>NC_139574.1:6908904-6970535 GCF_946808225.1 Silurus aristotelis
AAACTGTCCATGTTTTCTAGATGGGAGGAGTTGTAGGACTCTCTCTGCCTTGTCACTCACAGTGAGACTAGATAGAAAAACAGACTCATAAGTAAACAATCCAAAGTATAGGAACGCCTGAATTTTCCAGGATGTGGATCTTCCCAGAGGTGTAAAGTATTAATACCTTACTGCTAAATTTACTCCATTGCATGTCACCAATTCCTGTATGACTTTGACTCATATTGAACGTAGGCTTTTTTGTGAGGTTTTATTTTCTAAAATACAAAACCAGATTATATACCAGATTATATGGGACCTTCTGAGTCTTTCTGAAGGCCTATTATTTCAGCAGACTTGTAGAGGAAATACACAGAGAAACATCAGAGACAGGAGTATGCATAATGAGAACATTATAATAATTATTTCCTGGAAATTTGAAGCTCGGTTGTCACAGAGCATTTCGTCTTATTCTTGAAGTTAGAGATGTGATGCTATGCTGGATTAGCAGTGCAGTGTGATGAGGAAACATCTAGAATAATGATATACCTTATAATTTCTGCTATTTCCATACGGCTGCTTAGGAGGAGAAGGTTATTTCTAGTCTTTTGCTTCAAGCTGCTTAGACTGTTTGAAAGCTGAGGGACATGCAACATGTGTTCTATATTGTATTGATACCTGATGCTAGGAAAAAAGCTAACAAGTAGGCAATTAGCAGGCTGAAAATCTTGGTAATTGATAATCCAGAAATGTTATGCAACAACATAATGTAACACTTGCACTATGGATGCTGCTGTGACGATTAGCAGTGATGTAAGCTAACATTATATAATTCAATTCATTTTTATTTTTGTATACCGCTTTTAATAATGGACATTGTCTCAAAGCAGCTTTACAGAAATAAAGCAGTTATTGAAGAAATGTATACATTTGATTTTTACAATTGTAAGTTTGTCTCTAATGAGCGTACCAGTGGCGACTGTGACGAGGAAAAACTGCTGAGATGGCATGAGGAAGAAACCTTTAGAGAAACTAGACTCAAACGGGTGGCCTGGGATGTCTATTCAATACAATTCTATCACTGTCAGTGTGTGCAGTGATAGCCGATTAAATACAACCTGTGGTTCCTAGTCGTTGCAGCACACTGTTGATGTTAATTTCTGTCCAAATCCATTCTCATAATTCTTGAGTTGTTCGGTAACTTCATAGTTTTTTAGGTGGAACCATCCCTAGCTGCACAGAGGGTCTCAAATTGACTAGAATAGCCCCTAATTAAAGCTAACTGGCTAAGGTTTGAGGATATCACCAAAGCAAAATCGTTGAAATAGATTCAACGGACTATGAACAAAAATCAATCCATTACTCTGGGATAGCTTAATCACGAGTTAGAACTTTATTATTCTGAGAACTAAGACTTGTGTGCCTTTTTCACACTATTGAACAACAGAACTGAGGAACTTCCATGGCCTGAGAGCAATATTTGGCTGGTTATATACAATGCATTGAAAAATGTCATTTTGTTCCGATTATGACACTAACTTTGTGGCATCCCAGTTGTTGATATTAAGATATACATGGCACAGTTTCATAGCCTGGCCTGGCCCTCATTTCCACATGGAGCAGGGATGCCAGAACTGTTTTTTTATGTAAGCACAGATGTAAAATGAATTAATAAATCATTTGTACACAGGCACTTCAGAGTTACATCCAAGGCTGTAAATCTGTAAGCGTTTGCTCTATTTGCATCTCACATTCTATCACACTTAAATAGCCAGGCCTCTGGTGCAAGACCCCGTGGTCTTTTCCCTTTCGTATGTGCCGGCATAGAAAACAAGAGCTCATAGGGTTTATGGTTTCAGTCCCTTTTTGCTCAAAAAACAGCACAGACATGATCATTTAATCGCTAACAGGACCATCCTTAATTAAGGCAACATAACGGATCAAACCATATATTTTGTCGTATTATATTTATTGTGTTTTGTTCAGGCAAAGCGAGGCAAACTTTCGCCCTTATTAGTGGGCGATGGCAGTTGTTTTTATGCTCGCGCTCTCCGGGGCACGGGTGAGGGTGATGACAGGTCCTGGTGGTGGGCCAAAGCGCGGCTGGTACTCAGAGTGCCATCACCTACTCGCCTCCTGCCACCGCCACCAGCCCATATGGGCAGAGAGATTGCTCTCGACTGGCGCTGCCCCAGTCATCCATCACCTCGGCCCGCATGCCCAGCACGCCAGCCCTGGCACCATGCTGACTCCAATCCGTCAGGATTTACTCTGACTGACAGGGAGAGAGGAGATGAGTTCTCAGTTTATCATCTCATAGAAAACAAGCACGTATGCTCCAAAATATCCTGTCAGTGAGATCTCACACACACATACTCTAAGTCAGTGATGCATTTCAGTATTTGCTAGAGGCTTCAATGTTATCTTTAAATAATAATAATATTTATAATAATAATAATAATAATAATGATAACGCTTTATTTCGGAAGAACATCCGACGACGTTCCCCATTGCACGCCTCGAAAGTTTTTCCGAACATGATTAATTCGATTCCGACTTTCTTGGCTGTCGAGCGCTTAAATAAGTCCTTCAAGTCTCTTCGGGTGCTCTACGCCTGTGATGAACCCAAGCTGCCTTGTTTTCCACTGTCTACATTAATATTTGTTGAATAACAGATTGAGAAAACAACATATGGCGTAAACATTTTCCACTCAAGGTTGTCGGTACGCCGTCTTCCAACGTGTTCTGCAGTACTGCTTGCCAAAGTCTTGTTTCCTTTTTTTCCCAGCAGTGAATTCTGATTAAGCTTGTACAGGGATGAGAGAGAACATGGAAAAAGAAAGACACTCCACCCAACCACATGCTTAGCCTCTTTAGTGGACGAGCGGGCCCCTCACTCCCCCATTTCAGAGAGCTGTCAGTTTGGATCGCTGCTAGTCAGTGAGGCTGAAGCTTCCCTACTGACTGGAGAGGAGTCGTTGGCCAGGCTTTCCTTGTCACTGAGAGTTAAAGCAGTCACTGATCCTAATGCTTACACTGTTGTTGCAGCATTCCGATTTTTAATCGCTGCGTGACTTGTCAGCTCTAATGAGGGCAGTGGGGATAGAATTATCAGCGCGACGATAACGAGGGTGTCACAAGCTGCCAATTATTTCCTGTTTTCACTCATTATTTCCGAGACTCTTGTTTTTTTTTTCTCTCTTTCACACCATCTGACCTAATGAGGAGAAACGTCTTCTTCCAATATGTCCGGGGGTTCGTGCGGCAGGAATTAGCGCCAAACTAGAAAGACTTCCATGCGCTGAAGAGGACGTGATCAGAGGCTCGTTCATCGCCTGAATGTTCGTTCATCGACGTCAAGGACACGTTTTTTCTGAAGGCGTCGCATGCAATCACGCTCTTGTGAGGCAATCGTGTTTGAATGGATCACCAAATTCGCTGCTCAAACAACAATGGCAGAGCCGTTTCATCAGGCCTCGGAGAAAGGGCGAGCAAAAAGCCATTGTCAGGTGTTGCATTAAAACAGGAGCAATGACACAAGGTCCACTCGTGCTTCGTTTTTTTCACACTTCCTGTCTGCTTGATGGTCTTTCAAGGTGTACCTATATCTAGGCGTTATATAGGAACGAGTCAGAGAGCGGGATTTGGCTTGGCGCTAATGATGGGAAGGTTGTGAGTTCTAATCCTATTACCACATGTAGGTTTTGTGCGATCTCAGTTGTGCATTTCATTGTTTTAGAATATAATAGAATAGTATTTATTTGTCACATATACATTACAGCACAGTGAAATTCTTTCTTCGCATTTACCAGCTTGCTTGGAACCTGGGGTCAGAGCACAGGGTCACCCATAATACGGCGTCCCTGGAGCACAGAGGGTTAAAGGCCATGCTCAAAGGCGGCAGGTTGATGATACCAGGGCTTGAACTCTCGACCTTTCAATCAGTAACCGAGCACCTTAACCACTGAGCTACTATTCACCAATCAAATTATGACTTTAGCGGCAATTGGGTTAAATGTTTTCCTATATTTACATTTATGGTATTTAACACATGCCCTTATACAGAGCAACTTTCAATTATCTTATTTATACAACTAGCACTTGAGGTTTAAGGGCCTTGCTCAAGGACCCAACAGTTGTAGCTTGTTTGTGCTTTGGGATTTGAACTCAACCTTTCGATTAGCCCAATGTTTTAACCACTGAGCTAGTGATGAGTCTTTTATGAAGATTTGGTCCATTTTCAACCAGTCATCTTACAGAGTGATTTGTTCAATTTCTACTGGACACTTCGTTCCTATAGACACTATGCATTATAACCAGAATTAAGCAGTTAATCTCGTGAGTCTTTTGGTCCGACTCGTTCGTTCTTTTATAACATGACTCCCATAAATGCTATGCAGTTATATATATATAAATGATTGGGACTGTAGTCAAAGTTGGTGTATGTACACGTGATAGAAGATCTGCTTCTTGAAAATGTAACATTTTATTTCAATTCTGATCAAAGTAATGAAGTGAGCTAATTGACTCAAAAAGGTCCATTCATTTTGAATGAGATTTAAAGAACCGAGTTACTTAAATGATCCGATCTTCCCATCACTACACTGAACTACCTTTTCCACAATATTATCCACAATATAATATCCACACTACTGTTTGTCTTTGTGTTGATAACAGTGCCGTTGGTGATGGGTAGTGCTTCAATCCTTTACTCTTTTCAGTTCTCTCACCTCCTTGTGTCTGTAGTATCCCTCATACAGATCATTTTGCAACACATTCATGCTAATCCTGCAGCCATTTACAAATCTCTAACTAGCCAAGTCGTTTCTTCTAGCCAACTCTGTTTCTTCATTAATGTGTTGGTGGAAAATCAGAAAAGAAGCTCTCAAAGTTCATAAGTATTTCAATATAAACACTTTTATTCCACGTTTTCTTTTAAAGCAAGGCTTATAAGCTAAGTGTGCTCGGTTGTAATTTGCTAGGATAAAAGACCCACAGAGTGAGTTATCCATTCAGACAGGATTCCAGTCCCACTGTCAAGCATCTTCATTTGTATTTTCTGAGTGAAAGCCTACGGTTTTGGCAATTATAACCTATAATATAACACATCCTTGGTTACACTTGTGGTAACATATGGACATTTCTCCACAGACAGACCGATGGAGCTCTGGATCCATTTGTGTGTTTAATAGCTAGTTGTATGTCAGATGTTAAGCTTGGCCTTCATTCTAGATTTCACACCACAAACTTTTTCCTCCAACAGGTCTCTCTCTCTCTCTCTCTCTCTCTCTCTCTCTCTCTCTCTCTCTCTCTCTCTCTTTCTCTCTCTCTCTCTCTCTCTCTCTCTCTCTCTCTCTCTCTCTCTCTCTCTCTCCAGCCCTGAGTAATGGCTGAGTTTATCTGAAGTGCACAGAAATGGGACAGAAAAATAGTCCTGCTCTCGGCTCATTTTTTCCTCTCCACAAGAGCGGATCAGGAAAAGCACAGACGGCATGGATTTTTTTTTCAGACAGAGATCATCAGTCTCCTTGGGCACTCCAGTTTCGGTGAATTCTACTCATTTACCCCTTGACATGCAGACATATTTTCATTTAAAATACAAGTCTTAATAGTGAACCTTCAATGTTGGCTGTATAATGTAAAATAAAGAAAATGAATGCAACACATTAAGATGATAGATAGATAGATAGATAGATAGATAGATAGATAGATAGATAGATAGATAGATAGATAGATAGATAGATAGATAGATAGATAGATAGATAGATAGATAGATAGATAGATGAGTTGAGGTCTAACAAGCTACTTTTGCATTATGTTAAGAATTTACTTTGGCATAACATTTTATTTCTACTGGTAAGTCGAACGATGTGTATATTGGTTTACAGATGTATGCAACAGCAAGAGGCTGTATATATTATTATATGTATAACACATCAGTGTAACCAAATGCATTATAAACATTAGTACAACCTATAATGCCATATAATGTGTAAATACTTTATGAATCACTTGGTATGTGATAAATAGAATCATAAGTTATTAAGAACTATAATCATTATGTAAATGTGTGCCTCTGGTTACTCTTGTGAGAGGTTGGTAAACATCAAGACTCTTTTCTGGGTTGATGTATGATGTATTGTCTTGACGGGCGAGGACCTGCCTCTTCGTGAAACACTTAAACTAGCACTGATTGTTTTATGTATTTTTGTATTAAAATAAAATGTGCTATAACTGTCGAGAAAAACATGCTTCCCAGGTACGAGCAACCAGAGTTCCTGTCCTTTTCCTCTATTCAGATCTGCCACATCAACAGCGCAATTCAAGAACTTTGAGGATGGATTTGGACTGTAATTAATACCAACAGTCTTCTACAATGGCTCAGGATTACAGTTTGTATTTAAGCGTCTGTCACTGCACACCTTAACAATGATAGAACTGTAATGAATGGACATTTGGTGCCACCCAGATGATGATGGGTTCCCTTTTAAATCTTTTTCTTCTCAAGGTTTTTTCCTTTTGCCATCTCAAGGAGTTTTTCCCCTCACCACGGTCGTCACTGGATTGCGCATTAGGGATAAACCTACAATTATATTGAACAAACATATACATACTTTTACAACTTCATCTTTGTGAAGCTGCTTTGAGACAAATAAAAATGAATTGAATGAATTCCTCCCAAAGTTTTAGGCTGATGGTATCCTGAGCCTGCAACTGTAAAAATGTAAATGTAATGAATAATGAATAAATATGGAGGAACGTCAATGTTAAAAGATCTGAGAAACATTCGGGGGAGTATAGGCTTAAAGAGCAGCCCCAGAAAGGTGAAAGGTCAGACCAAGGCGTCAGAGTTTAGCCGTCTGCTGTCTCTCTTTTTGTGTTTAATAAACCAAATTCATTAAAGGAGGTGTGGGAGAGCCCCTGTTGGCAGTCGATCACTTTCTCTTTCTCTTCTCCACTGCCTTTGTCCGATCAGAAGAGCCATAGTGATTCCTTCCTCAGCTCCCAAAGCTACAGGAGGAATTTCTCTCAGAAGCTGCCCCTTCGGCTCCGTTCCTCTGCCGCATTTCCGAAACCTTTTCATTCGTATCCCCTGGAAACCGCTCTGCATTCTTTATACTCTCCTTCAAAAAAAAAAAAAAAAGGTGTGGGGGGTTGGTTGAAAGAGGAGGGGAAAAAGAGAGAGAGCCCTTACACGTTTAGCAATGCCCTTTGATCACTCGTTTATCTTTTAAACAGATGGTTGTCCACTGTGCTGTTTATGTCAACACATGGGCGTTTGAAAGAGGCGTTCGGTGCCTGCGCGATGCCTCTCTTCAAACCAATGAATCGCAAATCATAGGAAATAAAGGGGGTGAGCTTGGATATGCTAACAAAGCACTTTGCTCCTTCGAGAGCCCCTGGGCTGTTATTTTGAACCATAATATCCATGCCTGCAACCCGGAGTCTTTACATAATTTTCTGAAAATGTTATGTGCACCTCGAAAAGAAAAAAAAAGAAAAAAAAAAGAATACAGTGAAGATTATCTGCTAATCTGATTATTGTTCAATTACGAAGGCTCACTGGTCTCCAAATCCCCTGAGATTCAGCATTTTCACACTTACAGTCTTTAAAAACGATCCCATTTTAATACGGGCTGCCAGCTTCTAAATAGCATGAGAGAGAGGATTCTGCATTGCATGTAATATAAAGGGTGTAATTCTGCTTTAATAATACACAATTTTTTTTAAATAAGTTAAACTGTCTGCAGAGGAATGAGGACAATGGGAGGATGTGGTGTTCAATTAGGATGCATTTATAACTATAAATCCAGAGTAATCTATGGAGGAAAATATATATTTTGTATATATAAAGTTTCAAAGCAATACTTTGACATTGTTGATATTGTGAAACTTGCTGTTCAGTGACTGTAAGAGTACCAATTAAGGAAGGAGTCTCCAGTGTCAGTGCTGATGTACTGTTCCAGATGTTATTGTTGCTTTTACAGCTCATACTCAGTTATTAGTGTATAATAATACAGATAAAACAAACTAAAAAATGATAGTGTTATTGACACTTGTTGCTCAGAGACTGTCAGAGTAGCAATAAAAGAAGGAGTCTCCAGTGTCAGTGCTTGTGTTGTTTTTTTCACTATTGGAAAATCTTCAGGATGGAGGAGTTTGGGGATTTCCCTGTAACATGGCAGCTGGAAACTAAAATTATGTGTGGCTGTTCCACAAATTATTAAGAGTTAAAAAGCATATAATTTGTTCATTAATACATTAGCTCTTAATTTTAATATATTTATAATCGTAATTATTCCCGGTGAGACTTGACAGTTGTCTGAAGCATCAGTTGATTTCAATTCTGAAGCTTCAGCACACACCCCTCACCTATTACTGATGCAATCAATAAACAGTTAAATTCAGTGTTAGGGCCTTTAGTACACTACACATTTTTTTAACATGTTGTCCTGATTGACATTACAACCCTGTCAAGGACATCTTTCCATGCCATGTTCTTTGGGTGCTGTGGCGGAGGTGTAGGCAATGTAAGCCTCATCATATCTGCCGGGGGTGCGTTTGACTTCCGTTAAGTGGCTTTGCAAAAGCTGACGCCTGCCAGCCTCGTCAAGGTTGTTGTCGCCGATGACTCTTTAAGCAGCGACAGGATGTGTTGGAGATGAAAATTCCGTGCAAAAGAGTGACAGGGGTAAGACGAATTACGGCGGGATCGACTTCGACAAATGAGTTTTTAAAATGTTGCTTACACGAGAACATGCGGGAATATGACCTAATCAGTCAAATCCTCACAAGCTGACATTTCCACTGAAGGCCTGACGAGTCCCAGTGCTTCCCTCAGTCCTTCAGGAGGAGCAGATACAAGGAAAGGATGTGGAAAAAGACTAAGAAACAAGGTCTTTCTGATCTAATGTGACTTACATCTACCTTAGTATAGGCATATTCCAGTCTGTAAAATGATCAGCTCTTCCTAATTAACACATTATATACTGTATATATATATATTCTGTATATTCTGTTTCTATTTTTATCATTGTGATCATATTTTATTTAAATATATATTTTATATATTATTTTTAGTAAAATGTAAATTCTATCTATCTATCTATCTATCTATCTATCTATCTATCTATCTATCTATCTATCTATCTATCCATCCATCCATCCATCCATCCATCCATCCATCCATCCATCCATCCATCCATCCATCCATCCATCCATCTATCTATCTATCTATCTATCTATCTATCTATCTATCTATCAGCTTTGTGTTCTGCTCAGCATTGCACAGTATTGACTTTAATTCATTTTTATTTGTATAGCACTTTAGACAGTGGACATTGTCTCAAAACAGCTTTACAGAAAAAAATGAAGTAAAAGTTTGTTCCTTATAATTTTAAGTTTGTCCCTAATTTATCTAAACTATAAAAAAAAAACATCCAGCCATTATGGATGCACAAGCCAGTGCACTCTTAGTGCCGGTCCCAAGCCCGGATAAATGGGGAGGGTTGTGTTAGGAAGGGCATCCAGCGTAAAACATGTGCCAAATCGAACATGAGGATCACGATACAGAATTTCATACCGGATCAGTCGAGGCCCGGGTTACCAACGACTGCCACAGGTATCGTTAGCCAACAGGGTACCAGTGAATATTGGGCTACTGTTGGCTGAAGGAGGAGAAGTAGAGGAAGAAGACGTCTGCAGAGACGGCAGGAAAAGGAGAAGTGTAGGAGAGTGGAAGTTCGGGTTGGTACTTTAAATGTTGGTACTATGACGGGTAAAGGGAGAGAGATAGCTGATATGATGGAGAGGAGAAAGGTAGATATGTTGTGTGTTCAGGAGACCAAGTGGAAAGGGAGTAAAGCCAGGAACATTGGAGGTGGGTTTAAACTGTTCTATCATGCTGTGGATGAAAAGAGAAATGTAGGGGTGATTCTGAAGGAAGAGTACAGTAAGTGTGTACTCTGATAGGGTGATGACCATGTAGCTGGAAGTTGAGCGGGTGATAAAAAAATGTCATCAGTGCTTATGCTCCACAAGTGGGTTGTGAGATGTAGGAGAAGGTAAAATTCTGAAGTGAGTTAGATGAAGTGGTAGAAGGTAAAACTAGGAAAGAACGTTTGGTGATTGGGGCAGCCTTTAATGGGCATGTAGGTGAAGAGAACAGAGGTGATGTGGAGGTGATGGGTAGGTATGGCTTTAAGGAGAGGAATGTGGAAGGGCAGATGGTAAATTTGACAAAAAGGATAGAAATAGCAGTAGATTTGGCAAAAAGGATTGAAATGGCAGTGGTAAATACTTATTTTAAGAAGAAAGAGAAGAGTGAGGACTGAAAGAAGAATAAGATGGAGGAAACTGAAAGAGGAAAACTGTAGTGTGAGATTTAGGGAAGAGGTCAGAGAGAAGAGTGATAGCAGGAGTGATTTGTAATAGAATAGTATCTGCAGGAGTGAAAGGAAAAGTTTATAGGACTGTGGTGAGACCTGAGATGTTGTATGGTTTAGAGACAGTGGTATTGAGTTAAAGACAGGAGGTGGAGCTGGAGGTAGCAGAGCTAAAGATGTTGAGGTTTTCATTGGGAATAATGACGAAGGACAGGATAAGAAATTAGTTTATTAAAGGGGACAGCGCATGTAGGACGTTTTGTAGACAAAGTAAGGGAGCCGCGATTGAGATGGTTTGGAAATGTTCAGATGAGGGACATGGGGTATATCGGTAGGAGAATGCTGAGAATGGAGGAAAAGAGGAAGATAAAGGAGGAGGTTTATGGATGTGGTAAGGAAAGACATGCAGGTGGTTGGGTTGAAAGAGGCAGATGTAGAAGACAGGGGGGTATGGAGACGGATGATCCGCTGTGGTGACTCCTTATGGGAGAAGCCGAAAGAGGAAGAAGAAGAAGAAGAAAAAGAAGAAACAAAATCATGATTATATATGTTACATATCAGAGAAAAAAAATTATAATTTGATGTGATTTTAATAGGCTGAATAGGTCGTCCTCTGTTCTTTTTTCACTATTTAAGTAATGGGCCATGCATTTCACACCTAAGCTTTTGGTGCTGTCCTGCATGAATCAATTCCCCTTTTGATACCATCATTATGATGCCACAGCTATAGTATCCATCAACATTATAGAGAAACACACTATAACAGAGCGCTGCATCACAGATAGGAATCTCATACAGTGAGAATGAATGTCATTAGTAAAGCAAGAAACCCAATGAGGACAATTCAACACGACTCCTTTCACTGCAGCCACAACTGCATAGACATTCAAACCTAAACTACAAACAAACTCCTGGAAGCAGTTTAAGCGAGAGAAAAGCTATGAAATGAAGGGAATAGACTATTGGGAATAATTTAAAACATATTCAGAGACAGAAATCTATTAAAAACTAAGTTAGTGATTCTGAGTTTAGACCAGGAGAGAAGCCTTGCTGGCTCTGATGGGCTCCCATTGATATTTAATAGAGCTTTATAAATGTGTGGAAATCTAACCATAAGATTCATTTGTGCTTTTTTGAATTTCCCATTCCACATTTAGTTCCCATCTGCTGTTTTAATAACTTCCACTCTTCTAGCAAGATGTTTCACTAGATTTTGGAGTGTACTTGTGGAGATTTTTGCTCAATCAGCAATAAGGCCATTAGTAAAGTCAGGCGTTAGTGTGAAGAGATTTGGGGTGCAGTTTATCCCAAAGGTGTTCAGTAAGGTTGAGATCAAAGCTTAACAGCAGGCCACTCAAGATCTCCTATTCCAACCAATATAAAGCATATCTACTCGCAGCTTGCTTTCTGGACAGGACCATTGGGAACAGGTTCGAGTCTCCTAGTTCAAATAAAGGGAAAATATAATGCTACAGCAGCCAAGTACATCTTATATAATTGTGTGCCTTTAACCTTGTAGTAAGATTTTAAAGAGGAACCACATATGGCTGAAAAAAGTCAGGTGTATTTTTGTCCATCTAGTGTACATATAAGTTTGTACGGTTTTTCGGTGAGACATACAATGTTTTTTCCCAGACCAACAGACATATTGGCTGAAACTGGTTATCTCAGATAAGCTTCTTTTTTCACACTAAGGCCTCTATCAGCCCAAATTCGACTCTAGAATTCGAACTACATTAGTAAAGTTTAGCTTTTAATGTTTATTTCCAAATCCACACTGTGCAATACAAGTGCTGTGTCCTGTTTGTGCATCCTTTATTGCCAGAAACTTCTAATGCAGTAGGACATTCACCCCCACCCCTTGCTGCTCTGAAAAAAAGCTTAATACAAGATCTTATGGTGTTAACCCACTTCGACTTAGGCCCATCTTAGCCTTTTACAGCTGCTTTTGAGCGTACAATAGCAAGCAAGGAGAAGAGAGGATGAAGAGTTACCTCTTGAACCGTGTAATTTGCATCATGGATCCCACTTCAGCCCTGCTTTTTTTGGAGCTGCTGAGATGTTGAAGGACTCTTAAAGCCAGGCCTTGAGGAAATCAGCACACGTGGGCGAGTTCACGGCAGAGCCTGGAAGATCTCACCTTGCCAGCTCTGAAGGCTGTACCTGAAAATCAGTCATTGAATGAGATGACGGTGAGTGTTTTTTTTTCTGTTGTTGTTGTTGTTGTCGATGTGGATGATGAACTCCGAGCGCTGATTTCCTCACCGGTTTGATTGGACGTCTCTGCGTCTTGAAGTCAGTCAGCTCTGACTTCATCATTTTTTTTCCCCCTTTCCCCTGAAGTTGAAAAACAAATTCCTGTAGGAAAAGGCGCTGACAGTAAATAATCAAATCATCATTTTTTTATTTGATTTGGAGCGATGTTCTGATTCCGTGAATACCAATTTTCTTGCGCTGACAGTCTTTCTGAACAAATGTTTGACGGGCATGATTAAAACATCTTATTGCGTTTTTTTCCCCCCTTTACCCCGAATGGGGTCCTCTCACAGCTGTTAAATATATAATTTGTTCTGTAATCAAATTTCCACTTGTCACATAATGACAGGTAATCAAGCGGAGCCTTTTGCATTTTAGATGGTCAGAGCGACCTATCTAACTATATTAAACTCTGCATAAAACATTCATGATATTAATGATGTTTCGATTTAAAACAAGGGAAAAAAAAAACCCACAGCTCTCCTACAAATGATGTGGAACACCTACTGTTTATTTGTTTTTGGTGAGCTATAGATTGTTGCCTGGAGCGTTAAATAATTATGATTAGGGAGGGGTGGCGTGTAGATTGGGGGGAGGAGGAGAAGGTGAAGGAGGAGGAGGAGAAAAAAAAAGTGTTAGCATTAAGATCAGATAAATTAATTTGTAATGAAATGCGCTAGTTTTGCTTGACAGCTGGAGAGAGCCATTGAAATAGAAGAAAAAAAAAAGAACTTGTGATGCCAAACAAAGGGGACCATCATCCACAGAGTAGAAAGCGTTCAGTCTCTGAAAGACAGCGCAGAGCGTGCAACTGACACGTCGACAAAAACCCACACTTTCACCACACAGCCTGGATCAATTACGACTAATCACAAAGCCAAGAGCGTGGATTCGGGTGAAAAATTGTGTTTTCTAGGTACGTGCGCACACCTGACTGCTCACGCGAGCTAATAGCGCTAATTGCGTTCTTGTAATTGTGGTGAATTGTCTGGAAATAACCGAACACGGGAAAACTTTTATAGCAGAATGCGCATGACATCCATGCTCAAAAACAACATCATTAATATGGATCTGTTGCTCCTGTTCAGTCTTGGCACATTGTATCTGCATCCTCAACCCATTTCGTCCGCATGCTGGATATTGTATGTATTGTATTATAAATGATCCCTACTAAAAACTTTTTCTGGATGCATGAGTCCAATTATAGAAATTGGGGCTATTTTATTTGTTATAATATACCTCAATTTGTTGACAAGTCTAAAATGCAAATAATCAGCGGATCACGTGTCACCCGGAAGCTTCTAGCAACACAACAGAAGCCTTAGGCTGAGCTAGTCAGCCAGCGCTAATGTAAGTGATGTGCAGACTGTCACATCCAGCTCCACTGCAAATCAATGAGCTTTCAATCCCACTCTAAACCAGTCCAGATTTTACAACTCTCTCTCTCACTTACCTGCCTCACATACTTCCTGTTTCCCACAAACCCACAAGCTTTTCCTAAGCTTCCATCAACATTATAGAGAAACACACTATAACAGAGCGCTGCATCACAGATAGGAATCTCATACAGTGAGTATGAATGTCATTAGTAAAGCAAGAAACCCAATGAGCACAATTCAACACGACTCCTTTCACTGCAGCCACAACTGCATAGACATTCAAACCTAAACTACAAACAAACTCCTGGAAGCAGTTTAAGCGAGAGAAAAGCTATGAAATGAAGGGAATAGACTATTGGGAATAATTTAAAACATATTCAGAGACAGATTCAACTTTAAATGCTTTGGCTGCTGGATGTGATGATATATTGGCACTTTTCTGGCCACAAGCTTCAGAATCTTGAAGTTTCTAGAAATCTAGTGTTCATCTGGAAAACAAAACATTTTAAAACAATGAGCTGAGCAGAGCGATAGAGATATGGCCACTAGACTGAAATAAATTTCAGCTAAAATCCCACTAAATGTAGACAATTATGTATTAGAAATAGTTCAAAAGTGTACATACACTTGATAATTAAAACATTATGCTTTACTGTGGATGCTTTAAACAGTTCAACAATGACAAAGTTAAATCTAGTCTAAAAACTCAAAACTCTTATATTAATTATACATAGAAACAGATAAATGTGTTTGTTACTGTAACTACATAAAAAGCTATTTGAAATGACTGGATATACAAAATTGCACTAGATGCTGTGGCTTGAGGATCACATTAAATAGCGCATCACACAGTATATGGTTCACTTCACAGATATAATTATTTATATTAAAGTTATCTACAGTATCCCCAACTTTATTGTATATAACTCAAACTCAATGCTGTGTTGTAGTTCCCTTATTCTTAATCCTCTCTTAAAGCTAATCCTAATTCTGTCTGTGTCTATTGTGCAGCCATGTCCTCCCTGTTTAGCCATTAGGTCAGGGGTTTCAGCATTCAGCCGCTCTGACTAGGCAGCCCTACGTGCTCCGTGCCCAGGAGAAAAAACCTTCACTCCGGCTCAGCATCAAAACGTAACCTTTCTCGACTTGAATTACACCGAGGAAGTTTGGCGCATGCTGTGGCACTGTCTCTTCAGCTCATCCCACCAGTGGTGCTGATGGGAAGTCCACATGTGTGCCCAATCTCCTGCCGTCCGGCCAGCACGCACCGCACGCTACACAGCACTGACGTCCCTGAGCATGCACGCATCCATGCACAGATACAAATACAAAACACACCGGCATGCACATACAATTCTCACATCCAGAGCTTGTGATTTATTTCTGGATTTGGGAACAAATTTTTGGTTACTAAAAATAACAAAATGTCAGCTGAGATTGTAGACCTATGACAAAGCATATACTGGAATCGATTACAGTCAGTGGAAAATGTCTGGTAACAAAATCTCTGGTCTAATATGTATGAACAGAGACACACATTACCTATAGTAGTTGAACCTTGAAATTTTGGCAATGGACCACCATAGTCCAGAATCAATAGTGTAAAAAAAAGTTGTGTAGTGGAAAACACACTTTATTACATTGCATATGCATTTCATTGTTCTCTATGGAAAAGTGGAACATGTTAACTAAAATTTTCTGGGGGTAGAAATTGAATCTTTTCATAATTGACCGTGAACAATGGTGCCAAATATTTGTTACATTGTGTAGTGGACAAAAGAGCTTTTATCTTTATAAACAGTACGGTATATATGAGTAAAATAATGCAATTGTTTACTGTTAAAAGAAAAACTGCACATTATCTATGAAGCTCTGGTACTGGAATTTAATCTTTTGGACCTCAGTTTATGTTGCCAAAACCTCTGGTATTGTGTGCAGTTGAAAATGGCTTTCATTTTCATTACAGCACCCTAACCCTAACCCTAGAATGCGATTGAATACTATGAAGTAAGTGCACAGCTTAATTGTGACCCTCTGGCACTGAAAACTGAACTATGGAAGTGTTCTATAATTAATGGGGCCAAAGTTCCGATATTTCTGAAGTAAAAAAAGCTTTTCATATTCATTAACTTGTACAATATATTGTTCTCTGTAAAAAATATTTTTTTAAAAGTGCACAGATTATTTATTTTTCCAATGTCCTTTTTTCATGTGGAAGTACATTATGACATTCTCAGACCGAATAGTTTTGGTTTATTAATGAATTGAGGGGGGAAAAAAAGACAATATAATGTATATGACAATTATGTGTATATCATAAATACACAAGAATGACCTCAAAGAATTCATTACAAAATCACAACTAACTACTAAGATGATAGAAGGTCGCTCATACCAAGTAACATGGTGGGGGTCCACATCTGCCACATGCAGACTTTTCACGGGTATCCCACAAGGATCAGTACTTGGTCCTGTCCTTTTATGCCTCTATACCCACTCTCTTGGTGAAGTCATATCCTTACATGTGTTTTCTCATCACTTCTATGCTGATAGAAGTGGTAAGAAAACTCATCTTTTCTTTTTCTTTATCAGATACCACAGCTTCCATTTGTATCTCGGCATGGCATATCTTTGTGGATGGGTGCTCATTAACTAAAACTCAACCCCAGCGAAACTGAACTGCTGGTCATCCCAGATGATTTCATCTCCAGGTCAATATACCAGAATAACTTTTCATAACTCTCTGCTCTCCCCTTGGGGATGGACAATGGTCCTTCTCCTCACATGTTGCTAATGTGGCTCGTTCTTGTTGAACCTTTCTCTACAACATCCAAAGAATTCAGCCATTTTTTGTCCGCTGAGGTGCTAGTTCCTTCTCTTGTCCTTTTAAAACTGACTCTCTGCTGGCAGGTCAACCTCTAAACGCTATTCATCCACTACAAATGATCCAAAACGCAGCTGCATGACTTGTGTTCAATCTGCCCAAGTTCTCCCACACCACCCCACTGCTGCGCTCCCTCCACTGGCTTCCAGTAGCTGCACGAATCAGATTTAAAACACTGATGCTTGGCTACAAGGCCAAAAATAGACCAGCACCATCTTATCTCAGAGATCTCATCACACCTCGCAATGCACCACGCTGACCGAGATCCTCCAACACTGCTCGACTGGTATCACTGTCTCTGAGGATAAATGGTAAGTATACTTTAAGGCTCTTCTCTGTTCTGGCACTGAGGCGATGGAATGAACTTCCCCATGATGTCCAAACAGTCCCTGGCTATCTTCAAGCAACGGGTGAACCTACCTCTTCCTGAAACACTTAAACTAGCACTTTTCAAGTTTGCTTTGTTAAAAAAAAACAAAAATACCCAAATCTAACAGAGTTGTTGTCTGGTTTATAATCTAGTGTACCAGTGTAGATTTATACATTGATAGAGACTGAAAACACTTTTATCTTGTACCTGGGTAATAGACTGAGGAAAGAGAAGAAAAAAGAAGTGCTTAGGGCTATGTGGAACATTCTTGACTGGCCAAGTCAATCATTCAACCCTGAATCCCACTGAGCTGCATTTCGTTTATTGAAGACAAGACTGAAGCTAAAAAGTCTCAAGGAGAAAAAGCAGGATATGGAGAAAGGCTGTATTGTAAGCCGTGGATGTAGAGGATGCATTGAGGTTGATATTGTCTCATTTTTTGTAATTTGTAATATTTCTCACTACTGTTTTTACAGTTACAAGACATTTCACAAAGTTTTCTATAGCAAATGCACCACAACATATTCTATTGGTCAATTTAGTTATATACATGTAGGACATGAAACACTCAATTGATACATTTATGTCTCATCTCTGGTGTTTAACTGCTTGTTTTTTTTTGTGTGTTCTTGTCTTGTACGCAACATGACAGGCTCGCGTGGACCAAGTTGCGCATGTTACTCTTGTTTACCTGAACTGCAATATGTGTACGTGAACAGGAAGATCTGAGATATACATCCTTAGTAAACTTGTTTCAAGCATGGAGCAACTCCCTCATGCGATTCAAGCATAAATGCAAAGTGCATCCCGAAGGTAACTGGAAATACCTGCTAAAGGTTAATAAGATGAAGCAGAAAAGAAAATACTTATTATATAACAAGATCTTTATTCCATCATGCCACGGATGACCTTTTTATGATGTGCAAGAACCTGAGAGTTGCTATCTCTCTCTATATCTGTGTGGGTTTGTTTGTGTGTGTGTGTGTGTGTGTGTGTGTGTGTGTGTGTGTAGCAGAACTGAGTGTGATTGCAGTTTGAACCCTTAGCCTGATTAACCTCAGTGAAATGCAATGACGGTTTATCTTTTCTTATTTAATTGACGCTTCACTTGAATAATGTCAGACTATGCATTAGGCTTCTTGCTTCCTCCTCTGTGTGGAATCCACTTATTATATTTTTTTTCACAACCAATTTTTAACAGTCGAATACAGCAATGGATAATGATAGATGATATGTGTGTTTCCTGAATGCAGTTGTAGAAATGTCTGCATGACCGCAGGAAAGGGACCTTCTCATTCATTGGAAGGATTAGTGGTCAAAGCCACAGTAATGAATCATGTTTTCCTTTGTATTTGTGTGTGTGTGTGTGTGTGTGTGTGTGTGCGCACGGGTGTGGGTGTGCATGCCCATGAGTGCTATATGTGTAGACCTCAGTGATCAAATCGCATTGATCCACTGCTCTGTGATGGTTTGTCTCCTATTTGCCCCCTTTGCCATAATGGGACCCCGGTTTATTTTCGACGATGAATTAGATTTCCTGGTTACTCTGGTAACCGTGCGGCCTGCCAATCACACGCAATCAGCGTTTTCTTTTCACTCTCTCGCGCGCACTCATTGCTGGAGATTAGGACCCTCTCAGTAGGGGGTCACGGGGCACTCAGTGCAAGCCAAGGAGCACTGAGGAAGTTCAGCCCGTGCTGTTTGGAAACTTCTCCACGCGCGACCCGTCACTCCTCCTAACGACTTGTTAAACACAGCTGAGGAACACGACGATGCCGAGGAAGCCAGCTGTCTGCTCCTCAAACACGTCAGCATGAAGTGTGAAGTCTTCGGGCTTGCTGAAGCACATTAGGTCAAGGAGGTGCATGGGTTTATTTATTTATTTATTTACTTGTGTCATGCTGTTATTAGGATTTCAATCTTGGATTTTTTTTTTTTCTATAATAAATAATAAATCACCCACTTCCAGCATATTTTACATGTAAAAAAAAGGAGAAATGAGTTAATCTCCACACTCATACGTAATTAATTAACTCCATTGTGCTCGCATATAGTTAATGACCCTAATTTAGCATCAGGAATATATTTTGCTTTGCATCTGAACAAAAAAACAAAAAAAAAGAAACCATTCAGCGTCGTTTCCTTTTGCATACCAAAAGTCATTCAAAACGAGGGACCTTCAAACCAGGACCAATGCAATATTCATGCCATTTTAATTACAATGTTAAACCATTATTTGTTTCAACACCTGGTTAAGCCATTCAGGCTTGTTTAAATCCCCTCTTTTTTCTATCCCAGGTGTGTAGGAAAGGCTCAAAGGGGTGAATAGGTCTGCCACAACAGGAACATAATCAAGTCTGTGAGCTCGCTGCTGAATGAGCCTGTGGGATGAGATCAGATGGAACACACTCCAGTGCTTAGAGACAGAGTGTGAGGTGGATTATGCTGAAAAGAGGATTTAGTCAAGGATGTGCCCTCAACTTTTTTTTTTTTTCCCCCTCTCTTCTTATGCTCCATTTTTTTCCACCCTTAGTGGTAAGCATGATGAATGGCACCTTTTCTGGAGCAGTATTAAGAAACTCGAATGTTAGCTTAAAAGCTGTGGCCTTTGTTGTGCATTTCTCTGCATATATCTGCGTCAAGGCTGAGGTGATTGTAGCCAAGAGGCCATGCTGTTCGACCATTGCAGTTTAGATGGATCTGGTTCTAAAAAAGACCCTCCCCAAATAGCTTCTATTCTTCCCCTCAGCCTCACCTTCTTTGAAGCCATGCTTGTACCTTTTGTAATTCACGGTGTCATTAGCAGGGCCACATCGAAGAACTTGACCCCTGTGGAGATTTTGTTTGGATCAGCTAGCTTACCTGGTTGAGGTGTTTTGTCCGAGGATCATCCCCTTTTGAAAAGGACACGTCGGCTGGAAGAGACAAGAATTAGGTCTCGCTAATCAAAATAGAAACGTAATGAGAAAACACGTCCGTATCTTTCAATACACCTATTCACATCCTGCCCTCCTTTATTAGTCGTCAGCTTTTTTTTTTTTTTTTTTGAGGACCCTATGTTCTTTGTATGTCTTACCCAGCCCCCGTTCTCACACATTAAATACGAATCCCATACAAAATCCAACTTAACAAATTAACGTCTGCTAATAACCCTTCAACAGCCTCTTGGAAATGGATTAAGGACTTCTTAGCACTTTCTTCCAGCAAAATTTAATTAAGACTTAGATTGGGTTTTGAAGATGGCTGGGCAGATTCTCACTCCACACATGCCGATCGTGCTCAATTTTGAAGCAAAATAAGTTAATCGGCTTGGCTAATAATTAGCTTATTAGCTTATCTGCTCTTTAAGTGATTCTCAATTATGTCTCATCTCTGTGTAATTTCATTTAATAAGGAAATTCTGGCTTCTTGTCGTGGTGGAACTATTGTGTCACATTTAAAAGGTTGTATTGTGTTTCTTCTAGCTTGGAACTTAACTATACGTTCATTAGCATTCACATTACCAGCTTCCATCCATTTTTTCCATCTTTGGTCATTTTTGGGTTTTTTTGGTCCTAGATTAGATTTCTTTTAAATTTTATAATAAATGGGGAATGTTAGATCATTGTTTTTTTCCCAACACACACATCACTGTCTTTCATCATCCAAAAACAGCAGCTTGGCAAGACAACACCAAAGAGCAGCAACTGTAGTGACTTTCTTTTGGAAATTTAAGATTTACTCCATATTACTTGAAACGATTTAAGCTGAACTCTTATGTGTGGCAATGAGGAGAGGTGCAGGCCCCAGTATTGCCAAGCTGCCACTCTTGGGGCCCTTGACTGGCCCTACACTCTGACCCCAGCATCCTGACATCGCTGGGATATGTGAAGAAAGGGTTTTACTGTACTGCAAAGTACATGTGACAAGTAAAAATGCACCTTTCTTTCTATCTTTATACCTCTATTAGGTGTTTTATTTGGAAAATCCCATAATCGGAATCATTAATTTCGTGTCCATAGAGTAGGCCTGTGAACAGTCAGGCAGAAACCAGACAGGGACAATCCATATTTATAAGCTGAAAAAGGACAGGATCAAAAGCAAGAAGTACAAAGAGCAAGAAACTCAGGAAAAAGAGGAAAAACATCCCAGAAATTAAAAGCATGATGAGTTTGGATCGAGACGATCAGAATTAAAATATATTGTGGAAAAAAATACCCAAACTAATCAGGGATGAACTGAACATATGTAAGAATGACCCAAGGATATGGGAATTCCATAGCAGGAGTAAAGACAAGACTGAAAATCAAAAGAACTCATGATGCCCGATAAAATAGTGTTACAATGTGCATTCGCTACAAAACTGAGCTCAAAACATCTGCACACTAAATGAGTGTTTAGAAAGAAACGGGTCATTTGTAGTTTTAAATATGGACCATCGAGAACCATCAAGCAAAAAAAAAGGTTATTCGGAATTAATTAAGCAAAAAGGTAAAATAATTTCATTCAAAGCTTTCAAATCCTCTGTGAAATGAAATAGCTGATTACTTTTCTAATCTTCTTACTTGGATTTTCATCCTACGAATTAGTAGCCATGGGTCTATGGTAGAGTATATAGGAGTTTACAGTACCTTTTCCTTTTGCTAACTCATTTAAAGGCATGGGGGAGGAGAAACAGCCAACCCAGTGTTAATTTACTTAAAGCAGCAGGGGAAACCAGGCTGGACACTGACCATTACACAGCAGGAATGAGGTGTCCAGCTGACTGTCCTTTTAATCGACAAGCAGCAGGCTTAAGGAATTTAACAGCATGGGTGTTTTTACCGCAGGTTTAAAACAAATACTGTTTATGGAAGATTTACAAAGCAGCAGCATTGTTGAGGCTTTTCTCCCCTTTGCTTCATTTAATTAGTGCCTCTGAATGCCCGCCTTAAGGAGGCACCCGAGCCAGTTGGAGGTGTCATCTTAATTATTTTAGCGGACCTTTTCCCGAACATCTCCCACACTTGCTCCCGTGTTCTCGAGGCCTGTGGTTAACCAGGTTAAATCAGCAGGGTTGTTGTAAAATCCCCTTACCTGGCAACGCGCTCCACCAAGCGCCAGGGTTAAAGTGAATCACAGATCCGCGGGGTTGCATCTGCATTAGATACGAAATCCAAATGCAATGCAATGTGGTATAAATCAAATCACATGACAGGAAGAGGACATGCGTGTGTCAGATCGTTGTCCTTGCCAAGGTCACGTAGCTTTTCATCATGTGTAAATAGTGTGGCTTTGCTCTCTCTCTCCCTCAGTCCTCACACTCCACAAATAACATAGCGCACATCGCATGCTCCTTTCACCCTGTGGTTAATGTAAGCCAAGGAAAATAACGCTTTACAATAGGATACAAAACCCAGCTGGGTTTATAGTGCCTGGTTTTTGCTTTCACAATGAAGAATCACATATCGTAAAAGATTTGTTTGGTTATGAGTTGAGATGAAGTTGAGTGTGATGCATATTTAACAAAATACCAATAGAATGACAGCATAGTTATAGTGTGCAAAGTTATTTTACAGCTAGCAAAACGCTTGTAACTATAGAAAAAAGGTAAAAAAAATAAATAAAAAAAAACATGCTAATGGGCAGAAAAAAATACCCTTATTGTCTCAAGCTCATTTGACAATGCTTAAGATTTTTTTCTGTTTATCTCAAATCATGTTGATGAAAGAGGATTGAAAAATCTGGATTGTAGAAAGATGCTTTAACCTCAGTAACATTCAGTCTTAACTGATCATTAGAATATTTATTCGACCTTTAATTCCAATTTAAGGTCTAAACCCAAGTTAAGGAAGTCAAATAAAGACCTGGTATAAAAATCCAATAAGACTGGTGTCTGGTTTGGCCTCAAAACAGATCGTAGTAATCATCTGACATTGAGATCATGTTATCCCACTGTCTGCTTTTGAATTTTGAGATAATCAGAAACAAGCAGTAGCTCATTGGTTAAGGCATTAGACTGTTAGGAAACTGACTGAAAGGTCATTAGTTCAGATTCCAGCACCACCAAGATACCACTCTTAGGCCTTTGAGCAAGACCTTTAACCCTCAGTGAGCTTCATTGTCAATTATAAGTGCATTTTGGATCGAAACATCAAACAAATGAATTAAACATTGTAAAAATCATTTGAATCGTCTTTAATCATATGATATAATACCAATGTAAGAAAGTCAAATACTCAGTCTGAGAGTCATATAAGGCAGGAGTCTGGTTTGTCATTGTTGGTTTCATTCCCACTTTGCGTCAGGCTCTACATGTCTTTTGCCCATTCCCAGGAAACCTCTGCTGACCTAGCTTTCCAAATTGCTCCTGATACTGTTAGTCTGTCTGCATTTGCCCCAAGGCTAGAAGTCCCCCCGCTCGGCCACTGATCCCCCTGCTCTTCGCTTAAAGCCTACTGAACCATGACGCACTCCCTGACACACACAGTATCACAACGGCCAACATACAACTCGGATTGACATGGCACAGACCAAGTGTGCTTTGGCCACCAGTCAGCTAGAATCAGTCTCCACTGGTTGTGGGACAACTGGTGGCGTGAATAGGACAAGAAGCCCATTGGCCGTCCAGCCCATGAGCTTAGAGAAGAGATCCAGTGGAGGGCAGTTATTTCGATTAAGGATTTTTGGCCTTATTTTGTCAAGAGGCTAAATATTCCTTTGTTTCTCCGAATTTCACCTTTACTTTCCCTCATTGCGTTATTATTAATCACAAAAAATAATGGTTGTGTGACTGTGATTGGAAAACAGTCCAAGTTACAGCTCTAGGTATGTATCAGTTACAGTGAGAATATAAAATATGTTGACAGTGCTGGCATTTCTAGTTTCTGCTTCATTTCCAGGTGTGTTTTCCAGGGCAATGTGAAAGTGTTCATATTTAAATGGGGGAAAAAACACATTTGTGGTTTAGACCACGCCCACTTTTGGATTTACATTTGATTTGGTGCACAGATGTAGGGCAAGCAGTGTAACTCTGTTACTATACTATGCACCAAGCAAAGCAGTTGAGGGTAAAAGAAGGTCCCAAGGCTCCCATTAAAGCGCACTGGGGAGTCCTAAGTGTCACCCATGAAATCAAGATGTTAGGGTGTGACAACCAGGGAAGGGACTGCAAGTAATTCTCATTATTGTTAACTCCTCGTCAGGCCGAGCCCGGCTGGTTAGCCACATATGGGGCCAAAAGAACCAAACAACCATATGCTGCTCAATGACACATGCCCACTGAACTGGATGTTCACTCGTCTTTTCCTGCTTTTTTTTTTTTCTTTTTTTTTTTAAATAACAAAGTGTTTGAACATATTCTTTGATTGGCAATTAGAACACTTTTCAACTGCAGAACGCGAGGAGAAAAGATCCTCATGCATAATGGATGAGTTTAAGTCTATTCCCCTCACACATCTTGCGACCTCATTTGCCACAACCGGTGCCCTTGCTAGTTTTCTCATTTGAATAATTACTGAGCACATAAAACATTAGCACGGATGTAGACCTTCTGATATTGTAAGCTTTGCTCTATTAGGTCCTGCTGCAGGTCATAAAACAATGTGTCAGCAATTAATTGAGAGGATTTCATGTCTGTATTCCCTCATGCGATCTTAATCACATGCATGCATGCGCTGGCCTCATAGGAGACACCGGATCTGGACGAGTGTCTCAGTGACAGCCTGCTTGATGGCCATAATCGCTTAATGTCAGGATTTGACAGTGATATCTGGAAAAAGGTCTGCGCCATGGCTGGGAAACTCAGCACTGTCACCAGTGAAAACAGTGATATCAGTGAACAGATTTGGTTCCCTATATATATATATATATATATATATATATATATATATATATATATATATATATATATATATATATATATATATATATATATATATATACACATAAGGATGCACATGTACACACCACATGTAATCTATTCCCCACATCAGAGCACATTAAACTCACACAATAATGCTAATTGTGCTGGTAATGCTGCAGATAATTCTATAGCTTTATTTGTAGCTAGTTCTGATGCTAATTTTGATGCTAATTTGTAGTTTCTGGAGAAATTCTGCTGCTAATTCAGTGAAGAATCCTGCAGCTAATTGTCGCTAATTTTGCATCCAATTCTTCTAACAAATCAGCTGCTAATTTTGTTACTACAGCACTTAAGTAAAAAATTTTACAGTTGATGATTATATTGGTTTGTCATTAATGCTGCTAAACCTTCAAAACCACTGTGTTCTATGGAGAGAACATACAACTGCCAGTTGTTAGTAATTAAATATAATTAAATCCAGGTAGACTAAAATAATTATATATTCTATCAGTTCTGACTATTAGTAACTAATTTAACTCCTAAATATCTGTTTTGGGGTTATTTACTTCTTTTAGAACTTACATATAATATCCTTTATTTGTTAATCTTTTAGCAATACAGTCAATCCCTGATTCTCATTTGTAACTTAATTAACAGCAAGTTGCAGATTATCTTAAAATAATGCGGGAATCTGCAGCTGGACCGAATTCAGGAACGTTATTATTGTTCAGGAACGTTAGGAATAACATTTTAAACTGTTTCATAGTATTATTTTCAAAAATGATTGTATTAAAGTGACATGATGTCTAGATGAATTTACTAAGATACTATAGGGGCTGCGGGGGTGCATCCAAAATTTGCAGATTTTGGTCTTAGAACGTAACCCCCCTGAATTCCAGGGAACCCCTGTATAATTTATGTGTAAATGTTTTGATAAGTGGACATTCTCACCAGACAAACTACAAACATTTTGTTTACTGTGATTCTTTTTGTACTTTGATAAATGACCAGCAGTCAAAAGTCTTTAAGCACATTCACAAGACAGGAGATTTAGATTTAACCACGCCTACACAACTCCATGAATGGCAAAGCCTTCAAATAGCTAAAAACATCAAAATGATGACCAAATGTTGGGAAAGCCTCCTCCCCAAAAACTCCCATTAATGAAGCTCAAAAACCGCAATGCATTGGCCCTCCTAGACACACCAACTCTTTCATACTTTAGAGCAGTGGTCCCCAACCATGGCACCGGTCCATGGGTCACACAGAAATAATACATAACTTACATTAACATTATTTCTGGTTTTATTCATTATCTGATTCTGAATGATGTTTTATTTTGGAAAATCACCGGATTCTCTCTGCCACATCTGTCTATGACTCACTCTTGATGCATGTGAAGATGCCTCGGTCACATGTCTTACCTCCATCCGCTACGGTCTTAAAGGGGCTGCTCTGGCTACTAACACAAGCCCATTACCGCTAAACTCAAACCCCCAAGCGGGCAAAATGAACAAAAAAACCCACAGTGGATTCACATTTATAATACCAGTTTTTATGCCGGTCGTATCATTTTATTTTGTTGTATTTATTTTGTTGTCTGACATTTAACAAGTCCATGGCGCAAAAAAGTTTGAGGACCACTGCTTTAACATGCCATAACATTTTATAGTTTTGACAGAATGACTTATAACTTAGCAGTTGAAGGGCCTTGCTTTAGAGCCAGCAATGGCAGCTTGGAGATGCTGTGATTTGAACTTACAACCTTCCGATCAAAATCCAACCATTTCCCACTTGCCAAATCACGTTACTAAACGTGACTAAATTGCTAATGTTATTTGTCTTAACGTATGCATAATATATTTTTTAATGATTGTCCCTTATATGTATAATTAAAAAACTCCAGAGTGTACTAACTCTGTATTTTCGTAAATGACTTTTAAGTCACAAACACTTTGAGGACTCAGATGTGAGAATCGTGTGTTTGGTGCTCTAATGCTGATACAGCTGGGCAGTGGGAGGGGGCAGTGTGGTTAAAGTTTAAAGCCATTAAAGAATGTTTTCACAGATGCCTTGTTTTTTTTTTCATGTCCACTTCAAAAAAGAAAGAAATCCGAGTCGCAACAGAGCGAAGGTTGGCCTGGAATCAGTGAGAATCAGCTGAACCTACTACTAGACAACAGAGTGGAGGATATTTTCTGTCCTGGCCCACTCATCAAGAACAAAAAGAGGTCATATGGAAGGGCCAGTTAACCTTCTGACCTGTAGAGAGTGATTGGGCTTATAATAGCAGGGTCTGGGATTGTGCTCAGTGGATCCTGAGCACATTTCTGATCAAACAGCTTCCACCTGTTTCAAGAGGAATGTAGCACTGTCCCACACTCCACATGACCTCTAAGACTACACAGAGAGAAAAGTCTCCCTCGGGTCCTTTTGGGTGAAATCTGACCTTCCTTGTAACTTCCTTTTGGCCGGTGCAGCGATGTAAGGTGTTTCCTTCACCAAGATAAAACTCACTAATGTCAGTAACTCAGTAATATCAGAGGGAAAAGTAGTCACCATATTACTCGACTAATTACTGACTAACTGACTAATTTGCATGTTCTTTGATTCTACATATCACAACATGTTGCAAGGAAGATATGTTTATGGCATTACAAACTAATGTTTATCTAATTACAAAATAGAGTCAAATATTTAACATTTTACATTTAGCAATTATTTACAATGCAGCAAATACCAATCAAATTGACTGGTTTTATAGTTATTATTAAATATTATTAATTATTATAACAAAATATCAAATTAGCTTATATATTCATATAAATTCATATACAGCCAAACTATTTCCATTTTTAAACAATTAACAATTCTATTAAGAATTTATAGAAAAGGAAGTGTGTTGAGAATTAAACCCAGTAGGAAACTCAAATTAATCACTCATTAACTCAAATTAATTTGGTGCAATCAGTGACTGGAGTGAGGGAAAATAGGGATTACTCATTAGATTTTGGGAAAAATGTTTGTTATTGAATTCTTGGAAACATGTTGATCAGTGTTTGGATTTTGGAAAAATGTTGGTTGGGGGATGGGATTTTGGGAATAATGATTAGTGAATAGATTTGAAAATAGTTTTCTTTAGTGATAAAATGTTGGGAATAATTTTGTTCAGTGATTGGATTTGGGGATTTTTTTTGGATTGCTGGATGTTGGGAATAATGTAGATTAGTAATATGATGCTGGGAATAATTAAGTTCAAGTTCAAGTTTATTTCTATAGCGCTTTTCACAATGGACATTGTCTCAAAGCAGCTTTACAGAACTTGAGAATTAAAGTCAGTGGTGTGTATTTATCCCTGATTATCAGCCTGGGCAACTGTGACAAAGAAAAACTCCCTTTGATGAATGAGGAAGAAACCATGGGAGGAACCAGACTCAAAATGGGAACCCATCCTCATTTGGGTGACATCAAGTGTGTAATTATAAATCTATAAAACAATACAAAACACTGGATAGTGAGAACTACCATGAGCACCAGAGTGTGTGTGTGTGTGTGTGTGTGTGTGTGTGTGTGTGTGTGTGTGTGTGTGTGTGTGTGTGTGTGTGTGTGTGATTATGAGTACCGGTAATGTCCTTTCTACAGTCTTATACAGTCAGTTGACATTGTGGAATAAGGAGCTACTGAGCAACTCATAAAATAGCTCAACATTTGAGGTCATCATAGATCCAACACCAACTTCTTTATGCCAGAGCCTTAAACATTTGAAGAAGTCCAATGTCCAAACTCTACATGAAGTTCGATCCAAATGGCGCTGGTACATCTCTTGATGGTTCAGGATGTTTCCGGGCTCTGCATTTAATTCTTTGAAACTGCATAATCTTCATGAGGTGGGACACAATTGGAACTGGTGCCACCTCAGGATGCCTCAGGAATTGGATTTTGGTAATAATTTTGTTTGATGATTGGATGTTGGTAATAATTTTGTTTGGTTATTGGATTTTGACAATAATGTAGATCTGTGATCAGATGGTAGAAGCAATAGGGATTACAGCCTAAAAGCCTTATTTTTACAGATTACAGATTTACAGATTACAGATAAAAGCCTCTTGACTACAGACGCTCCCGTCCTTATGAACGAGTTACCTTCCGAATGACCCTCCGTACCATGAATTTGTTCGTAAATTGTTAGTGTTTGTCATTGACTATGCATATCTACTAATGATGTAAGAGCGATAAATACTATCAAATAAACAATATACTAAAACAAATCTAAATAATTGAAATACCGTATACAATGTTTTGTATTAAGTAATAAAAAAAATAAGAAAAAAATATTAAAAAAACTATTCACTTAAAATAATTCATTTGCCTGAGTCCAGTCCACATCATGTAGACTCGTTATAGTCGATGACTAGCTAGCGGCGGCTCTCCTCCGTTTTTTTTTTTTCCGACTCCGAACAAATTTCACTTTGAGGACAGGTTTGTTCGTATCCACGAAAGTTGGTAAGGTGAATGTTCGTAAAGTGGAGAGCTTCTGTACTGATTGAACATTGGGAATATTGTAAATTAGTGATTGGATCTTAAAAACAGTAGTGACCAGTGATGGGATTTGGGAACAATAGTAAAAAGTGATTGGATGTTGGGACCGATAATAATTAGTGATTGGATACTGGGAAAAATGTTAATAAGTGATTGGTCATTGGGAACACTGGCTCATGCAAGTCCCAATCAGATCAACTTGACACCCTGGTGGTAATTCACAGGATTTGAATCTAAAATGCTTTTAAAAAACACCAAAAGTAATGACGTACACTGGTAAGAACTGTAAAATATCATAACAGGTTAGTATTTTTCTGTAAAAAAAAAAAAAAAATCTCCATTATAGCCTTCATCAGATATGCAATTCAGTACAGCACAGAATCAAAACAAAGCACAAAAGAAAAATCATTTATGCAAATCGGTTCAATTAATCAAGCGAAATGTAGCCCATGGAAGAAGTAAGTTGGAATGCCACGTGCGTGGGGTCCAAATGGCAAATGCTAAGCCGTGTTATTTGCATCTATTAAACTTTAACTTCAGAAGTGAGCATGGATTATGCTGATTACTAGTGGCGCATTCCTCCAGAATGGCTACTCCATCTAAAGAACACTTTATTAATCTAAATTTGCTAGTTGTAAAACTCGTATAATCTGGAGTGGCTGTTTGCGGCGGCAAATTGAATGTAAATGCCATATCCAAGAGAAAAATGTTGTTTATTTTCTTTTTTTTCCCCTCTCTACAAATCAACAAACAGGCATTTAAGCAGGCAATCCCTCTCATTTCTATGCGAATTAACATAGCCGGAGCAATAATGGCAGCACTGCTGATTTGATACAGCTCATTATGAAGGTAATGAAAACATGCTTATTTTATGATATTAGCTCGAAAGGCGAAATTACATCTTTGTGCAAAAATGCCAAATCTAAGCAACACCCACTGCCCTTTTTTTTTTTTTTTTTTTTTTTTTGCATAACCTCAATCCATCCTGGTGAGAAACAGAAAAGGAGAGAGTTGGAAAGGTAGGCAAGGTTGGTGTAAAAATGGAGTGTCTCTGAGCTCTATCTGGGTATTAATTTCATGCCACCAACAGTGGTCTCCACGCAGCACATTTTCGGAGCCGTGGCCCCCGGCGACGGATTGATCCACTTCACCGGCTCAGTGGGGGAGCGCAGGATCTGGAGGGGATCAGCAGGGCTCCAAATCAATAAGGTTAATAGATGTGGGGGCCACACAGTCAGAGGTGAGCAGCCTGGCATTTTCCTGTGCCAATGAAGAAAATTCCTGATGACGAGATGTCACATTTAGTGTCTGCATTAACGTCAGCCTGATTACCTGAAGCCTCAGTGTCAGTTAGTGGCTTAGTCAGTCAGGGAGTGCCCATTATCAGGAATTATCTTTACCACGAGTCATTGCCCTACACACACACACACATACACACACACACACTTAATACACAACTTGACTTTGCCATCACTTCCTCTGACCGGTCCCAACAAATTGCCGAGCCATTTTCCTTTCCTCTTTACAGCACTGATTTCTATACAGTCCACAGTTTCATAATCACTTGATGCGTAATTTGGCCTAATTTTGAATTTACTGTCGAGTACCCCCCCTTTTTTAAAACACTCAACCCTAAAAGGCCTTACACATCCGCTTTTTGAGAGGACATAATTGTGCAGTAAACAGTAGGGTAATAAAAGGAGGGAAAAAAAGCTATTGTGGCTTTGGTTTAGTTCAACAAGAAAAAGGTCAATGGGAGTTTAAACAGAGGCATGACTAACGACTTTGCGTTGTGATGCCACACTGGACTAATAAATAAAGTTTCCCGTTGCCTTATCAATAGGCTTCAACAAATTATTCAATATATTTTTAATGGTCATTTCTCAAAAAAAAAATCATTATTTTCCTTAGAAACGTAAACAGCGAGTAAATAAGAATAGAAAATGAAGCTCAAGACCCCGAAGAATAGGCTTCCATGCAGACTCGAATTGTCTACATAATTGTTAATAAACTAAAATTATCCGCTTGTGTTTGTGCCCTACATAACGAGCTCACAGTATGGCTATCACTCAGCTCGGGGCAATTAAAGGCTTGCCACCACAGATTTCACCGCGCAGGAAGTTTCACAGTCACTCCTCTCTCATTGTAATGTACACAATCCCATTTACATGTCTGAATGGACCCTTTTCATGTGTTTCCGAGCACCGAGTTCCAGGCCCTGAATGGGGAAATGCAAATTCGGTTGCTTGCTGGTCTATTATGAGTGTGTGTGTGTGTGTGTGTGTGTGTGTGTGTGTGTGTGTGTGTGTGTGTGTTTTTTTTTTTTTTCTTGCCTCTTTTACCTGGTGGTGGGAGTCAGGCAGGAGGTAGGAGGCAACATGCCTCCACTTCACTGCATCTCCACCACACCTTTCATTATTCATTATTCTATGCACCTGTAAGGGCTTCATGATAAAATGTGGGAAAGGAAACGAGTCATGCTGACAGTTCTATTATTTAATAGTTTTTTTTGCTTTTTATCAAATCTGAATATTAAGACATTAAGAGAATACTCTGCTGAGATACTTGCTTTCTTATGAACACATTCACACGTTCATATGTACAATTATGCAATCAGCCAATGGTGTGGAAGCAGAGCAATGAATAAAATCATGCAGCTAAAGTATGAGAATTAGGAGAAAAAGAATGATCTGCAGGACTCAGGACAATCTATTGTAAATCAAATAACCACTCTGTACAACTGTGGAGTGCAGAAAACCGTATCAGAATGCACAATAAAATCACACTTTGGGCCGAATGAACCGCAGTATAAGAAGATCACATGAGGTCCCACTTTCGTACACCCGGAATAGAAATCTGAGATTGTGACTGATGCAAATGTCATTTTTTGTAAAACGCTAGCTTTTTTCAATTTTTCATCTGTTAAAATGAGGTGCTTTCAAAAAGTTTCGAGACTAGTTTTGCAACACGCAAACAGATGACAGCACACGGCTGCACGCACAGTCACAGGGAGCACTGACCTTCGTATTTCAGTGTGAGAAAAGTCATCGTCTTGTGTACATCACGAGCTGTTTAACTGGTATTATTCTGAACACGTGCATTACCACGTCTGCTATTCTGACCACACGCTATCCTCACACATGAATTCCTCACTGGAAACAGCATGATCTCACTTACCCACCCTACACGCCAGATTTGGAGCCTGCTGGCTTCGCCCTTTTCTCGTAGATGAAGATTCAGCTCAAATGTTGCTTTTGACATTATTGCGGTGATCCAGCGTCAATCGCAGAATTTTCTTGACTTGCTTTGAAAAGACTTCTAGGATTCTCCAAGATGCCACTGCTGGGCCCTTGAGCAAGGCCCCTAACTCTCAATGCTTAGTCGCTCTGGATAAGGGTGTCTGCCAAATGTCATAAATATTAATATATAAATATATATTCCAGAAGTGGCAGGAATGCTGGGAGTGCTGTATTGCTTTGCAAGGGGACGATTTTAAAAGCGATATTGTGCTAACATAACTAAATAAAGTACTTTTTTTGTTAACAGAACTAGCCTCGAAACTTTTTTATACCACCTCATGTACTCACACCACCAGCAGCCATGTCAAGATTGAAGCCATTGTAATCTTCATTCTGATGTTTGTTGTAAACATGATCCAAAGCTCTTGACTTGTATCTGCACAAGCTTAGGCTTTAAACCACTGCTATATGATTGGTAGGTTAAATACTTGATGTATTATATGTCAGTGTCGCACTTATAAACTGCACCTCACTCCTGTTTCCTCGTCCACCCTCAGTTACACCATCATTCGAATTATGGCTTCAGCGTACCTCCCTGTCATACTTCTGGTGGTTTTGTGTCCGTTTGCTTCTTTGAAACAATGTCTGTTTTTATTGTTTACACCATGCACAGTAAAAGACAATCCATTGCCTCTGAGAAACTTTGACACTATACTTTATTTTTAACCATGAAGACTATTATTACTAAAGTACTGCAGTCACTTCCTGGATTATAGATGGATCATGCAATAAAAACATTATAATTGTTGGTGAAGATGCAGGATGCCTTTTTTCACATTTGTATTGGATTCCTACCAACATCAGCACACAGCTGTGGAGATGACTTGGGTAAACATTCTGCAACATCCTCCCCTTTAACTAAATGCTGCCGGATCAAATAGGGGAATAATAAAGAGGCTTCTTTGTTCCAACCAGGGTGAATTTTTGTAGGCCTAAATATACTCACATTCCAGTGTTGTGGTTTACAGAGCAGACGTCGTCTTTTTTAGTTTTTAAGAGAATTGTGCATGATCCTCTTGTTGATATGCAACAAGCTATTTAATTACTTTTACCAAATAAATATACAAATCTACAGATGTTCCACTTTATTTTCAATGAAGAATCCAGCTTTACATTCTCATATCACCTGGACAGTTCGTTTCTTCAAACTTTCAGCTGAAATACTTTGCCTCTTGTAAAACTTGCCCAAGGTGTTCTTTACCAATTGGAGATTAATTTTTTTGTAGTAACTGGGCAGGTCATTTCATAATAGATAACCCCACAGCTGACTGTTTGCTCTCTAAACAACATTTACAGAGCTTGGACGTATGCATCAGGTCGTTGTCTTGGTGAAATCAGCTCCAGCAAGCAGCAGTACAGTTGGAGTTACATGGTGTTGAAGTATAGAATGGTTGCCATGTTGTTTTTTTTCACCTGGAATAAGTCTCCAACTTCCCTGCTCCAAAAAAAACCCCAAACCATTAAGGAGGTGGAACTTTGTTTGACTGTGGGTGTGAGGCCGTCTGATAACATCTTCTCTCCTGTTCTCTGTCTTACACAAGTTCTGCTGTTAGAGACAAAAACATCCAATTTGGACTCAGAAATTTCTCAGTCATTCACTGTCCAATTCTTGTGAGTTTTTGCCTTTTATCTCGTTTGTTGCATAAAAACAAAAGTCACACTCGGTACTAATTAACTTAAAATCAATGGAGAAACTAAACTTAAAGCGCATTTACTTTAGCCATTTAGGACTTTGATGTATAAGAGGCTCCTAATGGCATTAAGTCAAATGTCGAGTAGTATTCATTAATCAAAGGACATTTGAAGTGTCTTCATTCTGTAAGACACAATCCATATAGGCATGGCACAAAACTCTGACACACTAGCAATCACCACTGCTATTCATTATTCAACTGCTCCTATACACATAAAATATAGTGGCATTTATCAAAAAATTCCTTGTTAAGAAATGCCTGAGTGAGCAACTAATGTAACTAAATGGCAAAACCATTAGTGATTGAATTGTGGCTATAAATAAAACAGTTTGAAGTACAGGCATGGATAAAGGCTAACGTATGCTTTCTCCAGGACACGTGAAGTCAGCCAATCACGTCTTTTCAATCTGTGGCACTAAGAGGAAAGCGCTCAGCCCTCTGCCTCGTACATGAGCTTACAGATTGAGTAGTGTCACTGTGATTGACATGGGTAAGAGAGTAAAACCCTGCCACCCAGACGACAAGGTCACCTTTGGCTCCGGATGGCTGAGGATTCTAACAGTCTCTGGACAAAAGGGGTCAACTGTTTTCTTTTGCACAAATCACTAGATATGTTAGAAACTTTAATCATAAACATCATGAATTAAACAGATCAGAATTAGGCTTTAAATGAAATATCAGGAAAATTAATGCGTCCTCAGATTATTGATAAGAATGAAAAAAATAAATAAATATAGGATAAATAGAGTAAACAAAATTAAGGTTCCCTGGTGGTCTAGTGGTTAGGATGGGGCGCTCTCACCGCTGCGGCCTGGGTTCGATCCCCGGTCAGGAAACCAACCCCAGCCACTCTTAGTGTCGGTCCCAAGCCCGGATAAATGGGGAGGGTTGCGTTAGGAAGGGCATCCAGCGTAAAAACATGTGCCAAATCAAACATACGGCTGAGCCGCTGTGGCGACTCCTAATGGGAGAAGCCGAAAGAGAAAGTAAATAAAGAAAAATTTAATTTAAACTAATTAATTCAACTGAAAAAACAAACAAACTCTAACCTGGTATCCAGTCTCTCTCCTAATGAGCTTTCTTAAATAATTAATTTCAAAACATGATGGAGGAAGTATAAAAGGGAATCTTTTATCATAAGTTTTATCTTTCTACTGCTTCAGGATTTTTTCCTTGCTTGCATTGAACAACCCCTGGTCTATTATATAATCACAAATGATTCCCTTGGTTTATTCATTTCACTAAGCTGCGGTATGATTTCTTCATCCACAACCTTTGAATGAGCTCAGGCCAAGTTTAACAGAGCACCTATTAATCTTTTTACGGCTTGGCCACTAAATTTTACAAGGGTGCATTTCCTCTGTTCTTTAAATGAGTCTTCATGAAGCTTCTTCTCCCAACTGTTTGTTTAGCTCCTGTGTGGGACTGGAAGCACTTCTGAACCGGCGACAAGCAGCAGGTGAGGGCCCATGAACCACTTTGAAGTCCAGGCTCCTTATTGATCATGTGCATATTCTAAAAACCAAAGAAGGCTTCAAAGGCATGTCGAAATTCTTGGGTGTCCAAAACAGGCCAAGCTGTGACAGTGTGAACAAGAAAAGCAGCTGCAGCATAGAGATGTCCACCATCCTTTCCCTAACCCCTACTGTACCGAAGCCCTTACTTCACACTTCACTTGTTCATTTACTCTGGGCAGCATGCTCCATTTGACTTTTAGTTCACTTCTACTGTCACTAGTGGCTAAATGTGACAATGTGGAATTTTTTAAATGGCAGCTGTGATCGCCAATCAGAAACAAGCCTTCACTGGCTTTTTAAGACCCTTTTCTTTTCTTTTTTTTGACTGTGTGATTATTGATAAATTGTTCCCAATGAAATAAACTAAATAAAAAAAATTATAAATAAATAATTTATATATATATATATATATATATATATATATATATATATATATATATATAAATATATTAAGAATTAAATAATAATATCAATAATTATTAAGAATGATCTATTATACAGAAATAAATATAATTACATATTTTTTATGTAATTATCCTTTTGATTATTATTTCACTGCAGTTATATTTTTTTAATATATTGTAAATTCTATTGTATTCCTCCAATCTAATCTTATATCCTTTTTTTTTATTTTCTTTTTTTATTTCATGTTATGTCATGGAAAGCATATTACTGTGACAAATAAATATTTGAAAATAGTAAATTATTTGATCAAATATTTAAATATAAATGTGACATTTATATGATTCAAGAAAATGACATACATCAGCAGTGTTCCAGTTTTGTGGGGTTGTTTTCCAGTCCATTAGCACAATCCATTTAACTCTATTTATGGCTGAGGTAGTAGCTTAGTAGTCAAGGCATTGGACTTTGGATCTGAATGTTATAAGTTACATCTCAGCTATGCCAAGCTGCCATTCTTGGGCCCCTGGGCAAGGCCCTAAACCTCATATCTGCTCAGTTGTATAAATAAGAGAAAACGTTTCAATTGCTCTGGATAATGGCATCTGCCAAATGCCATAAATGTTTCATAATTGGCATCATCATATTAATAGCTAGAGATGTCTATATAGATATCTACATTTATATCTATATTTTTTTTATATAGAGTTTTTTGTTATTTTTCTATTGCTGGCTTTAGGATCAGTATTCAATGTTTAAATTAATATGGATAGACTTAATACATGTCATTAATTTATGCTTTGGCTTTCTGTTTGCACTTTGATGGTATTTTGGTCCAGCAAATATGCTAAATGGATACGTCTGAAAAACATTGTTTTAACATTTTCGTGTTGGCTGAACAAACTAAAATATTCAAAACAACAATGTATTTTTAGTCAAGTGACACAGTTATGTGGCCCATTCAGCTTGAAACAAACAACTTGGGTTGTCTTGGGTTACTTACTGCAACAACTGTAACTACTTTTTGTGCATTTGAATACTCAGTGTTCTTCCTCAGTATTGTTGTCTTGAAAAGAAACGCCTAATGCATGCATGCGCAGTGAAGGGATGTAAGCGTTATGAAACGTTTCAGTGTGAACAAGTAATTTTTGGCAAACATTTGAAAATACCTGTGTGGGAAAAAAAAAACATTTGAAAATAAAAATGCAGTTTTCAGCTCTGTCTAGATATATGTGGATGAAGCCTAAACTCAGAGCCAAAACTTGTGTATCTGTGGCCAGGATAACACTAAAGCAGCACATTTTGCCTTCTGAGACAGTAGAATTCTTATACGAGGCAGCAAACATTATCTTAAAACTCAACATCATTCAACAGGATTGTTTTGAAGTAATGTCTGTATGAGCAGAATGTTGCAGTAATCATTTATTCCAGCAGCAATGTTCTGCATAAGCACCTGCGTAAGTGTATGTCCATATTTGAGTATCACGACAAAGAATTGAAAGCCAGGTCAATAAACAATTTGGTTATGATTAGGTTATATTTATTTTTTTCAGGCAAATAAAATAAAAACACAAATATGGCTAAAATGAAATGAATAATATAATCTATCTATCTATCTATCTATCTATCTATCTATCTATCTATCTATCTATCTATCTATCTATCTATCTATCTATCTATCTATCTATCTATCTATCTATCTATCTATCTATCTATCTATCTATCTATCTATCTATCTATCTATCTCACTGATCACATTTGTTCCTGGTCATCCTCACATCCCATCTTGCACCTTACAGTGTGTCTCATGTCCTTCCATGTTTCTTCTCACCGTTCTTGTTCAGGTTCAGGTTTTGCTTCGTTTCTTTGGATTTGTTTTGTTAAAACTTTGTGTAACTTCTGTTAAGACTATCTGTCGCTGCTTTTTTGTTCATGGATCAACAGGATAGTAAAAGTGTGTCCTGTGGATGTTCCACAACATTAAACATAACTATTAAAAGTTAAAAACATGGCATTATTAAATAACAAAATGGAACCGATCACTTTATCGATTCGCTACAGTCATTGATTAGTTCCTCAAACACCACGTCCACAAGTGATTCATTTCTTTCTTGGATGCATTGAAACTTGTATTTTTTTTAGAAAAATCTTTTCAACCTCAAACCTGAAAGAACAGGTGTAAACTTATTACAAAGTGCCTCTGCAGCATCATTCATAAAACATGCACAACATTACAGAATCTGCTGTGTCTTTCTCTCTGTGCTCTCATTCACAAACGTGCAGTGAAACGTATTGATGAATCTCTTTCTCTTTTTCAGTGCATGTGAGCTGTATTGGTCTGAGAGACACCTGCAGTGACAAAGGCTCAAACCAGCATTCACAGCTACACCAAATCCTGCTTGAGTTTCAATACTACATTGAAATCCGTATTGAGTTGTGTGTGTATTGCGGGGTGTCCATCTTGTGTTTCTATTTTGTTACAGCATCCTGTTTGTGTTTGTTTGTTTGTGGAGGAAATCAGATAAAACACCACTGTCCCAGTTGTTTTATTTTTTTGAGAAACAAGCCTTTTTTCATTGATTGGACATCATGACCTGATTTCAATTGTTTTCTGTTTCCTCTTTCTCTTTCATTTTCTCTCTCTTACTCACACACACAAACACACACACACACACACACACACACACACACACACACACACACACACACACACACACACACACACACACACTCTCTCAATTTAATTTTATTTGTATAGCCCTTTTAGCAATTGCCATTTTTCCAAATCAGCTTTACAAAAATAATTTTTTTTAGAAATTATCCCTATAAGTTTAGGTGGTATGAGTATGGTGATATGAGATAGAAACCTTGAGAGGAACCAAACTCCAAAGCAAACCCATTCTCACCTATTCTTTAGAGTTCTATCATTATTAAGGTTATCAACTGCTCATTAATGGACACTAATGCAAATCTGCCCATACCATTGCAGCCCTAAGCCATTGAAGCAAACCTTTTGCATTACTTACAGTCCAAATCCATCTTCATGGATCTTAAGTTGAACCCTCCACAGAAACCTCATAGACTGTTCCTGAAGAACCATCCTCAGCACCTCAGCAGCAGCGAGTGGACTCAAATTCAACTCCATCCAAAGGAAAGGGAGTCAAAATGAATCAGGTTGGTTCCAGGAAGGAGAAATGGACAAGAGTTTTGCGTGACGACTCGCCAGCATACTCCCAAATCCAAAGCTAACACTAAGACTCACCAACAGGAGACTTCAAATTCTTATTTAGCTGCTCCAAAGGATTAGATCTGTTTACTTTGAAAGTTAAATGATTATTCATCCTGACATATATGATTTATGAGTGAAAAAAAAAGGTTTTTTTTTTGCTCTGGACTTTTTACTTCTTTAGTTCATTTTTAGGCAGAAAAAATTCTGTCTAACTGATAAAAAGCATTAGATAAAAGCAGTATTTTAACAAGGAGAAAATTTTAATAGCATCTTATAAAACACATAGGCGGTGGTAGGTTAGCAGTTAAAGCATTGAGAATTACATCGTATATCTGCTATAAATGGACATTCGGTGCAACCCAGATGAGGATGGGTTTCCTCTTGAGTCTGGTTCCTCTCAAGGTTTCTTCCTTATGCCATCTCGGGGAGTTTTTTCTCGCCACAGTCGCCACCGGTTCACTCATCAGGGACAAACTTACACTTATAAAGAACATATTCACTTTTAATCACCACATTATCTGTGTAAAGCTGCTTTGAGACAATGTTCATTGTTAAAAGCGCTATACATATAAAAATGAATTGAACTGAATTGAGATTTGGATCCAAAGTTTGAGTTCAAATCCCAGCCATGCCAACATGCCACTCCTGATTAATCCTTATTTTTATGAATATAAATGTATATTTGTAAGATAAAAAAAGTATCTGTTGTATATCAATGCATAATGTAGGCTTTTCAGATTATTTTTAATGATAATTTGCAAGTTTCTGTGTGTCTTCATGACTTTTTCACTGTTATTCATTTTACCATCTTGATGTCACCTTTTAACAATTTGACTTTGGTGAGGTTTTGTTCTGACAGACTTCATTCAAAACGTGAAAACTATGTGAAAAAGATCCTTACAAGGGATTCTTGAGTGGTACAACAAAAAAGCATTCACTTTGCCACCTTATTGGATTCATCAGTTTCTCAACCTGATCCATGGCTAAAAGTCCAAGAGCCATCCAAAAATTAGCCTTCATGTCTCGGTCAGAGTAAAACACTCTCTCGCCATTGTTAATCATAGTGTATAATGTTAGCAAATCAGGGATATTTATGATTTAAAAGAACAAACAAAGGGGAAGTGGTAGCTCAGTGGTTAAGATGACGAGTTACTGATCGGAAGGTCGGGGGTTCAAGCCCCACTATGGCCGAGCTGCAACTCTTAATTCCTTAACCTGTGCTTAACTCTTAATCCCTTAACCTGTGCTCCAGAAGTGCCACATCATGGGTGATCTTTGAGCAAGCTAAATTAAATATAAGATGAGGCATATACTATATAGAAAAAGGTATCCCCATATTCCAGCCATATGAGGTTCTTCCCCAAACTGTTACCACAAAGTTTAAGGCATACATTTGTATAGAATGTCTTTGGATGGGGGTTGCATAAAATTTTCTCTCCACTTGAACTAGAAGACCCAAACCTGTTCCAGCCTAACAGTACCCATTGTTTTGTGCCTAAAGTTAGCTGAGTAAAAATATGGTTGACATGGGATGGAGTGGAAGATCTCCTGCTATAGAGCTTTGACCTCAAACCTATTGAACGTCTTTGGGTTGAATGTGAACTCTGACTGCACCCCAGGCCTCCTTTCCTCACCTACTTCTGTACCTGACTTTGACAAATGGTCAAAAAGTACTAAATATGTACCATTTAGGGATAAGTAATGCAGTTTCTATTAAAAGTGGACCAAGGAAGGAATACTGGTGAACCTGCGACAGGGTCGTGGGCGGCTGAGGCACAGTGGTGCACGTGAGGAGTGAAGGCTGGTCCTTGTGGTCCGATCCAACAGATGAGCTCCTGTAGCTCAAACTGCTGAAGAAGTCCATGCTGTTGATGCTCAACGGGTCAGAACTGTTTAGCAGCAAAAGGGGACCAACACAATATTAGGCAGGTGGTCATAATGTTCTGCCTGATTGGTGGCTATAAAGTTATGCCTCATTGGTGTATATTTGTCTTTGTATGATACAAACTACATTAATACTAATAGGTACCTATATTAAAGCTGTTGTACCCCTAAAAAGCAATTTTTTTTTACAATATCCATGCACATACCCTTGCATCAGGTTAAACTTGCCATACATTTAAGTTGCATATTGGTTAAGAGTCTGGATATTTAACCAGAGTGTGCACTCTTGAACCTGAGCAAAAAGATAAGCCAAAATAACCATCCTTTAAAGCAGCAGAGGTGCATTCACTACTTTTGCACTATATCTGCACCCCTTTTTTCCACATGTCTCATGAGTCAGACGAAAGGGAAAAAAAGAGAGAGTGGCTTTGTTGTCTGTTCTTTTACAGTCTTTCCACTCAAACATGGCTGTTTTACTGCAAACAACCTTTTAAAATCTTTCACTCGACTGAATTATGGGCCTCTGAGTATCCACGTTTTGTTCCCCTTATTGTTCGTTTATTCAGAAGGAGTGTCACCCTTGCCTTAATGTAAGTAAACACACTGGGGAAAGTCAAAGCACATTTTCTAGCATTTTATTGCTTCTTCTGAATGGCACAGAATGAGTGATATGGTCTACAGGAGGTGATGGAGAAAGACAGCTGACTTCTGGTTGGGGAGGGGGATCTGAAAGAACCCGAGAGAACACTTCATCCAGGCTTTTCTTTAGGCCCAATAACAAAGCACACAATGTATTTAGTGACCCCAGAAATCCTCTTTGATAAGGTCTAAGAGTTGTTGTCATGCTTTATTGACTGTTTGCTGCTTGGGCCTTGTAGAGGTTTTCTGGAGTCCCATACAAGGAAAATGTGAATGTTTTGTAAAAGCAAAACAAAGTCTCCTGGATATCGTTTTTAAGTTTTAGGTTAGGGAAACATTTTGTGATGGTTATAAACTTTTGGCTTCCAGCAGGTTTAGGATCGTGTTTTTTTCCCGCCATCGTTTGTTTTTTTCTCAGTTTTTTGGTTTTCATCACCAAGTAAATAGCCTTGCGTGTGTAATACTTACTTACAATAACTTATGTCCTGCATTTGCATTAACACTTATGTTATTTAGCAGATTTTTTCCTCCAATACGACGTTGATACATGTTTAAGTCTCAATCAATAAATACATCTTGAAATTAGTTCACTAGGACTACGTCCAAACTAATCCAGATAACAACGTTTTCGTCTGAAAAGGCTCCACTATCATTTTCAATCATTTCCTTAGAGTTGCACATACAAACTAAAACATCTTTAAATGCTTACATCTCTGTATTGTGCATGAGCAAAACGTAACACGCTTCGGCCTGTGTTATTTCCGCCTCCATTTCACTTTCTGGCTCTTTGAAACTTCCCAGCAATGTCGAGGAAAGGCACTGTCACATGACTGAAAATACGTCACCTTTTTTCGAAAGCCTCTGTTTTTGGCATTTTAAAAATGTATTCACTTTGGAGAGCTTTTTCAAAAAACTACGTTTATGTTGAAATATTTGTTTTTACACCAATATGTATTAGTGTGGACCTAACATCAGTCACAGACTATTCAGCTATAAACTCTGATGGGAAAGAATGTAGCTATATACTGTATAAAAAAGCTATTACATTAATGCTATGTTATTGACTTCTTAGTTCTGATTGGTCGGAAGTTTTTTGTTTTGTTTTTACAGCAGCTCTGACAGTATTTTCTAGCTGTAAGGTTTATATCAGGACATGGTATGGTATCTGTCGTGTGAACTTGATGTGTGGGAATTTACCAAATTACAAAGAAAACTCAAAGGGAGAGGTATATCTTGTTTAATTCATTGGATTTTTCAATAAAAGTGTGTTTGACATTGATGGAAGGAATCTCCAGTTTCAGTGCTTTGTAAAGCTTAAAATTAAAACTGACGATTTATTTTTTTGCACCAAAAACAACAAATGGATTCCTGTTTGTGGAAGGAGTCTCCATTGTCAGCGCTTTATAAGTCAGTATATTTATGATACAAGAAAATATTTTTCAGCAACAGGACGTGGTGTATTTTTGCATATTTCGCAAATAAACAATTATTTATAGCTTCTACAGTATGTATAACAAGTTATGACAGGAATGTTTCATGGATGTTCATCAACATTTACTGTAACTATAAATGGAAATAAAAAGAGAGAAGTTTTAGATGAATAAAAAAGTGGCTGTGGAATAAGAAATATTATATAAGTTGTTGTTTTTTTCACACCACCTTGTAATTGATTATTTTCCTAGAACAGCATACTCAGACATGTTTTATTCTTTCCATGTTGACAGGATATATCAAAAAATTTCTTTAATTTCTTTAATTAAAAAATAGAACTTTTTATGCAGAAAATGTTCTACGGAAGACAAAATAAGCTTCTTTGCTGGATTTCCCAGCATGCTTAGTGTTCATGATGCTCATGGTGCAATGATAATAATAACAATAATTATTTGGAATTCATCAGCTTTTTTTTCCAAGCTGTAATAATGTGTTTCCGATCTGTAATTGACTTGTCCTTGGGAAATTTTGAAAATGAAACCAACAGCCGAGGATTTGCGGTGAGTAATCAACCTCAAGCAGAGCTATCTCGAGATTTATCGTTTCAACAAGTAATTAAAAAGGACGCTCCAGTTTGAGCTTCCATTTCACGTTACATGCTTTCACGACTTGTCCGTAGATGAATCGGTGGAGGCGGAGCCGACAAGGCCGGTAAGGGGAACACTTAGTGACCCGTGATGACCCCTGCACACATCCTATTCTCTCATGTTTGTCATCCATGTCATGTTCTTATAACTCAAACACCAGATTAGGGCAAGATATACATCTATTGCTGTCTTTCAAAAGAAATAAAGTCTTGTCTAAAAAGTATATAAATGAAGCTGATCAGGAAATGAGCTGCAAATGGTAATGTTAACTTTCACTCCCTTTAAAGGAAAAAAAGTTTGTGTTTTTAATAATGTCCACAAAAGCTCGCAAAAGGACAACTGGGACATTTCACAAGAGCGTTGTGAAAAAGTCCTGTGTCCACAGCCAAAAAAAAGGAGATCTGGCAGGCTGGACAGCATGAATGGGCCTTTTTACAGGTCACAGACTCCATTCAGTTCTGTGAGACTGTTATTATCTGACACTCATGGATGTGGCTAATTAATATTCCAATCATATGCTGCAAAAAAAAAAAAAAAAAAAAAAGTCATTGAAATTATGCATCCAGCTTTGTTTCTAATGAAATAGGATTATTATTAATTATTATATTGATTATAACTTTAAAAAAAAAAGTTAATTTTTTACTATAATCCCATTTATGATTTTCTTTTATTATAATTTTTTTCTTTTTTTACAGTAGGTCTTTCAAAGAAAATAAAATAAATAAAAAATAAACACTCCTTGAGTGTTTAATCATCAGCAAGACATTGTACAGTATTACCGTCTGTCACCGAGGCCTTCTGGAAAAATAAATAAATAAATAGCACCCTATTTTCTACAATATTATTCCATAAAAAAAAAAAAAATCAATTTACTTAACCAGGAACGAATATATGACGGGATGTATTTCATTACCATGACCTCCTGACAAAGTACTGGCCCTGAGATGGGTTTTATATGTTGACTTAAATGCTAATATTCCCACAATAATAAAAATCCATCATATGAATTTGTCAGTACGGAGGCCTGGCCCTGAGGCGCTGCATTATTGCTTTATTCTATTAGTCACTTATAAGCAGCTTTTCCCAGAGAACTCCACTCACATGCTGGCGCTGCGATCATTTATCAGAGCGTGTAGCCATGTCTGCAGCAGATGACGGCTGCTCTCTCCGTTTCTGCTTGGGGGCTAACGGGCTTTCTGCTCACCCACAATGCTTCGCTATACATCTGTTCTCAAACTGCACCTGAATCTGCCCATGCGATGAAACTCTTCTTTTTCATATCTGGTTTTCGAAATGATGATATAGTGAATCTGTTGCAATCTTAACCTTCCACAACAAACATTTTAGATCAAATGGACAAAGCTTATTAGCTTACTATTCCTTACTTGTAGATACCATTCCAGCAACCAGTAGGTTGTGAGTTAAAATTCCCAAGAGCCAATATTTGGTTCTTGGGTTAGACCCTGTTCATCCCTACACTTTGTACACAATATCAAGTGTGAATGATTTAGATGCATTTTTACAATGGTAGTAGTAGCCAGGGGGATCTACTTTACTGGTTAAGGAGTTGGACTTTAGATGGAAAGGTCATGAGGTCAAATCTCAGCACCACCAAGATGTCACTGCTGGGCCCCTGAACAAGGCCCTTAACCTTCAACTGCATAGTTAATAAATCACTATAAATGAGATAAAGGCGTCTGCCAAATGCTATAAATGTGCTCGGAAAAGACAGAGCATTTCTTTTTCTATAACAGCAGTAATTCTAGTTTCTTCATCATTTTATTAGTAACAACTAATACACAAGGTACACGCCATATTAAAATATATTAGTTGTAATGTGTTGATTTTGTAAAGAGGAAGTCTCCAGTGTTTTTTTTATTTGATTCTTAAAGATCACTGGCTCACTCTTTAGGGATGGATATAGAGACTAATTTATAAATGTAAAATGTATATTTGTGATCTATTCTATTTCTCTGAAGCTTCTTTAGGTCAGTGTTCATTGTTAAAAATGTAGTAATTCATGTACAATATTATTTATTATTATATAGACATTTTATTTGCACTCACATCTCACATTTAGCTCTGTGTGCTAGTCTGTGCTGCATTGTTAGTTATTGTGATTTTTTTTATTGTTTGCACTTTATGTAGTTCTGTGTATAGGTCCAATTGCTCTACTTAGATTTGTGTTGTCTCTAGTGTTAGTTTCTGTTGTTTTATGTGGCACTTTAGTCCTTTCACTGTGTACTGTACTGTATATGATTGAAACAAATAAAGCCCCTTGACTTTAATTCATTTAGCAGGATATAAATCCTTTCTAATAAAAAGAGGGGCTTAAATAACTTGTGCAAACCGGTATAAACTAATACAAAATGTAATTAATTAAAAGATTAATGATGCATGCAATTGTTGGTTAGATGAAATGGTAGAACCTGTAAAAAGAAAAAAAAAATACATCTTATTATAGGAAAATGATTAACTTCAGGAGGATAAAAGTAACTGTGATTTTGTGTCAGATTATATTGCATTTACTGTACGCTATTTGGCAGACACTCTTATCCAGAGCAACTTACAACTGAGCTGTTGAGGGTTAAAGGCTCAGCAGTGGCATGGACTATTTTCTTATAACTGCAGTTTCTAATGCACAGATCTCCTTCCTGTGTATATTAAATAAATTCTAATTATTAATACATTATTTTCCCCCTATTATTATTATTATTATTATTATTATTATTATTATTATTATTATTATTATTATTATTATTATTATTATTAATATTATTAAAATTTAAATAAAAAAAATTGCTCTTTGACCTTTTCTTTTATTTAAATATGGCCTTCTTTTAAATTTTTAAAATGCTTTTATGACTTTGAAATAAATAAATATCTATCTATCTATCTATCTATCTATCTATCTATCTATCTATCTATCTATCTATCTATCTATCTATCTATCTATCTATCTATCTATCTATCTATCTATCTATCTATCTATCTATCTATCTATTTATTTATTTATTTATTCTTGGTTTTCACTACATGTCCTTACCCTGAATGTATAGAAGTTGGAGGAAATCTAATGGTGTGATATTATCGTTGTTTGAAAGATGCTTATATCTTTGAAAAATAACATAAAATTCATCCATGATGGTGAGTCATATCTAAGTCAGGAATCCTGTCAGCCCTTTGAATCTGATAAAAAAATAAATATATAATAATCCTAGGATGCTAGTGACTATCATGATCCAGTGTGCCTGGCAGATAACCAAATAAAACTGAAAGTAAATACCAATGTGTGGATGGAGGATATTGCGGATATTGTTATTAGTGTTAAGGTCTTATTGCATGTTACACAATTTTACTATTTACTATACTATATTTTTGCCCTGGCTTTCCGTAGCCTTCCATTTTCAAAGAATCAGCCGTGGGCTATTTACATCGCCATCTACAGAGTAATTACCAAACTATTTAATATAATGCCCAGGCAATCAGAAGGTGATAACATGCAATTAAAGAAGTGTTTTTCGAGACTGGAGAGTCAGGGCCGTGTTCCGTACGCTATTTTATCCTGACGTCCTGAAAGATAAAGTGCCCATCAAGCAGAATGTCAAACTGTAGTGCTTTCATCTGATTATTTTCAATTAATATGCATGTATCCCTGTCCTGTGTTCGGCGGCGTTATTGACGTTGATAAATTGAGTTCGTTGTGGCTGGATTTGTCTGGGAGACACTCTATTTCTCTGTAAGAGAAAAAGGCAGTTCCTTACTTCGTTTCCTTTCTCTTTTCTTCCATTCCTTTCTCCTTTCTTCCTTTCTCCTTTCTTCCTTTCTCTCTTTCTCTTTTTCTTTCTCTAAGTAACAACTACATGCCCAGCCACCCGGATCATCTTACGGACGAGGTCATTGTGTCAGACGGTAATCCTACAGGGCGCAGGTATAAATAGTGTTAAAATATAATTGTTTGTCACATCATCTATCCGTGACGCCGACTTAGTCCCCAGACGGCCTGTTTGAAGAAAGCAGACAGCCGTGGATGACAGTCACGCTGGGACACACTGTCCTTAGTCTGCAGAGACCGCTTAGCCAGTCCTGAACCCCCCAAACAGCCTGGCTCTTGGGGATTATGTGAGTCTATATGAATGCATGGCTCGATGTAAAACATATTTATGCAACACAGAGGCTTATTATAATCCACTTGAGTGCATATCTGAGCCTGTACATACCTTTGTAACCGTTGGCGAGTTCTACATCTTGAAATGTGTGTGTGTGTGTGTGTGTTGGGAGCCAAGCTGCACGGTCACATATGAGTAGCCGTACTTTTTTAGCCTGCAGGGCTACAGTAGTCACCGCTCTCAAATTGAAATGTCCAGCACGCTCGGCTGGCTGCTCCAGGCGGAAAGCTGAAATATGAATTGTGTTTGCCCCCCTCATGGGCTGATTATCAAGCCACGGCTTCCCCTGTTTCATGGTGGTCCCAGGAACCGAGTCCCAAAGAGGCCAAACGGGGACACCGATGGGATCACGCTCGTGTTGTACTTGTGTAGTCAAGCCATTGTTCCGATCAGGCTCAAGAGGTGATGCTTGGCTGAGTCCTTTTTATATATGCATTTCCCACTGGATGTGTGTGGCTTGATGAAGGTGGTTTGGTGTGCATGTGTGTGTGTGTGTGTGTGTGTGTGTGTGTGTGTGTGTGTGTGTGTGTGTGTGTGTGTGTGTGTCTGTGTCCTGCCTTGTCAGCAGTCACTCCAGCAGATGAGGTGCCTTAGAGGGGCCTTGAGTTAATGGAGCTATCCATCAGACAAGTGTTGCGTTCAGGCCTCTGCACTCTAGAGCCTTTCTTTTACTGCAACAGCTTACAGCCTAAGTACTGTTAGTGGAGGCCATTTGTCAAAAATGCATGTGATGCTCAGACCTGTTGGTTGTGTTCACTCAGGTAAAAAAATATATAAAAAACTTTTAGATATACACATACATATACATACACATACTGATGCATAGTCAACAATACAATACATTAAAAATACATATAAAGCAGCTACCGATGCCTCTGTGCACAAAGCCAGATCCTTGAAGATATGATTAACATGAGTTGTAGTGGAAGATCTTCTGCTATAGAGCTCCAACAACCTCACAAACCTACTGAACACCTTTGGGATCAATTTGAACACTGACTGCACCCCAGACCTCCTCACCTCACCTACATCACTACCTGACTTTACACACACCCTTCTAGATAAATTAATCTCACACACATCTCCTCAAACACAGAAAAGTGGAATTTTGTTATAATATTAAACGTGGACTAAAATGTGATGTTCAGAAAGCACATGCCATCTTATGATCACAAACTGAAAAAAGGAAGAAATCTTCTGTAGAAGATACAATGCAGAAATAAACTGAATTGAGGATTTATTGCATGTCTAGTGAAAAAAATGCTGGTTATTTCAATTATGTTAGCTAAACAAAGGATTTTTTAAAAAAGCGTTATAAAACATTTCTGCAATACTGCAAGCATCAAGTCATAAACATTACAACGATTATGTCTTCAAGTTCACAACATGCATTATTAACTTGTCTTTTTTGTTACTTTATTCATATAAAAATAAACAAAACACAACCATATTTCTTCATTTGTTTGAATTTGTATGTGTTTCACCAGAGATCTGATTGCAAGTAACATAAGGTCATGTTGTCTGTTAACTTTCCTAAAAAAATTTCTAACATTCACACTGTTTCGGAGAACATCTGGCGCTTTTCCCAAAATTAACTCTGGGTAATTTTTCTCAGCCAAAGAAAGAACATATGCATGATTTCACACACTGCTTCATAGCTCTTTGAGCTAGATTACGGCATGCTTTTTTGTAATTAAATGACTCGAGTATGCACTTTGAATAATTCTAGTAAATTTGGGTTGTTTAAAGTTGTGACCATTGGGTTGGAGTAATTTTTGGATTATTGCATATTTAAAAATATATATAAAAATTACTATTGATCACTGATTTCTATTTATCAGGTTAAGTGTCATCTGGATATGCACAGAGATCTAAAATTTAAATCCCCAAAGGTTTTGTTATATTGTTATTATCACCTATTAGCTTTTGTTCTAGCAAAAAATATTATTTCATAAACTTGACACCACAGTTTATACCTAATAAGAAAACCAGTGGTGACTGTGGCAAAAAAAATAACTTCCTGAGATGGTGTGAGGAAGAAACATTGAGAGAAAACAGACTCAAAAGCAAACTCGTGCTCATCTGGGTGGCACCGAATGTCCATTCTTTACAGTTTTACCATTGTTGAGGTGAACTGTTCAGTTATGGGTGCTTAAATGCATGACTGTTCAGGCAACTTGCAATCCTGATCCATTGTAGCAATCCTGAGACCATCTTCGAAGGTCTTGAGTTGCTCAGTGACTTAACTGATGTGAAACCATGCTCAGCTGCACTGGTCTTCAATGGAAGAAAACTCCATCCAGAGGTAGGGCATCTGGATGAATCAGAGAGAGAGAGAGAGAGAGAGAGAGAGAGAGAGAGAGAGAGAGAGTAGAGGGATGATGGGCAGAGAGTAATAAGGATTATTAGGTATTCTTATTATACCATAAAATTAAGCAGAATTGAATTACAATAAAGCTCAGGTTTGATGTAATGTTTTTTTTTTTCTACATCTATCATTTCTACAGCAGCCTTCTACATAGCGAGTCATAGGATTAATGGCATCACACTAACATTCTATGTAAAAAAATCAAGATCATTTTTGATATGGTTAAGTAATGGTAACTCAGCTAACTCACGTCATTCGTCCCACTTGTTGAATATTTTCCTCTGAAAGCACATAAAGTGTTTTATGTATTGTGTAGAAATGACACATCGCATCTCCAAACTAATTGTTATTTTTTTGTCTCAGGAGCAGAGTTAAAGTCTTGGCCAAATTCTAACAATACAACACTTCCGAACAGTCACGGCAGAAGATGTGGCATGTGTAAATGTTTCTATTGTAAAGGTAGCACTAAACCAGCATATAGTGTGTTTCCTATTCCAAATGAAAATGGTCTCAACTTGGATCAAGACAAAATGATCACACATGCCTTACACATCTGTGTTTAAAAACATTAATGAAATATTCATGAGACTCCAGAAAATCATTCATTAACTGTTTTATCATACACACAGGATCCTTTTGCAGTGTGTAAAAAAAAAAAAAGCAGCTCAATTAAGCCCAGATGAACACTGTGTGCTCATGATTTTCTGTTTATAGTAAGACAGTTGACAGATTGACTGAATTCAGGGAAGCAAGTGACTGCTAAGTAATGAACAGATGTAAATTTGGAATGGTAAGATGGTATCGGATCATCTTTTTCCCATTAACTATTGTTTTTGTGGTTCACTTAAGGTTGGACAAAGCATATCTTTATCAAGCTAGTTTTGGGCATATGGACATTGTCATGCTGGAGCATATATGGGTCTCCTAGTGAAGGGAAGAAAGAAAGTCACATTAGAGCAGCACAGGTAGAAGTGATAGCAGTATATTATGTATATAATATACTGCTGTATATATATATATATATATATATATATATATATATATATATATATATATATATATATATATATATATATTGTTGATGATATTGTGATTTGTGGTGAAAGCAGGGAGCAGGTTGAGAAGATTCTGGAGAGGTGGAGATATGCACTGGAGAGAAGGGGAATGAAAGTCAGTAGGAGTAAGACAGAGTACATGTGTGTGAATGAGAGGGAGGGCAGTGGAGTGATGCGGTTGCAGGGAAAAGAGCTGGAGAAGGTGGAGGAGTTCAGGTACCTGGGGTCAACAGTGCAAAATAATGGAGAGTGTGTTAGAGAAGTGAAGAAAAGAGTGCAGGCAGGGTGAAGTGGGTGGAGAAGAGTGATAGCAGGAGTGATTTGTGATAGAAGAGTATCTGTGAGAGTGAAAGGGAAAGTTTATAGGACTGTGGTAAAACCTGAGATGTTGTATGGTTTGGAGACAGTGGCATTGAGTAAAAGACAGGAGGTGGAGCTGGAGGTAGCAGAGCTGAAGATGTTGAGGTTTTCGTTGGGAGTGACAACGATGGACAGGATTAGAAATTAGTTTATTAGAGGGACAGCGCATGTAGGACATTTTGAAGACAAAGTGAGAGAGGGGCAATTGGACATGTGCAGAGGAGGGACATGGGGTACATCGGTAGGAGAATGCTGTGGATGGAGCCACCAGGATGGAGGAAAAGTGGAAGACCAAGGAGGAGGTTTATGGATGTGGTGAGGGAAGACATGCAGGTAGTTGGGTTGAAAGAGGCAGATTAATTTTTTACATTACATGATTTTTATTGGACATATAAGCTCCAGTCAATGAATTGGGGCTTTAATAAGATGGTATTGGATGATTCTTTTTTCATTAACTATCATTTTTGTGGTTCACTTGAGGTTGGACAAAGCAGAAATGAAAGCTGCTTTATGATCATTGATGCTGGATAGTGTAAGGATAGCCTGGTGAATGTTTATTCTCCAGAGCATTCTAAGAAGAAAAATCTGGCAGGATGTTTGGGCATTTCTGTTATAACTTGAAGAACAACTTGAATCATCAAACTAGTATAAAAAAACAACATAAATACTTTAAGGTTGCATTTCTTTATAATAATCTCAAATTTTCTGGAAAGATGTTCAACTAGATATGATATTATATTATATACACATTATATTATATACACATATACATTAGATGATTTTTATGGGCATGTCAGTTAATGACTATCAAAGATTTGGGGGCTTTAATAATTTGAGATGTTAGGCTGAACTGTAGCATTAAAGTGTTCGATAAACCCTGCATTAAAGTTAGCAATCTTTTACTGAATTGCATTACTAGCTGCATATCTTATAGTACAAAGAATGAGAGAGAGAGAGAGAGAGAGAGAGAGAGAGAGAGAGAGAGAGAGAGAGAGAGAGAGAGAGAGAGAGAGAATTAAAGCCAGAAATAGATCAAACATTAAGTGCAATATCAGACATTCCTCAGACTCCTATCTGCAAAAAAAGAAATCAAGGGGGGAAAAGCTTGATTTGCCTTGAGGAGAAACTCTTCAAGTTCACCGCATGTGTCTCCGATGCCGAGCGCACATGGAATCACAGAGATCCACAGCCAGATAGGGTTAATAAACTTGCTTCCTTGGATGTGTTTGGCGCTTAAAGGCTGAAGCCCCTTCACACTTTGGCATTATGGACTTCTAAGATCTGCAGTCCTTTCCCATGTGATCTTTAGCGTGTTTGAAGAAGCCCTGATCAAAGCGCTCTCACTCGGATTTCCTTTATTAGATTTTACACTCGCTCCGTAGGGGAGGAGGAAACAATCCTAAACAGTGCACTTTGAGTGAATAGATATTTAGTTTCCCACAGATCGATCACACTCTGCAGAGAAGCAACACACAGGCCCATAGCTCATTTATATCAATATGTCATGTGATAAAAAAAAAATACAAGGATTTACTACCAGTTAATTAGGGGGTTCAGAAAAATATGAATTTGTGGACGCCATTCTGGACAAACTTTGTCTAACAGAGATTTGGGAAAAATGATATTCGACTAGTGTAGATTTGGAAAAATAGAGCTAAATATTAATATAAAACAAAAGAATGGAGGAAATGATCATTCAGGCTGCAGAAGTTTGCTGAAGTTCTGCTGGAATAAAACAAACCTTTATCTCCACTCTCTGACAGCCTTTCTTGGCTGAAAGGGCTGTATGGGAGGCTCCAGATATTAATTTAATAATGTCGACATCTTCATCGACGAGCCCGTTCCTCCTCTCTGCCTCGGTGCCTTGCCAGAGGGGCTGATGGCGCACGTTTTTTCGCCATTGTCAGATTGTCATGAAAATACCTCGCCTCTTGTGCGCTCGCCTCTCAAGAGCTATCAGGTGTGTGTGGCACATCAACCCCCTTCTGCACTCACCCACCTCCCTCACCCCCCCAACCCTCTTTTAGGAACCTCGTTTCAATTAAGAAGCTTTTTATTGCCTCTAAATTACCCAGATACATGAACTCTGTCTTCATCCTTGAAGGGTTGAAAGTGTTGATTGTAACATCATTTCCTGCTACTCTAAGGCCATATATCCATTAGTATAAGCTGTAATAGCTTCAAGAAGCTTTGGGCTAGAACAGTGTTTCATGACAGTAGTAGATATACGGATATTAATGCACTCAATATTTATTAATTTGAATGCTATTTTGTAATATACAAAAATGAACATTTTCTCTAGTGTAAGCATGTTGTCAGGAGGTTCAGTTTCCACCATGGGAAAGTCTTCATGACAGAGGAGTTTGTGATTTCTGAAGTCTCTTTCACATGACGTATTTGTGGCATTTACATTTAGCAGAAAAGGTCTCTTTCTACAAATACATCAGCATTGGTTCACTAGGTTGCAAACTAAGGCTATGTCTTCACTGATACGTATAAATTAGAAATTTTTGTGTTTTTTTTCCGTATTAATAATTTCCGAAAAGTTGAAACGGCTGAAGATATGGTTCCCTGGTGGTCTAGTGGTTAGGATGCGGCCCTCTCACCTCTGCGGACCGGGTTCGATCAGGGAACCAACCCCAGCCATTAGGGTTGCAAAAGCCTTAGTGCCGGTCCCAAGCCCGGATAAATGGGGAGGGTTGTGTTAGAAAGGATATCCAGCATAAAAACATGTCAAATCAAACATGCTGATGGTCCGCTCTGGCGACCCCTAACGGGAGAAGCCGAAAGAAAGTTTGAAACGTCAGAAGATGATTACATATCTGTACTGTGCATAAGCAAAACGTAATTAGCTTCAACCGGCATCATTTCCACCTGGCATTTATTTATTTGGTCCACACTGTGATGCGAAAATGGTGTTTTCAAATGTATCCAATAGGAAAAAGCTACATTATTATTGACTAAAAACGCTGTCTCAATGTGGACAGAAGGTCAAATTAGAGAGGAAAATATGTATTTTCAAACAAAAACATATTAATATGGACATGGCCTTAGGATACCATCAACCTAAAACTCTGTTGGAAGTAATTATAGCCCACTTTATTTTTAAATACATAAAACAAACAGGGAAAAATAAGCTCTAGTTTCAGTGTATCAGGAAGAGGTAGGTCTTCTACCTTCATTTAAGGATGTTCGATCATTTAGGGGAAATTTATTCCACCACCTCGGGGCCAGAATAGAAAACAGTCTTGATGTATACCTACTTCTTTACCCTGAGAGATGGTGAGACCAGTCGAGTAGTGCTAGAAGTTATGAGCGAGATCTGGTTCAATGCAAGGAGTGATCAAAGCATTGAGGTTAAAAAGTGCTGGTCCATTTTTTGGGCTTTGAAGGCAAGCATTAATGTTTTGAATCGGACGTATTCAGCTACCAGAAGCAAGTGGACAGAATGTCTTATTAATTTAAAAAAAAAAAGGTCGGTAAAGGCCTGATTCATATAATACATCTAATGTAGTTCATTATATCTACCTATAAATGGATAAACCATCATTTGTGAATTAAACAGTTACAAACCACTAATTTGCTTGAACATCACATCGCCAAAGTGTATTTCTTTCCCATTTTAACGTCACCATTTTATTAATTTAATATCAAAACATGATCTGTGCTCTAAGCGTGATCGTGGTCCACAGGGTCAGCAGAGTCTACAGACCTTTAGTTAAACTCGGCATGCCGAATGCCAGAGGTTACGCTGCCATTTTGCTCCCTGTTGCTGCATCACCATGACAACAGATATAGAAATGACAGCAGCGGCTGTGTCAGGAGCGAGAGGGAGGACGGCTCGGTGACGCCCACTGGCACAGCGCCAACACGCAAACACCACGGCCTTGCCTCTGGTTCACAGAGACCCAGGATTAGGGGTGATACACAGCAGCTTCGAGTGTTATTATGACACTGTATAGAAAAAAAGGATCGAGGGAAATGTTTTATTCTGGCGGTCTTTATGGGGGAAATGAATGGAATGGAATATCCAGGATTGAGGTTACACATAACAATATATGAAATATTAACTTTCTGAGGTGCAAATCAGATAAAACTGAGGTAATTTAAAGTTATGATTAGCTTTACATAATTAATAAAACAATGCAGCATTTGTTTTGATATTTTTTTCATCATATTTGTTAGACTTACACACAAATTATACTTATACATCATATAATTGGTATTTAAAGCAGGTCAATCTTCACTATCTGCTCATGTATCAGTATACTCCAAATTCCACCTCAGGACTAGCCATGCTATTCTGCTTTTGTTTGCAGATTTTTGACAGACCATACTGTCTTGATCTCTGAATTTTCAGGTCTGACATTGCAAGAAGGAGAAGTGAGTTAGCATTTCAGTGTCCTGGTCAGAAAGAAATGACTCTAAAGCTTGTACAAAGCATGGGAGGCCTCTACTGGTGACTGAAGTCCTAACACGCACTCCATCTCTGGGGAACCTTAGGACATACCTGAGGTCGAGTTGCAGGGTTAGTCAGGGGAAACACTGAAACCCAACACATCGCATCACATTCCAAACCTTCTTCCTATATCCATGGGCAATAGATTTGTTTTTCCCCGTCTTTTCCTCTAAGCGCAAAGTTTTATCTGCTTTTTTTTCTTCTGCTTTTCTTGGGGTTTTTTTTCTCGCCCCTCCATACCATATTAAAGAGCACGTGTCCAAAACACAGCCTCTTCCTTCTTACTCTTTCCAGCGCCGCATCTGTTCGATAAACCTGTCACACTTCACACACTTTATTGAACGCCAAAAAATCGATACCATTAAAACATTTCTGAAAAACAAACCGTAAGCGTTCCTCTCGAGACCTGAAAGGCTCCTTTGTATTATATCTTTCTTTTCTTAGCTTCTGTCAATAAAACATTCTGGACATCTTAAATACTTCATTACATCTTGGAGCTCAAAACTTCTCTCATCTCGTTCTCCCTTGTTTCCTCGCTCGTTCTCCCTTGAAGATAAAAAGCCCCGGGTCTTTGAAACGTACGCGCATTCATATTTCAGATATATCGTACATTTCATACATTTCATGTGATGCAATTACATAGGAAACCTAGAAGACGGGGGAAATCGCTAGTCGTCTGTGTTTCCGCGAGTCTTTCCTGTTTTGCATTCCAATTCATTCACAGATGTATGAGCAATTTTAACAGTAAGTTAAGCCGAGGTGGAAATGCTCAACATAATCTTGTGGAAACGCACTGGATGACAGTTCACATTAAATCCCTGACAGAACTTAGGCACACACACACACACACGCACACACACACTCGCACACACACACACACACATACGTGCACGCACACACACCAGCTACAAAACATTCAAGAACGGAATACGTGCAAAGTCTGCGAGATGCTGATGCTAAATGTGGTTTTTAATACAATAATACACTTCCCTTCATACCACAGTGATACCGAACTCTCCAATCTGATTGGTCAGAAATTGTTCTGGTCGTAATTTAAATCACAGGTTAATATTATATGAATGAATTCATTTCCATGTCTGTTGTTTCAGGCATTGACATGGAATGTGGGCCACATCATCTAAATACAATTAAAAGGACGGACACATAATTATTATAATCATCACTGGTGATATTTCCTACAAGAGGATGTTTATTATACGCCAAAGGATGGAGTCTCGAGTGTCAGAGTGGCGTTTTCCTCCACAGGAAAGTCTACGGGACATTTTTGCTTCTTGGATTCTTTTAACCTGACTTTCCACAAGAGTGCAAAAAAGACACCCAAGTGTGAAAGGTATTCAGTGTCAAGTTGCTGTGGTGTAAGAGGACTCAAACACATTGTTACAGAATGTGTTACAGGAAAATCGTTGACATCTAATAGAACCGGATCACCGGATCAAACGTCACATGTAGAATTCCATACTAAAAGTAATAGAAACTAGAGAAAATAGAGTATTAAACAGAGCTAGAGATAGAAATTATGGGAATTTTGTGTGTTTGTGATACCTGCAGATGAATATCTTTGGGAACTTACAAAACATGGCAGATTGAACATCTTCAGAAATGAGGGTTCAAATAGTCAAGATATATAAGCTAAAATCTAGAAGTGTGTGTGTGTGTGTGTGTGTGTGTGTGTGTGTGTGTGTGTGTGTGTGTGTGTGTGTGTGTGTGTGTGTGTGTGTGTGTGTGTGTAGAGATATCTGTATCAATTCTCCTAGCCTAACTAAAACTGATCATATTATTATTATTATTATTATTATTATTATTATTATTATTATTATTATTATTATACACATTTTTTTTTTATAACAGTTATTGTGGGGACCATATTTTAATATAACTATTAAAGCAGCGTATTCATTTTTTGCTGCAACTAAATTTAACTTTAGTTAGTAACAAGACAATCGTTCGTCTCTTTTACTTGTTTTTAAATCAAAGTAAAATTTGTTTGTTTGTTTGTTCATGCAAAAGTAAAATGTTTTTGTGAGGGCCAGAAAAAAATCTAAACCTTCTCTCGCTGTGTGGACATTTGATCCCTATAAAGACATAACCCCATACTCAGAAGAGACAGACATAACCCCTTTGATTTTTAAGACCCATTGTTGGCTTCTCCAAAGCACTAGTAGCTAATAGAGGTCTCGTAGATGCCTCTGAATGTGAAGTTTAACAACGCGAGGGTCGAGGAATTCAAGCCGAGGTTGCCCCCGCTCTCTTTTCCAAAAATCTCTCCTTCTCCCTTGCGTCTTTCTCGATTAATCAGAGATCCCGGCTCAAGTCGGGCTTCGACTTTTTCCCCCGATCCGCACTAAGCCTGTCATTTCTGGCCATTATTTACTTTAATGGGCTTTTGGCTGATCCTGGGCGCGCCGGCGGAGGGGTGAAGAAAGCGGCCGAGGGTAGCGGGGGCATTAGCCGCCATGCCCGCTGCTCCCCCTCCAGATTAGCTCTGGCAGATGGGCTTTCCGGAGGCTTCCTGCGAACCGTAGTCTTGATTGAGAGGCCATAATGAGAGAGACGGTGTCCACACAATGGAGCCGAGCACCTCGCTGCACCTCGAGCGTCTAAACAACCCCCCATTCTCCAGGCTTGATCTTTGTTCCTCTCTGCCTTTTCTCTTTCTTTTTCTCTTTCTCACTGCTCTATTCCTTTTTTTTCCCCTCCCTTGTCTTTCTCCTTTACTGATTTAATTCATAGGAAGTCAGAGTGGAAGAACAAGTACAAAAAAGCTACTGTAAATACGCAGGAGTGTGTTAAGCCTGCAGTAATTGGTCCCTTTTACACTTTAGTGAGCACTTTTATTTAAAGAGAGGAAGAAAAGACCACTCTGTTCTTAATGTTTACTTAAGAAGTGCATTTCCTTCTTTTATTTTTGGACACAAATCGAGAACCATTTTGGAATTCTTTTCCATAAGAGGAATATAAACAAATGGCAAAATTATAGCTTTTTTATTTTTCTTAAAAAATTGTCCAAGCATATTTAAAAAGTCGGTACACTGAGCATGCTCAGAATCGCACGTAAGAGTGTGTCCGCGTAGCCGTCCCTGATCGACGCGCAGGCCTGACACTCCATTTGAAGTCCATCAATGTCGTCAGGTCAAGTTTGTGTACAAGAGTCGAAATTTCTGCGTGTCCGACTCGCTCTTTCCTCCACGCTCTGAAAGTTTCCACACAAGAGGCCGCTACAACAATCCAGAGCCACCAATTATCCCCCTCCCTCCTTCTTCCTCCTCCTCTTCCTCCTCCTCACTGCACTTTTAGTAACTTTTTCAGAAGTCCTTTCACTTGCCTCTTGTCAAGTGATGAAAGAAAACTAACCACCATGTCAAGAGAACTCCGCTGCCTAGCAACCGAGCCACAGTTTTAATTCTGATTTGCTTCAGGTCTTGAGTAATGGAAATTGACAATGTTAAGCTAGTCACTTCACGTTGTTTGTCACCTCTGAAACTCAAACAAAACGTCATTGTTTTGCCGAGTATTGAGCATGATTGATGTCCAGAGTCACGAAGAGAATCATTAATTTCTCTCTTGTGTGTGTGTGTGTGTGTGTGTGTGTGTGTGTGTGTGTGTGTGTGTGTGTGTGTGTGTGTGTGTGTGTGTGTGTTTTTTTTTTTTTTTTTTTGCAAGGCTTGATGTCATATCTTTTCATGGCATATTAAACGAGCGATTGAAACCGGGGCCTTTTTTTTTTTTTTTTTCATCTCAAGCCGGGCCCCGGCTCGGGGCTCTGACGCATTCCTGTAACTAGCAAAGTTTAATGATTCTATTCAGCTTGTGCATCCATTTCACCCAGAAATAATGTAATAAGAAGCAAGGCCCTCGGAGCGCCCCTGACACCCGGTCTAGTCTGAAAAGAAAGGATAAAGGAAACTTGAAAGGCTCGAGCCTTTAGGATGAAAGTTTTTCTCCACCATTCTTTTGGTGACACTCCTCTTTTGTTTGTCACGCCACCTTTTTTTGTCGGGTTTTGTCTTTGACACACTTTCACGTATAAATATTTTGATCGCACAATTCGTCAAGGAACAAGAAAGAGACTCGGGGGGAAAGTTGACTTTGAATTAATAGACTGTATTCAAGAACAGGAAGAACTTTGAATGGCATGTGAGTTGCGTTGTACAGTACAGTGTGAGGCGAAGGCAGGCAACTTTTCTTTTTTGTCTATTTACTGAAGGAGAATTCACAGAAAACATTTTGACGTTGAATTTTCGCAGGCGTTTATTTTACCGGCATACACGATTCGACTATTTTCACTTTGTTTTAATTTTTGGTTTATTTTTCTTCACATAGCGTTCACACGATGAGTCCATAATGTCCCGATTCCGAGCATGTAACGTTATCAGATAGTATTTCTCATATAATATCTCATAATTACACATTAAATGTATGTGATTATGTATGTGGTTTTTCTATACAAAAAGAATGATTTAGTGATTTTTTTTAGTGATTTGTAAATAGAGGACAATTTGCAGACATTGAAAGAGATCGGTAGCTGGCAATAATGTGCGAAGATTATGAAATATGGATCATTTTTGGTATGGATGTGTGAAATCTATCTCAAGAATGTGATTTGATTCAATAATTTAAAACTGAGCTTTTTCTGTCTTATAAATCCTGACACCTGACAGATTCCAGGTAAGATTATTGATTTAACTGTGTTTTTGTTTACTCATTGTGTGTGTGTGTGTGTGTGTGTGTGTGTGTGTGTGTGTGTGTGTGTGTGTGTGTGTGTGTGTGTGTGTGTGTGTGTGTGTGTCTCCCTATATATGTCTGTATATATATATATATAAACATACATAAGAATACACATACA
>NC_139574.1:6970735-7225735 GCF_946808225.1 Silurus aristotelis
CTGGAAAATTAGTGCATAAATAAATGGCGCTCTTTTTCTTCCTCCCTTTCTCTCTCTCTCTCTTTCTCTCTCTCTCTCACTCTCTCTCTCTCTCTCTCTCTCTCTCTCTCTCTCTTTCTCTCTCTCTCTCACTCTCTCTCTCTCACTCTCTCTCTCACTCTCTCTCTCTCTCTCTCTCTCTCTCTCTCTCTCTCTCTCTTTCTCTCTCTCTCTCACTCTCTCTCTCTCTCTCTCTCTCTCTCTCTCTCTCTCTTTCTCTCTCTCTCTCTTTCTCTCTCTCTCTCACTCTCTCTCTCTCTCTCTCTCTCTCTCTCTCTCTCTTGTTTTCTCTCTCTCTCTCTCTCTCTAGCGCCTTCACTGTCTTGTGGTATGGTGGAGGAGGATAGACAACAATAACCAGGGTCATATCAAAGTCCCAGACGGTTGCATTGGGGTAGGCCTCAGTAGGCAAATAATAGTCGTCCAATCTCAAGCTATAGAAAAACACACATATGGACATCTCTCTCTCTCTCTCTCTCTCTCTCTCTCTCTCTCTCTCTCTCTGTGTCTCTTTTTCTCTCACTGTTTCTCTGGACTAGACCTACCGCGTATACCAGGTTGGCGCGGATATGGATTTAAGTCAGTGTGTGCTGCCACCAAGGAAATCATTTTCCACTGTAATCCACTGAGTAAATAATTTCCCTTTACACCAGTCCATGGCGATAAAGCGTCTATTCCTCTTATCTGAACGGGACACGATGCAACCCTGTACAGCAACACGGATTTATCGTTGTTAATTGTGTGCGGATAGACGTCCCGTCGTCCCCTTTTTTCACACACAGGCACCTCAAAGACGCTTCCCAAGCTTCCCAGCTAGGACAGATAGAGAACTTGGCTGTCATCTAAACCCCTTTGAATCACATAATATATAACAGTGTATAGTATGGATTTTATATACGTAGTGTGAATGCAATATATTAATACAAATATATGAGCAACATTAAAAGCAGAATAAATACGATGTGATGTTCTTTTTTTGGGGTCACAAAGGTTCAAATGGCATCTGGTTTAGATCAAATTTGAGCATCAGGATGTTTTATATATATATATATATATATATTTCAGGTAAGAAGTTAAATATGTAGCTTGTTGGTTCAAGAAAGTTGTTGGATTGGAAAATTATTGGGGAAAAACTTTTATTTTTTTTAATGTCAACTTGGACATTTTCAGCAAGGAAGCAGAGCAATTCATTCTTAGTATCTGCCTGGTCAGGATTGTGTTCGTTTCATTTCCGTTTATTTATTTAGATTTTGGGAAATAAGAGATAAAGATTTAAAAAACATATCAAATGAACATCGCACGCATCACTCGGTTTAGGCCACGCCCAAATCGGGCTCAAACCCAAATACGTATTCAGATCAGAATACTTAGAGCAGATCCATGCAGGTTATTGCATTAGTATGCATTATATATGTTTATGTATTTTAAAGTGTTACACGCTTCTCCTTTTCAGGCTCCATTTCGTTATCGCAGAGCTTCAGTGTAATTTTCCTGACACCCATTATCTCATAACCCACCCATATTTGCATGGCTTTAATCTCATATTCTAAAGATTCACGCTGCTTCTTTTGATAATCGCTCTCAGGGTTCAGGGAATGGATTCGGAAACTCAATGCATGCCAGTAGACAATTTCTTTACAGGCCTGTACGACACAAAAAAGAAAATCCACCTTTTTTTTATTTTTTATTCCGATCCGATTTCTGGGCGCCTGAGCGAACCTGAGGTCATTCCCACTTATTTACATGTATCTTGTTATTATTATTATTATTATTATTATTATTATTATTATTATTATTATTATTATTATTTCTATCACTATAATTCTTATTAATGTTATTTTCACTCTACATTTTTCTTTGTATAAACAAGAACCAGAGCGCCACAGCAAATGCGGCCTCGCATGGTAAACATATCACACCGGTCTCTGCGGTCTTTCCTCGCTCGCTGGAACAAATGCCTTTTAGCACTTCTGCCATCTGTCCTTAATGAGTCCACTCCTGTCCGCCTCCCATTTCCATACTGTATTGTGTGTAGGCCCTCGGCCATTTGCATAATTGTTGAAAGATTTCGCTGCAAAATTGATCCCCACTCTCTCTCCGAACACGAGGCCACAAAGTTAAAAATAAGGACATGACAGACGATAAAAGAAAAAAAAAAAAGAACTGAATGTTGAAATGAGCAAATTTAAGCCGAGCAAATCTAATTTCTCCTCTTTCTCCCAGTTTTCTCGCAGTGGTCCTCGGTAACATAATCAGGACTGGCTTTATCTGGTAATCCACGTTTAAACTTTAACCTGTAGGGGGCTCTTTGTGTCGATTAATGTAAGCATAAAAGAGGAGGCCAGTCTGAATGACTAATCAGATTAATCATATTTCGCAAGACTAAAGAGCTTCTCTAAAAGGGAGCAGAATTAGGCCTACTTCCATCTCATAGGGCGATTGGGGGGGAGAAGATGGAGGAGAAGAAGGAGAAGAAAAAAAAAAACTCAAGCGAAACAATTGAAACGGCTGCATGGAATAAATTAATGTTCAAAAGGCAAGTTTTTAATCAGCTCAGCTGTCTGAGATTTACATACTCAGGGCCGGGTCGGGAAATCACACACACAAAGGACAAAGCCGTGCGAGAGTGAAGGCCAGGATGTGATGATCAGAGGATGTGGCGATTTGAGGATCTGAGGATTGGAGGATGTGAGGTGCATGGTGAAGAGGCTCACTACAAATTAACATCTTAATATAATATTTTTTATATAATATTTTTTATAAGAGAAACATTTTTCCTCTATTAGGATTCCATAAAGCGAATTAGAACGTTTTTTTGTTTTTTTTTTTTTTCGAATGATAAAAAGACAATATTCAGTTTTACTTATTTAGATATTTTATAGCACACAATCGCCTTCATGCCTCCAAATAATTCATTTATTTATCACATGCACTATTTCATTAATTTTTCTGTCTCTTATCACATAATATCCCTTTTCACATATTTCATCGAATCCAGTACATAGACAGTAATAGAAAAAATTGACCTTTGCACCTTTCATCTATGCGTTCACATGCCAAGAAAAAAAATTCCATAATCCCACGTGATTTTTTTCACCTTTTCAATCTTTTTACCAGATGATCTTCCAAATCTCTCAGGTCTCGACTCTTCTTTGCTAGTCTGGACGAAAAGCAAAGTCGTACACGTCAGAAGTGGCTGGTTATTGTGTTTAAATCCAGAGGCCTCATGAATATTCATTAAAAAAATGCACCGAACGTGATTTTGAGGAGCCGTGCCTTTGTTTATAATGACACGAACATTCCGACGTTGTCAGAGGCTAAAGTCAGGCGTTTTGTCACGACTACGAGATGCTAAACGGTGGCAATTTGCACAAGAGAGCTTTTGTGATGAGTGCCGTTTCATCTTTCCGGAGCATTTGTCGAAAGAATTTCAAGTGTACGTTACTCAAGAACAATATTTCTCCCAAAAATAAAGTGAGAGACTGAATAACAATGTGGTTCTAGATGCAATTTAAAAGTCGTACACTTTCCATATGGGATGAAATGCTTTACTTTGTATGAACAAGGCGGAAAGATGTAATTAAAGTTCCCTTACAGCGAGTTTAATCAAACACTGCAATGATTTTTTATTTATTTTTTTTTTTTTTTGAGATTCATATGAAATATGGTGGATGAGATATAAAGGCAGAACAATTTCTAGAAAATGTTTCTTATCTATAGTAGAATAGACAGCATTATAACATTATGTGGTCCATGATATCTGAAATTAAATGGGATAATATAACAAAAAAATTATGATTTGCCTACTTTGAGTTTAAACTGTTCCTTTCCATAATCATGAAAAATATAGTACACGTGCTTGTAATTGGATGAAACGTTTTTTTTTCTGGTTTTGGGGAATAAAAGACTGGAGAATCTTCCTAAAGGACTTGCAGGTTTTAATTTTCCAAGCACACAAAATGTCTTTTTTAACAGCATATTAATAAGAAAGAAAATCTACAAGAGAATAATAGAAAAGAGAGAAATCTAGAGTTGAATCGGTTCATATAGAACATCTGATGTCCTATAATGTGATTCTGCAACTTGTACAACATGTGGCATGATTTCATGGTGGTAATTATGCTGAGTGTGGAGGATCTCTGTTTCTCTGTATAAGTATGATGTGAATAAGAAAAAGGAGTATGAAATAAAATGTGATTAAAAAAACAACTTCCAAAAAGAGAGAGAGATAAAAAAAAGAGAGGATAGAATAAATAAAGGATAGAAAAAAAGGATAAAAAAAATTAAGGAAAGCTCAGAATAACAATTTATAATTTAGAAATTCAGAAAAGAAAATGTGAAACAAATATATACGGAAAGAAAATTATTTTACTGACTGCTTCATTGTTAAGTTTTAGGATTTGGACATGAACTATTATTATTATTATTATTATTATTATTATTATTATTATTATTATTATTATTATTTTCATTATTACTATTACTTTTATTATTATTACTATTATTATTATTATTATTATTACTATTATTATTATTATTATTATTATTATTATTATTATTATTATGTCAGTGAAAAGTCAAAAGACAGTTCTGACTCTGTGTGTGTGTGTGTGTGTGTGTGTGTGTGTGTGTGTGTGTGTGTGTGTGTGTGTGTGAGTGAGTGAGTGTAAAAGAATGTACACTTTCTGTACTCATGTCTACACTAATCATACCCTGAACTGGTCTAGCAGCCTCTCTGCTGCTCTTCATCAGGTTTGGACTCCATCTAGTGGCCTGAAGAGCTTCCTTCAGCTCGAATAGAGAATTCTGAAGAAACCTCAAACACACACATATACATAAACACACACACACACACACACACACACACACACACACACACACACACACACACACTAAAAAAAGGTACACAACTTTTTCTGTAATCCTTCCCATGTTTAATATGTGCATTAAAGAGAATCTCAAACTCACAGATTTCTCTTCCTAAACAAAAAAAAAAAATCAATTATTTATTTTCGATCGCGTTTGACAGAAGAAGAGCGAGACTTTCCCGGGTTAACCGATGTGATGGAAATTGTTATCGACACTAACGTCCATGTAAATCTTTTGCGCTGTCAAATTCGATTCTCTTTACTCGGTAGTACTCGGGATGAAGGCGTCCGGCGCTTAAAATCATAGCAGATTACTATACGTAAAGAAACAATGACGCGAGACAGAGGCTGTTCATAATCACGTAATTGACCTCGTCTCGCAGGTCTCGTTTGACAGGGCAATTTCCACACTTATTAAGCTCCTGACACACTTCTAGTAATCGTATTAACACTTTTTTTTTCCCTGCAAATGAGCTCCGTTTTCGTTGGATGTCTGTGCTCGAACGGGCCGCGATGTGTGATGTCTCTATTTCCTGTACCTGCGGAGAGACGGCGAAATTGACACACACCTCCGAACTCCGGGCTTATCATACACGGGAAAAATCTCTCAGCACCTTGTCTTTAAAAAATCCTCGATCTACTTCTCGAGTAATGACACACACACACAAAAAAACAATAAAACGTATGCTGTGAGAAAAGAAGTAGAACATTTCCTGATGCACTTTTGTTCAAGCTAATTGTGTGCAGCTAGGCAGTAAAAAAATCATGAATGTCTTATGCTAGCAACAAGCTAGCCGCCTAAATGCGCTGAGCGATGTGAAGGCAACCGAGACAGTGTTATAGATTTAATATAACAATACACTCGCGTGTTCATCAATCTGTCGCTAAAAAAAGTAGGCTATTTCTCTATGCCCTTTTTTTCAAGCTATGCGTGTGCAGCTAGGCAAAAAAAATAAAAATGTTAGCAACAAGCTAGCTGGCAATTTTAATGAACAATGTGTACTGTATTTTCCTTCTTATACATTCGTTTTTTACAAACTAATATACGTGTGTCTCTTTTTCATTTTTGTTTTTTTCCCTTGCAGGTCAGAAATGACCATTTTAGTCAAATGTAGCATGAGTTTAAGGTTCATTTTCAAGGTTCAAGGTACAGTGAAATTCTTTCTTCACATATCCCAGCGATGTTAGAAAGCTGGGGTCAGAGCGCTGGTCTGCAATGTTGCAGCACCCCTGGAGCACAGAGGGTTAAGGGCCTTGCAGCTTGGCAATATTGGGCCTTGAACCCCTGATCAGTAACCCAGAGCGTTAAACACTGATCTACCACCTCTACCAGATGATCCCAACTGTCACTATTCGAGCCCCGAACCCCCACAGCTACTGGAACCCATCTTTCTTTCTGTCTTTCTTTCTGTTTTTTTGTTCGGCTTCAGCTTTTACTGTGCTCGACATTTCGCCTGGACGCTGTCAGTAAACACAGCAGAGGCAGTGAGTATGAAGTCTCGGTGTCGTAACTCACCCGAGTGAAATGAGGCGTCTTGCTGGGTCCAGCTCAGACAAAAAAGTGCACGTTGCAACCCTGGATACTAGTTAGAGCCCTGCAACATCCTGGTACTTTTATCCTTGACCTTTGACTCTAAGCACATCTGGAAAGCTAGTTGGACCCGCACACCACCTCCAACCCCTTCACAAAGAAAGGATGAGGAGGTTTTTCTTTTTCTCCTGTGAATAAAAAAGAGAAATGTTTTTTTTTTCCTTATATACTTTGTTGGGTTTTTTTTTTTTTAATCCCTGGACGGAATAGTACAGCCTCTCAGCATGGTTGAACTTTTGGATATTGACCATGTGCTGAATAGGACAAAAAGAGAGAGAGAGGGAGAGAATGGCTACATCGTTGACTCACAGCTATATGCTTTCCAGATTTCAGAGGGAAGATAAACATCTCAAGATCCAGGAATAAAGGGACTACAAAGGCCAAAATGCTTTGAAGTACAGGGACGGCCTTGTTTAATAGACACCGTGCCCACAGGCCAAGGCAAACACTCCCCTGGCAAAGATGTTTCATGATTACACATCGACAACTGTTCTCGCTGATCAAACGCCACCCATTGGCTATTTATTTAGCGTGCTTATAAGACGGACTAAAGCCTCTGGGTGTTAACTGTTTGTGTCAGCATGTCCGGAAAGCAGTGTTTACAGCAGCACATCGTGGTGTTTGTCCAGCACAGCACCGATGTTCCAACCTCATGGGCTGGACGCTTTTATTCTCAAATTTGCCTCTGACTTTCAGCCTACTAAGAGCTTTGGCTAACTGTCCACACGCATCCACGGCTGCTGCTGCTTCTCATTTTTCATGAGGGTTTTCGTGCTCGGTTTAGAGCCAGTTCTTGTTGGCGTCGCCGTTAAGGAACTTCATGGAGCCGCTCTTAATGATATGATCTTAAAATGAACTCAAGGATACCATGATATATAATTACAACACCAACATCATCCATCATTCTCCAAACTGGACTTGGTCGTGGTTTCTGCTTTGGACTGGGATGTTTTGGGAAAAATGTCTATGTAGCCCATATAGATAACAAACCATGAGCACATTGATGAAGTGTTATGATGTGTTTTTAAAAGATGATGCACATTGTTATAATGTTTAAAAGGCTAATTTACACTTAAATAGTATAGAATAGCATAGAATAGAATAGTGTAGTGTAATTAAGTGCAGGATAATTTAGTTCATTATAATATAATAATGTAATAAAATAAAGTGTAGTATAATATACTATTAAATAGTATAATATAGTATAGTGTATTAATATGTGTAATTTTGGGCTTGTTCCAAATATGAGCTAATATAAAAAAAAAAAAATTAATAGTGTTTTATATATGTACCAAATCCGTGTACTTAAAGCTTACAAATACTACTTGCAAATTATTCTAAACTTCTACTTACATTTTTTATCTGCCAAATACACAAAAACGTGTAAATGCTAAACATTTTGTATTTATTTTTAATTATTTGATTAGAAATATCTATGTTGATATGCAGTTTTAAAAACTTTTTGAGCCCCGATACTACTTATATCTAAACAATAATTATATTTATAATATTCTCTCAGTTGTATTAGTAATAAACTTAATATTGCTATATGATAAATGCAAATTTATTTCTGGAAATTTAAGTTGGTATTAGTTATTAGTTTTTTTAAGATTTATAATTACAAACTATTATTAATTACTGAATGAATTAAAATTTAATTAATTTAATATTCAATATACTTACATTCTTAAAAGCTCACAAATGCTACTTACTAATAAGTAAAAATATGCATATACTGTTTAGAATTAATTGCAATATTAGATTAAAAAAAGATGTAATGTAAATATTGGTGAGTGTGAAAAGTTGATTAGGAAAATTAAAACAGTGGACAATGGCAATGATGATGACGATAATATTGAAGCCCATTGTGACACCCACCTCTTTCCAGAAGACTCAACTCTCTATCAGCAGGGCTGCTTATTTTACACAGTAAAAAAATCCCATAACATCACCACTGCTTAGCTATATTGATATTTACAAGGCGCCTCTGTCGTGTTTTCCCATCATTCTCCTCTGCTTATAAAGATTTCAGGACTCAAGCTGGGCCACACTGGAACACATTTCTCTCAGACACTCAATACAACACATGGCGTGTGTCTCAGTGGAGCTTCTCGACTCGAATGAAACCTATCTGGGGAATATATAGCGCTGTCTGTCAGAGTCGAAAAGATGATGTCACGAGTCTGGACGAGTCTCTGAGGAGTGCTGATGTCTAATCTAATCTCAAGGGGTCTGGATTCGCTTCACGTTCATCCGAGGTGAGAGAGATAAAAATCCCATAACTGCATGCGTGATCTCAGGAAATGTCATTCACGTATATTCACAACGGGGTTCAGGTGTGAAGGTGGAAAAAACTTTCAGGGGGGGAAAAAAGTCAGAACTTTCATGAGGACTAATATGAACTAATATCTGAAAATTGTATTGAATATCTTCATTCCTAAAAAAAAAAAGAAGGATGTTTTTCAAGCTCTTACCAGCTTCAGGTGCAAATCCCTTACACACTGAGGTTTAATCTTTAAATTCTGACAGGTTGTGATTTGTCTAATCTCTAAATTGAGCGTGATATGTGGGAAAAGCGCTTCCTATGAAGTCGTGCAACATTTGACATGTCGTTAAACTCAGGTTTTATTCCCACTTTAAATGGCTTTGGTTTTCCCCAGCAAAACACTGTTCCCTGAAAAATAAATAACTGTATTTAATGAGATATGAACTGCTTATGAATGCCTTTGCTCTTCACGGGTAATTGAAGCTTGTCACCCAAAGCATTCGGTGATGTATAGGAGGTAGTGGTAGTTTTTTTTTACATTTGAGACATTTATATTTATATGTATATCTGCAATGCATATGCTTTTTTCCAGCATGGGGATGTCACCAGAACTGGTACAAATAAGCCAGATTAAAATGACATTAGGAGAAGATTTGAGTTTTGGCATAAAAATACAGAATTATAAGGAAAATTCAGGCGTCCTTTCAAGAGTTCAGGAGTTCTTTCTAGACCGGACTGTAGATTCATGCAGCCAATTTGAGACAAGCGAGTCAAGTGATTATACAAAATATATTTATGGCACTTACATTCCCATATCCATAATAATGTCAATTGATGTCATGTATACATCTGAGAAGCTCAAGGTTGAGACCCAGCTGTGGCAGATGCTGGGATAACAGTCCGATCAGAATATCAACCTATTAACCATTGAGCTACCACGTTGTAGCTACGTGGAGGGGAGGTGGGAGCTCAGAGGTTAAGGCATTGAACTTTCGTTTGGAAGGTTGTGAGTTCAAATCCCAGCTCCACCATGCTGCCACTGTTGGGCCTGTGAGCAAGGCCCTTAACCATTTATAAGTCTCTGTAGATAAGGGTTTCTGCCAAATGCCATAAATGTATCTGTCAGTGACTCAACTGTTTGGAAGTGGAAGTTTGCTCGTCCATCTCATTACAGGAACAGAGAAGACCTTTGAAGCTTATTAGTTGTAGAAGTTGAAGTAGATGGAGAGAGTGTGGTGCAGTAGAGGGTCTGAAAAGTGTTATGAGGTTTATGGGTGCTGGTCTGTTTATGGCTTTTTAGGCAAGCATCAATGTTTTAAATCTGATGCAGCAGCTACAGAAAGCCAGTGGTGAGAACAACACAATGGGGTGGTGTAGGAGAACTGCAGCTGCATATAAAATATCAATGAAATAATAGAGAATATGCAGGAAGTGGAAGTTTAATTTATTATATTTTTTAGGGCTGTCAATCGCTTGAAGTATTTAATCGCAAAGTAATTGCATGAATTTTATCTGTTCTAAATGCACCTGAAATTAATACTTTTCAAGTTTTTAATACTCTAATCAACATGTGCATGAACAAATATGAATGCCTTATGCAAATCTATGTTTATTATTAGTGAATCCAAACTCAACATAGAGCATGAAGACAATTATTTTATTAATATTAAACTACGTAAATCATCAGGACACCAAATAGAACTTTTGCTATGTTTCCACACGGATAGTTTTAATTGCCGGATGTGTGCATCATGTCAGATTTCGGTGCTTGATTTGAGATTTGGTGCATCGGTAAAAACAAATGTTTAAAAAAATATATTTTTGTGATATCTAAGCAAAGAAAGGACGTCATGAATACATGTGTGTTGCGTTAAAGGTTTTAATTTGACCTCTTTTATATTAATTTATTGATATTTTTAATAACAATGGGCAAACAGAGATGCACACTGCATAAATTGGGCATTGAAAAAATGAGTGCTGTTAAAATTAATTTGTGTTAACGCATGTACATTTTGACAGCTCTAATTTTTCTAATTTAAATCTTCAAATAATAAATTAATTGCATATAAAATAATCAATTTAAAAATAGGACAAAAAGGGCATGACAGAATACATTTATTTATTTATTTATTTATTTATTTATTTATTTATTTTATTTATTTTTCTTTTTTTTTAACTAGAAGATTAATCTTTTTTTTTGTTGTTATCATAGGACACAGTATGGATTCTGGACATATTTTGTATGAAATGCCACTTACTTGATATCAATTCTTGTTTATTCAGTAGAATTGTTGTATAAAAAAAAAATTGCACTCGCATACATGAAGTTCTACTAAATATTGCGATATACTACTCCAAGAAGTGGTTGCAGGTGTCAATATTTAATTTAAACAAAGAAAACAAAAAAAAGTAACAAAGGAACCATTAAAACGTTGACTTTGGACATTGAAAAGACAAACATTAGCCACCCATGAATCGGTTTCATGTATAAGTGTACGTCTATTTATGTGTATTTGGAATGTAAGTGAGCAGGTGTGAATATGTAATGTATACACTGATCAGGCATAACATTATGACCACCTGCCTAATATTGTGTTGTCCCCTTTTGCTGCTAAAACAGTTTTGACCCATCAAATATCAACAACATAAACTTATTCAGCAATTTTAGCTACAGGATCTCGTCTGTTAGATCGGACCACACGGTCCAGCCTTCACTCCTCATGCGCATCACTGAGCCACAGACGCCCATAAATCTGTCACCGGTTCACCACTTCTCCTTCCTTGGACCACTTTTAATGGATACTGAACACTGCAGACAAGGAACATCCCACAAAAGCTGCAGTTTTGGAGATGCTCTGAAACAGTTGTCTAGCCTTCAGAATTCGTCAAACTCGCTCAAATCCTTACGCTCGCCCATTTTTCCTGCTTTAAAAACATCAACTTTGAAGACAAAATGTTCACTTGCTGCCTAATAAATAAATCCACCCACTAACAGGTGTCATGATGAAGAGAGAATCAGTGTTCTTCACTTCACCGTTAATGATGTTATAATGTCATAATATAAATATCATATTAGTAATTAACAAAATACATTTTGATGACATCTTTAAAAAAATACGTTATGTACTTTTGTGTGTGGGATATTTTTGTTTGTTATTTATGATGTTTGTAGAATTTTGTTTGTTGAAGGTAAATGCAAATTTCCACAGTGTGAACAATTAAAGTGACAAACCAACTAACTAACTAACATAGTAGTGTGTATATACATGATTATTTAAGTAATATGCTGTATGGCTTTATATAGAAAATGTAGCTAATGCTACCAATAAGAAACTCAGAGTAACTGGATGATGATGATGATGATGATGATGATGATGATGGTATCAAAGACCACTAAGAGAATGCTTTTCTTTTTAGAAAAGTTCTCTCATTCAAGGAACATCTTTTCGTTTCTTGCTCGTGCGATATTACTGAAATGTAGTCCATTTTTGCATTTTTTTTATCATTCTGATCGAATGTCATGGGTGACTCGACGATCTACAAAGCAGGAAAAAAAGTTTAAAATAAATAAATAAATAAGATGGAAACGTTCCAATTTAGGTAACATCTGCATTCGTGGCTCTTGCTGAGAAATGATGTTCAAGGGGAACATTATGTGCATTTTCCCGGCTGTTGCTTCTAAAGGCTCCTATCCCTGTGTTTCCTTTCACTCTGTGTGTGTGTGTGTGTGTGTGTGTGTGTGTGTGTGTGTGTGTGCAAACACACATGTCGTGGCTCATTACCTCCTCCTAAACTCTGCTGCGTCTGAACATTCCTCTCTCTAGCTTTTGCTTTACCGTAACCGTCTCCTACATTTACTCTCTCTTCCTCAAAGAGCAGGCTGCCATTACCAGACCAGAATTTCATTTGTACACCGTCGCAAGACAAGCTTTTTTTGTTTGAGCAGGCGTCCGGTGACTTTTGCTACACTGCTTTAATATGTAGAGCATGAAAGCAGACTCTATCTCATTCAGAACGATAACCGCAGTCTGACTTGAGATGTAGAAAAGAAAGAAAGGAAGCAGTTCCTGAAGATTTCTGGCCTCAAGAGCATGCGAGACCCCCTGCTTTACCTCCAGACACCACGTGAGCATGACAACACCAGCGTCTGTGTTTGGCCAGATTAGCGGAGGTCATGCCATGCTAATGAGAATCATTAGCAAAAAAAAAAAACTCAATGCTAATTGGCGCACTCGTGTAGCAGGCAGCACATCACGAATCAAAAAAAGTTAATTACAATTGCGCCTTCGTTCAACATCAGACCGCTCTCTTTTGTTCCTTCGCTCGGCTCTGTCGTTTCCTTTTTTTCTTTCCTAAGATGCAAAAAAAGGCCTTCATCCAGACATGACTGCCTGCATGGTTCTCGCTAAGCTTCAGGCGCTGACACTCGCCTATTACTTTCGTTCCTAGGAAGTGCTGTAATTAGCAAAAACGCCATCAAGCACAAGAGTTAACACCACTGAGGAGGAATTTCTTCTTCTGGAAAGTTTTTTTTTATGCTTCTGTCTTCTCACCCTGGAGGTTTTCCATAGCTCCACCAGCCTGTTAGCACACCATCCCTCCCTCCCTCCCTCACTCCCCCAGCCACTCTTTCACCAACACACACTATCTCCTAAAATGAAATTTGTTTAAATGCTGTGCAACATCAACAGAGCAACAAAAAGAAAAAAAAGAAATTACAAAATGCTAGCTAATTATGTAAATGCTCAATTGCTCGGGTGGTGGTAGTAGCGGTGGTGGTGATGCTGGTGGTGGTGATGGTGTTGATGGTGATATATTTGCAAAAAAAGTAATTCTGGTTCGACTTTATCATGTGCTAGCCATAGGCCAAGGCTCTACACACAGCGTGCCTCGCTGTTCACCTGAAGGCAAGAAAGGAAGTGCCTCATCCCTCCTTTTGTGAAGTCATTACCATTACATTACATGCGGAAAGAAGATAAATATTGCTGCAGATGCTCGACTTTCTGCAAATGAGCATCTTCCAGTCAGCTGTCTCCAGCCATGCTGGAGCGTTTAAATCTGAGAGATACAATTCTTGCTAATGTCAAGTGTTTGTACCCCGTTACCACCTACAGTCAGCCTGATTGTTTATTAGCAAATTAGCCAAGAATGACAAAAGTTTAAATCAGTTCAGTTGCTTGATTTCATTGTATTTCTTGATGTCTTCATTGAGCAAGGATTTAACTGGGATGTTTGACCTTTCACCCTTTCGACACTGGGTGACATTAACAGACACACTGTATGGTATGCTGTCCTGGTGCATTTGGTAAACCAACACCAGCATATAGTATATGGAGGGAAAACACACAGACTGTCTGCCGCCATGTTGAGCTAATCTCGTCTGTAACACCCAAGCTGTCTGTATTGCATAACACCAGTCTTGTATATACGGTGTGTGTGTGTGTGTGTGTGTGTGTGTGTGTGTGTGTGTGTGTGTGTGTGTGTGTGTGTGTTTGTGTGTGTGTGTGTGTGTGTGTGTGTGTGTGTGTGTGTGTGTGTGTGTGTGTGTGTGTGTGAGATGAACAGTGTAATATAGGTGAAGAGAGCATTTTTTTTTTACACCAAATCTGTTTGGTTTTGCATTAAGGTTGATAGAATAAATATTTTAAGACCTGTCTTTTCAAATGGAACTAAATAGCATTAAGGAAATTTTGGTTAATTTTTTTGTATCGAAACCACAAAAATGTTACAGGTAAATAAAAAGCAAATGAAGTACTGTAAGCTTTATTAAACCTACAGGTTGTTCCACATTTTAGGGACATTAACTCTATTTTTTCCAGCTCAATCCAATAACACAGGGAACAAGAAGTTAAATGACATCCTCTGTGAATAGATTGTAATGTCTGGTTTTTACATGCATTCAAATAAATAGGTAAAAAAAACACATTGATTTATAAATAAAACCGTAGCATTTGGAGTGCCATCATTAAACTAGAGCTGGCAGTTCAGCCTTAGTGTAAAGAGCACAGTTACAGTAGTTTTATAATCAGAACCTGTAATAAAACATAAAGTGCTGTGATAAAGGGTGTCTATTTTTCTTTAAAAAAAAAATAATGCACTTGGACATGCTTATATAATATATCACTAAAGTTATGGATTAATAAGAATGTCGAGGATCCCAAATAATTGTTTCCACTGATAGGAAAAGGGGATTTATTCCTAAAATAAGAAGCTAGTTTTAAATTTAGGAGCAATATGATTAGTATGTGGCTTCAAGGAAAATTCCCAGGTAATTTGAAGGTAAAAAGTTAAAGGTGCTTTATACTTTTCGCACGTGCAGCACAGTGAAATGTTTTCTTTCTAACCAGTTACATTATTGTGCCATTAAAAGTTACAATATCCACATTTTTGTAACAAAGTTCAAAGCACACAATTATATTGAATGTCTCTGGATGAGGTAGCATGACATTTTTTCCTTCCCTTAAACTAGGAGACCCAAACCTGTTCCAGCATGACTATGCTCTTGTGCACAAAGCCAGATCAGTAAGGATCTCCTGCTATAGAGCTCTAACCTCTAAACGAATGCTGACTGTACCCCAGGCCTTTTCACCTCACCTACATCAGAACCTGATTTTACAGACACCCTTGTGGCTGGATGAGCACAAAACTCCACAACAATGACTCTTTTAAAAGATCATAATTCTAGGAGAAAGTATGGAGAAAAATATGTATTAACAGATTGCCTTTAGCATGTACAGTACAGTAGGTGTATAGAGAGATTTGTTTCTATGAGTTATACATGGCTTAAAACCAGTTGTGGACCTATGAATAGGTTGAAATCTCAATCCAGAGCATGTGCTTGCTTGGCTGGTTTTTCTTACACCTCAGCCTGTATGAAGGCTTCAGCAGAAACGGCAGGACGTCTGACACAGATGGGGCCCTCCAGCCTCCAGGAGTGCAAAAGGTCATTAAGGGCCAGCCTTTAAGCCACTTCTCATTCCGCGCTGCACATTACGGGCTTTTCTCATGGCATGGCTGTGATGGAGTGACATCACGTTTGTGTATCTAACCTGGGTCACATAGACACATACACACATGTTAGAGAATGTCCTATGAGGGGAAAAAAGAGAAGAAGGAAAGAAAACACCCACACGACTCACAGTAAAAGTTGTGTGCGGGCGTGTTGGAGTTTTAACGGTCCACCGTAGGGCGTCCCTCAGTGCTGGCTCATATTTATACTGGCAATATATGCGAGAGGATTAATCTCGTAAAAAAAAAAAAAAAAAAAACCCTGACGACCACACAGAGCCTCGGGTAACATGGAGGACTGTGTGTTTGGGACAGATGCTCTTATTGATGCTGTGTAGACAGGGATGCTTTCCTTTAGTCCAGTTTATTTGTGATTCACTAAACAGGGTTTGGGTTTGAACTTGATTACTGAGGAATTGGTGAAACAGTAATGGTGTGTGTTTGGTTTTACAGAAAATGAATCTGAAACCAAAAGCTTTTTATATACAAGTTTCACTGTTAGATTTGATCTCCTCTGCACAAATCGTTCTAATTCCACTGAAATTCATTTTCAATCCTTTGACTGCATGTAGAGTTAAAAAATAAAGCACATTAGGGTGTCCAGATGCAAATTGGAGCCGCATTTTAATACCACACTCTCTGACATTAATGATCATTATGGAATGAAAAAGGGAGATTTTTTTTGAAGATCCCTTACTGAAAAAAAAAGCCACCGATCTCAAAAATCTACTTTTGAAATACCTAAAGAAAGGAATAACAAAGTATTTTTTGTGCAATTTGAGATAAATAAACTTATTATCTGACTTAAACACATTACTCATTAGAAAACCGCTGTTTGGAGCACCGAGCGTTACTATTTGCGAGTCGGGCCTGGTGTGTGTGAAGCGAAGATTTGCGCTACGGCGTGTTGGCAATTAGCCTCTTCCTTCGCAGAACATCTTGTCATCACAGCTTGCCCTTAATGAGATGGATTGTGAAGAGAGAGTTTCCAGCGTCACTGAGAAAAGCCTCCAGATAAAACATGGTTTCTGCTTAAAAATAAAAACTAAACCAAAAAAAGTTTTTTTTTGTTTTGTTTTTTTTTAACCACAGAGTCATGATGCTTGGTTGTAATAATGAGTGGAATATTTACAGGTTCACCTGAGGTGACGGACTGAAAAGAAACTTCTGAAGAAATCATAACATCATACTATCAAGAACGCCTCGGAGGTCCACCGAGGAGCTGAATGTGAAGGCGGGATGGTGATAAAACGCTAATGTTGTTTGGCTACGAACATCAGAACAGGTCTAAGTAATTGCACAATAACTTCAATTAACACAAAGCTGAAACAAAGCTGAAAATGACTTCATATGTATAGCTGAATGCTTTTATCAAATTTCTGCTTACTTTTTACTTATGCATAATCAAATAGCTATGAAGTAAGCAGTAATGTATGGTTAAAAAAAAAAAAAAAATGTAATTAACCCATTTATTTAAACTCATGTTGAGAATATAACTAAATATTCATGAAAATTCAGTGTGTGACAGAGTAAGTCGGCAGCAGACTTTGGCGACTTTATTGCTTTTGAACATGAGCCAAGATAAAGAAGCTAGGGCTTTGCCACAAGAGTCTGTGACCGGGAGATAATGGTGGGGCAGCCAAGAAAAAGCTTGTGTAAAAAAGAAAGATAACCACATGAGAGCAGTGTATTTGATTTGTATAAACCAGTGGTGGTCTGTGCATTTGGTAGCTGTGCCTGAAGTGGGGACATACCCAACTTAATCCACCTCTTAATACCACCACTATCACGTCGCAATTATAGAATTTAATTTGTATTTAATGTATAGCGCTTTTAACAATGAACATTGTCTCAAAGCAGCTCTACACAGATAATGTGGTGATAAAAAATAAACATGTTCTTTATAGGTGTAAGTTTGTCACTGATGAACGAGCCGGTGGCGACTGTGGTGAGGAAAAACTCCCCGAGATGGCATAATGAAGAAACCTTGACAGGAACCAGACTCAAAAGGGGACCCATACTCATCTGGTTTGCAACGAATGTCTATTTATTGCAGATAAACGATGTTGGGGGGTACAGTGATGGTGATCAGAAGCAAACTGTGGTCCTGAGTCAGTGTAGCAGTCTGTTGACATTAACTACAGTCCAAATCCATCCTCAAAGCTCCCGTTCTTACTCCGGAATTTCATGGAACCACCCATGGCGTTAATGAGAAACCGCACCCAGCTGCACAAAGTGGCCTCCAAACGAAGAAAACACTATCCAGAGGCAGACCAGGACAAAGTGGGAAGATCCACGGAGGGAAGAGGGGCAGGAACAGTGGTCACTGGAATCTCAGGAGCATGTTTATCTCGACCAAAAGAGAGAGAGAGAGAGAGAGAGAGAGAGAGAGAGAGAGAGAGAGAGAGAGAGAGAGAGAGAAGAGGGGTGACAGGAAGAGAGTCCATCAATACAATACAAAACTGCAATATAACGCATGGCATTACAGAGAGAGAGGAATTTTACATATGGAGGGTGAAAACCATTTTACTAAAGCAAAAAACCCAGTTAAGACTCCAAACCTCTACACTACAACCACAACTGTGCACCTACATCATCTGGAGCAGTTCAGAACCAATATTTGTCTAAAAACATGACAAAAAAATTACAAATGTAAATAAAATCCAACCTACTCACCAGAAATGCAGACTCATAACTTGCACTGCTCCTGAGAGGCTATAATCCAGTGGTACCGCTCGTATTCACTGGTCTGGAAGCGGCAAACCAACCCTTTCCCGAGCTGAGACAAGCTAGCTAGCTTCGGGGTTGGCCAACCTCCTCACGATGTCTAACTTTTCTGGAAAACTTATTTTTAAGACCAAAACAATTTCTCTTCCTACGTAGGCATTAAAAGGCGAACTTGTCTAACTAACAATGTATTAATGTGTGCAGAGCTACACACGTGTTTTGCCAGTCGAACTTGGCAGTTGACAGTTTTCCTTTGACCAACCAATCAGAGAACGGAAAAAAGGCTGACACTATTCTGGGCTGGCCTTGTGAGGCATATATGAAATTTGATTGGTTAAAGTAACAGACCTGTTGGTAATATTCTCTATGGTAAAAAGGCCAGTAGGACAGAATTTGAAGGCCCTGGGCAGATTAGATTGACATGGCAGCACTTATAGGCTGAAATCTGATTGAACAAAAAATCGAACATCCACATACACGTACTGGAAGCAGTGCAGCCAAGAGAAACGCTACAAAATGAAGGGAATTAACTGTTGGGAATAAATAATAAATAATTTGTTTCTATACAGAAGAAAAGAATACAAATTCCTTATAATATTAAATTGGGAATATTAAATCTAACGTATACTATATGGATTCCAGTTTGTGTACACCTGATTATAAGATACTACTATAAGACTATAGATTAGTCCCCGTCCAACAACCACAATCCAAAATCTAGTGGGATTGATTTCCATGTTACAACAGAAAATGGTGAATAAATAGGAATATCAAAAAGAAAATCACATACAAGCACTTGGTCATGTCTAAATAGCTTTTGTATTCATTCATGGAAGTGTGTTTTCACCAATTATAAAGATTTTTCTGATGTACACATATGCACACACAATGATACACATGCACACATACACACACACACACACACACACACACACACACACACACACACACACACACACACAGTAAATCTCAGATTCAGCAGGAGGTCCAGGAATTCCTTGTAAAACAAACACTGAAACAACACTGAACGCTTTACCAAATCTCTGTGTATGGAAAAAAAGAAAAATATTATGGCTCTTTCAGGAAAAAACTATTTATCACTATTACACTCACTCCTACTCTCACTATCATACTTACTTCTACTCTCACTCCTAATCTCACTATCACAATCAGTCCTACTCTCACTATTACACTCACTTCTACTCTCACTCCTAATCTCACTATAACAATCACCCCTACTCTCACTATTACAATCACTCCTACTCTCACTCCTACTCTCACTATTACAATCACTCCTACTCTCACTCCTAATCTCACTATCACAATCACTTCTACTCTCACTATTAAACTTACTTCTACTCTCACTCCTAATCTCACTATTACAATCAGTCCTACTCCCACTATCACAATCAGTCCTACTCTCACTATCACAATCACTCCTACTCTCACTATTACAATCACTCCTAATCTCACTATTACAATCAGTCCTACTCTCACTATCACAATCAGTCCTACTCTCACTATCACAATCACTCCTACTCTCACTATCACAATTACTCCTACTCTCACTATCACAATCACTCCTACTCTCACTATCACAATCAGTCCTACTCTCACTATCACAATCACTCCTACTCTCATTCCTACTCTCACTATTACACTCACTTCTACACTCACTCCTAATCTCACTATCACAATCACTCCTACTTTCACTCCTACTCTCACTATTACACTCACTCCTACTCTCACTATTAAAATCAGTCCTACTCTCACTATTACACTCACTTCTACTCTCACTCCTACTCTCACTATCACAATCACTCCTACTCTCACTATTACAATCACTCCTACTCTCACTATCACAATCAGTCCTACTCTCATTCCTACTCTCACTATTACAATCACTCCTGCCCTCACTTTTAAAATAAAATGCGCGGCACATTTGCCGACACCAGAGGGTAAATTGTCAGATGTGCGCATCATGCTGGATTTTGATGCTGATTTCAGACTTGGCGCATCAGTAAAACAAATGTTTACTTATTATTTTTTTTTCCTGTGTTTATTTATTTATTTATTTATTTATTTCAATCTGAGTAGAAAAAGGATGCCGTGAATAAACATGTGTTGCGCTAAATGTTTTCATTTCGCCTCTTTTTTATATATTGTTTTATATTTTTAATAAAATGGGTGGTCTAGTGGTTAGGATGCAGCGCTCTCACCGCTGCAGCCCGGGTTCGATCCCCGGTCAGGAAACCAACCCCAGCCATTAGGGTTGCACAAGCCAGTGCACTCTTAGTGCCGGTCCCAAGCCCGAATAAATGGGGAGGGTTGCGTTAGGAAGGGCATCCAGTGTAAAAACATGTGCCAAATCAAACATGCGGATCATGAATACAGATGATCTGCTGTGGCGACTCCTAATGGGAGAAGCCGAAAGAAAGTTTGGTCAAACAAAAATGTTCGCGCATTAATAAAACTCCCTCTGTCTCATCCACGTTAACGACAGACTACTTGTTGCTTTCTGACTGCTCATTGTGAGCTTCATAAACTAGCCTACGTCTGTGGTGTGTGAAATGATACACCAGTGGTAGATTGAAAAAGCTGTGCAAAGACAGGAAATCGGTTGATGGGCTGAAAACGACGCCCAATGAGAAGAAAAATAGCATTTCACTAAATACATTTAAACTAAAGTAACGAGCCTGTTTTGAAAATGAAAGTAAAAAGTACAGATATTTGTGTAAAAATGTAATGAGTAAAAGTAAAAAGTTGTCCAAAAAATAAATAGTGAAGTAAAATACTGATACCAGAAAAATTTACTTAAGAACAGTATCAAATTATTTGTACTTTGTTACTTCCCACCTCTGTCCAGAGGGGGGCAATAAACACAAAAACAGAAATCAGAGACACACAAAACATTCTATTTGTGTTGTTTTAACAGCTGTAATATATAAATCTGATATACTGCAACACAGTAGTTATTTTAACAGTATAAAGATTTACTTTGTCCAAACACATACGGTATAAACATTTACAGAAGTTTATAATACTTTATTTTTATTTTAAAAATCCTTCCTTAGCATTATAACCAGCTTTACACACTCTCGGCATCCGGACACTTAGTTTCTCCAAACATTCAGCTGAAATGCTATGCCTCTTGTAAAACTTTCCACAGATGTTCTTCACTAGATGTTTTTTTTTTCACCTTGCAATATCAGACTAGGTGTATCCAAACTTTCGACAGGCACTATATCTGTATATGTACACATACATACATACACTTTCAATAATCCAAATATTTTCACTTTAATAAGATTAAATATGAACTACTGTATAAATTTTAGGTAAAAATAAAATAAAATGAAAAAATTATATATATGTTATGGAGAAATAATCCATGACGTGGACTCTCTTACCACAGCATTTTTCAGAAAATTACAACTTACAATTCATTAATGAATGAGACATTGTGATTTATACATTTCCAGTTCCATATGTTGTGTAACATATGCAAGATTATTTATTCCACTCAATGTTTCTCTGTTCTCTGTATCTCACCGTTACCTTCAGGTTAATGGAAAATGTACTGGTACTAGAGACTCCATCCATAATTGTTAAAGCATGTTTTCTAGCAGACAGTAGACTTCTAGCAGACATTTATTAGTATTGTCTTCAGACAAGACCCTGTGAACGAGTTCAAATATACAAATGAGAAAATTAATATAAACCCTGTCATTTGAATTAAAGCATCAGTAAAGGTAAAGTGGGTAAAGGGTTTTTTACTTGTTTGAACCTCCAAGATTCCGACCAGTAAGCCACTGAGCTACGACATCCAAGTGATAAAAATACACCAATCAGACCAGTCAGAATAAGCATTCAGTATGTATCACACTAATGTAAAGTATAATTGCTCTACCTGTGGACACAATGATGCATTTTTTTTCCATTACAGGTTTTTATTTATTACAGTTTATTTCGTTTTACCCGACACCCCTGGACTCCAATGCAGCTGTGGTGCCTGCAAGATCCCACAGTCTCACTGGCACTGGAGCTGCCAATCAGGTTCACAGAGGCTCGCGCCTGCGAACTGAACCCTGCGCCCGGCGCTCATTACGCTAATGAGGCAGAGCGTGCTGGAGGTGCACTGATGAAGGTCTCACGCAGCTCTGTGCTGAAACTGCAGGAGTGCTGTGTGCACACTTCAGGTAGTGACAGGAACGCAGGTTAACAGTTAAGCAATTATTCAGTCATTTATTCATTCGTTTATGTACAATCTTGGGCAAAAAAATTAGGCCAAGCCCATAACGGCAAAATATTATGCTTGGAGTGGGTAACAGGATGAACAATTAGCAAGAATTACACATACAATAGATAAAGCTTAGTATAAAATAATATTTCCTATCGATTTCTTTATATTTTAAGACTCGTGGATAAAGATGCACACAGCATTAACAAGATGACCTTCAAATAGATGATAAACTGAAACAGATATGTCTTGAATTCTACATCAAACACATAAATCAGCATCGTCATTTAAAGAGAAAATTATAGATAGGAATTTATAGATAGGAAGTTTCTAGCTTTACCCCTAAACACTTCACTGTAGAAAAAAAAAATCTTACAAAAGTACCTTTTTACACCCTGATCGCACTGTACAATGTCTTTTAATGCTTAGGTAACAATAAGGATTCTTGCTCTGAGGTATCAGTGACAAGTGCTCATGTTTCTTTCTTCACTTTGGATCTGCCTGATAGAGTTCTCTTCAATTGGAGACACTCTGTGCAGCTGGGGATGTTTCCACATGAAATGCAGAAAGATACATGAAGTTCCCTTTCAGGAACTTAAGCTGTGTCGAAATGCTTTGGGAACGCCTCTGCGTTGTTCATGCTCTGAATCACGTGTAAAATCTGGCCAATAGGCAGTCGTGATGTCATTGGCAGGTGACGTCACGCAAACCAGGAAGCTACAAAATGGGAGCGTGATGGGAGCGACATCACCTTCTGTTGTTCAGGTAAGCGCTTTGTGTGTGAATCTGTGCAACATGGCTAAGACTCCAAAAAAAAACCCGTTTCATTACAGGGGAGACACGCATGAGCTGTGTGTGGTTTGTTTGTGAGTGGAACATGCTCAATCGGCTCTTGAGAGAGACGATTGTCTGTGCTGTAGCCGTATGGCTATTCGACACTCCATTCCTGGAGATCACTCTTTAAGGAAAATGATCTCCATCACAGCTCAGGTCCTGCTCTCGCCGAGGCGAAGCAGCGCCGAAGGTTGTGGGGTTTGCAGGCTGACTTAGCAGAAGGCATGAAGATGGATGAGTCCTCTCCAGCCTCCCCTGCCGGGCCGAGCTACCGTACCCCTGGGAAAGCTCTCGGCTTTCTTCCGGTGGGTGTGAGACGGAAATCTCTTCCTTCAAGGAGGGAGAATTTTTAGATGTTAGCATGCCCATGGACTCCTTACAGCCTGTGCTGTTTGAGAAGCTCCTGGAGGTAGTTACACAGGCCGTCACTAAGCTAGAGATAGCTTGGCCTGAGCCTCGAGAGGCTGGCTCCCCAATCAGACTTCTGGGCAGAGGGGGAGACCAGGCTGTTATCTCTGCCACAAGAGTGCATCAGAGTGCAGCCTCCCCTCCCACGAAAGGGAGGTTGTGTCTCAGATCAAGTCCATGGACTGGTTTGTCACGATAGATCTAAGAGATGCCTATTTCCACATAGCCATCCTTCCTCCTCACAGGAGGTTCCTGAGATTTTCTTTTGGGGGCGAAGCTTACCAATATCGGGTCCTCCCTTTCAGCCTAGCACTCTCACCCCGGACCTTCATCAAGTGCATTATTGCAGCTTTAGCCCTGCTACGGCTTCAGGGCATCCGCATTCTAAACTATATCAACAATTGGTTAGTATTTGCTTAGTCAGAGCTTCAGGCGGTCCGGCATCGAGATGTCATTCTCGCCCACATGAAGGAATTGGGGTTAAAACTAAACGCAAAAAAGTTTGTGCTTTCTCCAGTACAGAGAACCACCTTCTTGGGCGTAGTCTGGGACTTGACTGTATTGCAGGAACAATTGTCTCCTGCTCAGATTAAATTCATCCACACTGCAGTCAAGAGAGTAAAAGTAGGCCAGTCACTGACTGTGAGGCAGTTACAGAGGCTGCTCGGTCTCATGGCAGCAGCAGGCAGTGGCATTTCACTTGGCCTCCTCCATTTGAGACCCCTCCAGTGGTGGATCAGAGACAGAGGGTTCTCCCGAAAGGGCAATGCATTCCGTACTATCAAGTTCTCGTGGCGAGCCCTGCGGACTTTAGAAGTATGGAGAGAACCTACCTTCCTGTCTCAAGGCCCCATCCTGGGAACTCCTTGTCGTTGCATGATGCTAACAATGGACGCACTCCTCACGGGGTGGGGAGCGGTCATGAGTGGCCGCTCCGCCCAAGGTCGGTGGGACAAGTCACATCTTTCTTGGCACATAAACTGCCTGGATATGATAGCCGTGTTCTTGGCACTGGAACATTTCCACCGAGACCTGGGAGGTCACCACGTGTTGGTCCATACAGACAACATGTTGGTGGTCTCCTACATCAACCGCCAATGGGGACTCCATTCTCACCCCCTGTACAGGCTGGCTTGCAGATCCTCCTGTGGTCGCAGGGAAAACTCCTCTCATAAAGAGCAGTTTACATCCAGGGCCGGTTGGAGAGCAGACACCATTTTTAAAGGGCTGAGGCACAGGGAACGGACGCTCCACCTTGAGGTGGTGGAGCAGATATGGCAGAGATTTTACCGAGACCAGGTGAATCTCTTAGTGACTCAGGAGACTTCACACTATCTCCGCTGGTTCTTTCTCTCTCTAACTCAGCCCCATTGTAGCTGGACGCCATACTGCAAATGTGGCCGAGGCTACATCTGTACACCTTTCCCCCTATCATGCTGCTCCCAAGAGTTCTGAAGAAAATCCACCAGGAGGAAGCTCTTCATTTTGGTTTCCTTGGGAAATTCCTCCCGGGAGGGATCTCCTCTCACAGGCAAGGGGAACCCTGGTTCACCCTTGCCCAGAGTTATGGAAGCTGTGGCTGTGAAGGTTTATCCTGAAGGTTTACGTGTCCAATATCACGGCTTTTTGTATCCCACCAGCAGGACAGTCTCTGGGGAACCACTTCCTCGTGACACGTTTTCTACGAGGCCCGGGACACAATCCAGAGTGCCTGTGTGGGACATGGCCATTGTGCTGGTGGCTCTATCTAAACCCCCCTTCGAGCCTTTGGCTGACGTGGCACTTAAGTATCTCGCCTTTTTCCTGTCAATATCCTCTCTTTAGAGGATCTGGGACCTACAGGCTCTTTCTGTGGCTCCCGTCTCTCTTGAAGTTTGCCCCTGGCATGGCCAGTGCTATCCTGTACCCCAAACTGGGGTATGTCCCTAAGGTGCCTGCGGCCCCCTCATGACCTGTCATTTTGCAGGCATTCTGCCCTTCTCCTTTCCTAGCCCCTAACCAGGTAAAGCAAAATCAACTGTGAGAGCACTGGACACATACCTCCACAGGACAAGTCCGTGGAGGAAGTTCTTCTGCTATGGCCCTCAAAGGAAAGGTTTCCTGGCCACTAAGCAGACACTCAGCATATGGATTGCAGATGCCATTTGTCTCTGTTATGAGTCCTCTGGTCTTCCCACTCCTTTTGGAGTTAAGGCTCATTCCACCCAGGGTATGGCGGCCTTTACGGCCTGGTCCACTGGAGTGTCCCTCCATGACATTTGCAAAGCTGCAGGTTGATTCACCCCACTGACCTTTGTCAGGTTCTACGACTTTGACATCAGAGCCACTCCTGGCTCCTCTGTCCTGCATGCAGAGTGTGCTTAGATACACTAGCACTTCGACGCAGATCAAGTTCCTGAAAAGGAACATCACTAGGTTACATATGTAACCCTATTTTCCTGAGGGAACGAGAGCTGCGTCAACGTGCCATTCATTTTAGAATGAATTTGGACTCTAATTAATATCAAGTCTACTACAATGTCACAGGACCACAGTTTGCATAAACAGTTTTGCATTTAAGTGTCTGTCACTGCACACATTAATGATGGAACTGTAATGAATGTAAATTCAAAGTCACCCACATTAAGATGGCTTCCCTTTTGAGTCTGGTTCATCTCGAGGTTTCTTCCTCTGATCATTCCAGGGAGGTTTTCTTGGCCACAGTCGCCACTGGCTCCCTCATTAAGAATAATATTATAGGGGATAATGTTATAAGGACTAAACTTATACATTCTTACTTCCTAAACCTTTTTAATCTGTAAGCTGATTTGGGAAAATGTGCATTGTTAAAAGTGCTATACAAATAAAACTGATTGAATTGAATTGAATTGAATTGAATTGAATTGAATTGAATTGAATTGAATTGAATTGAATTAATTTGAATTAAAATAAATTGAATTGAATTGAATTGATATATTTTTTGGTGAAAGTAAATCTCCATACTGTTGTATTACCTAGTTTGTTTCATAAACACAAAAGAAACGCGCATGCTTTTTAAAAACTAGCTGTTTGACAAGTACTGTGCATATACAGTACAGACCAAAAGTTTGGACACACAACAAGAGTTTTCTTTATTTTCATGACTATGAAAATTGTAGAGTCACACTGAAGGCATCAAGGGCTATTTGACCAAGAAGGAGAGTGATGGGGTGCTGCACCAGATGACCTGGCCTCCACAGTCACCGGACCTGAACCCAATCAAGATGGTTTAGGGGTGAGCTGGACCGCAGAGTGAAGGCAAAAGGGCCAACAAGTGCCAAGCATCTCTCGGGGAACTCCTTCAAGACTGTTGGAAGACCATTTCAGGTGACTACCTCTTGAAGCTCATCAAGAGAATGCCAAGAGTGTGCAAAGCAGTAATCAAAGCAAAAGGTGGCTACTTTGAAGAACCTAGAATATGACATTTTTCAGTTGTTTCACACTTTTTTGTTATATAATTATATAATTCCATATATAATTCCACATGTGTTAATTCATAGTTTTGATGCCTTCAGTGTGAATCTACAATTTTCATAGTCATGAAAATAAAGAAAACTCTTTGAATGAGAAGGTGTGTCCAAACTTTTGGTCTGTACTGTATATATATATATATATATATATATATATATATATATATATATATATATATATATATATATATATATATATATATATATATTTGAGGTGTTTTAAGGTTGGAGTCTTGTCTGTAAAGGAGATTCGAGCAAAATCTTGAGGAAAATCTGTGAGCATGAAGACACTAAACCTTAGAATATTTAGAAATGTATCTTTTCCTTTTGCTTCCCATTTTCCAAAGTGCTCAGTTTGTTTCCTGTTTTCAGTTTACCTGATAAAATATAATAATAATAATAATAATAATAATAATAATAATAATAATAATAATAATAATAATAACAATAATAATAATAATAATAATAATAATAATAATAATAATAATAATATAGTGCTACTTTATGTAGAAAATGCTGCTGCATCTTGGCCTGTGTGTTGTGTGAGTGATTCATGTCCTGTTTCCTGTAGCTGAGGCCTGGATGCAAATTACTCTCTCTCTCTCTCTCTCTCTCTCTCTCTCTCTCTCTCTCTCTCTCTCTCTCTCTCTCTCTCTCTCTCTCTCTCTCTCTCTCTCTCTCTCTCTCTCTCTCTCTCTCTCTCAGAAGAGGAAGCGATAGAAGAAGACGGAGAAGGCGGAGGAGGAATTAATTCATTGCTGCAATTATACTTTGCTAATAAATTAGTGCTGAGATTTTATTACTTCACACACACACACACACACACACACACACACACACACACACACACACACACACACACACACACACACACACAAACACTGCTATGATATCAGTTGCACTTTGGTCAGGCTGTTTGTTAAAATGGTTTATTTTATTACAGAACCACTAATTTGTTGGCTTCGGGCCTTTGAGCCACCCTTTGTGAGCATGTGTGTGTGTGTGTGTGTGTGTGTGTGTGTGTGTGTGTGTGTGTGTGTGTGTGTGTGTGCGTGTGTGTGTGTGTGTGTGTGTCTTCAAGCATGTGCAACCGAACTGCACCGGGTGTTGCTGGAACTTTTCCATGCATCATAATCATTTGTTAATTCACTATGCTAATTAAGTAATTAATTCTGGAACAGGAGATTAGACAGAGCACATGAAAAAAAAAAAAGAAAGAAACAACTAAATAAATAAAGAAGCGAAAGCATCAAATGTTACCGCCGGGCCACCATTTCAGACGTGGCACATTAGAAATGCAAACTGACTGTGGTGCATCGCTTTGCCCAAGGCCTGCTCTGTGAATGAGAGCTGTGCAGCGTTCACAAAGAAAACATTACCGCATCCGTACACGGGGCTTTATGCATACATCAGTGTGCAGCGCAGCCGTTTATTCCAGCTGCAGCTTTATTAGTGTGCCGTTAGCATCAGTCATTTCAGCCCAGCTACACAAGCCTTACGGTAGTACATATGAATTGGGTTTGGAATTTAAGGAATGAAACACTTGGGGGTTGTGCTCTTACAGGAAACGAATCAACAATGCAATAATGTCAGTACCATTGTTATTTTTAATAACAGAACTTTCTTTTTTATTGCAGCACATATTATATACAAAAGCAATTTGCCAACAATAAATATTTTTTATTTATTAACCAATAACCATTTTTATCTGCCCATTAAGTAAAAAATAATTGTAATGTTTCATTGCCCTGACTGACATTGGAGTCTTTATTACACTAAGCTTCAATATACATTATATTTACAAAATTATTGGGACACCCAATATTCCTGGCCAGGCTTAACATTAGGACAATTATAACATGGGTGGTGAAGTGGAGAACACTGATTTTCTCTTCAACATGTCACAGCAGTAAACATTTTGTCCTCAAAGTTGATGTGTTAGAAGCAGGAAAAATGGCTGAGCGTAAGAATTTGAGCGAAATTGTGAGGTCTAGATGACTGGGTCAGAGCATCTCCAAAACTGCAGCTCTTGTGGGATGTTCCTGGTCTTCAGTGATCAGTGTTTATCAAAAGTAGGAGTTTATCCAAAGAAGGAACAGTGGTGAACCTGCGACAGGGTCGTAGGCAGCCGAGGCTCAGTGATGCACGTGGGGAGCGAAGGCTGGTCCGTGTGGTCCGATCCAACAGACGAGCTTCAGTATCTAAAACTGCTGAAGAGGTTCATGCTGTTGATGCTCAATGGGTCAGAAATGTTTTAGCAGCAAAAGGGGGACCAACACAATTACAGGAAGCTGGTCATAATGTTATGCCAGATCTGGATGAGGTTCTTCGCCAAATTTTTACCACAAAATGTGAAGCACACAATTGTATAGGATGTCTATGGGGGGAAAAAAAAACATCCCATTCCACATTTATTCTCACTTGCTCATTTTTATTATATCCTTATGTGGGAAGATGTTGTACTTGATTTTGGAATTTGGTTGAAGAGAATTGTGCTTAGCCAATAGGGCATTAGTAATGTCAGGTACTGATGTACACCTTCTACCACCTTATACAAACTTTTTTTTTTTCCGGCTACAGCCTAAAGTGCCTCGTTCTATACACCCGCACTTTATACTCAATTCCACAAGAGGGCAGCAGCCCATGACTAGTGAGTGCTCACTCTGATTCACCGAACCCTGGCTTGTGGATATTTCCTCGTGCCTAATCCCCATGGGGGCAATAGGTCACTGTAGTTTGTTCATACCAAACTGATGTGTTTATTTTGACAGTCTGGTAAAATTGGAGGGAGGATGGAGCCAAAGTGGATGCTGCCGAGGCATAAACATCCTGTTAGATAACATAATTGCACAATGTTCTTCGACTACAGGGGGGACGCTTGTCTCGCTGTGATTGAAAATAAAATAAAAAATATAATAAAAAAACTTCTATAAGTATACAGAAATGTGCAATGAGGCAGGTATGACTGTTGAACTTTCAGACAATATGATGTTATCTTATTGATAGGCATGGCAGCGTAGGTGTCATGTACAGGCAGCGTATATTGCCCATAAGAAAAGCACCGGTTTCCTTTGGTCTGGTTTATCTCAATGATTCTTTGTTGCATCATTTCAGGACGTTATATTAGCCTTTTAAATCGAATCTTGGATTTAATAAATGTATTTGCCGTCTTTACTTTTCTCATTCCTAAATGTTCAGTAATTTCATATTGTAATTCAGTTTGCAGAGATTATTCAGGAAATAAAAAATTAAGTTATTCTTAAAGTTTCTCTTATTTGACAGCCGGCTATTTGTAATAGTGTCTTTTTTGTCTTTTAGGCTTTTAAAATAACATCATTTTTGCTCCAAGGACAACGTTAAAGTGAAATGGAGACTGTGCAAAAGCACATTGTCTGACTGTATACTTTTATTAGGTTTATTAGATGTAACTTTGTTTTGTAACTGTACCTGTTTAATGTAAATTATTTAGCAAGTCATAAAGATTTTGCTCAAATAACATAGATTTAACTAATATTAAGATTAAAAATTAATAATTAATAATAATATACTTATTATTTACAAGTACAGCATTCTTAGGTGTAGGTGTATATGTACAAAATCGCTTTCTTTTGAATGAATTTAAGTATCGAAAGTAAAAGTACTGATTTAAGAGAACTCTATTATAATGATAAACCCAGTTCAGTATTCCATTTTCCAAATGTTCAAACTTTTACCTTCTGATTAGAGTTTTAGCCCCAAAATATAAACAAAGCATCATACCTATTTAATCCAGTAAACAAATGATAACCTCCACTCTATGTCTGTAATGAATGGACATTTGCTGTCACCCAGATAACAGGGTTTTCTTTTGAGTCTGGTTCCTCTCAAGGTTTCTTCCTCATGCTATTTTAAGGGAGTTTATCCTTGCATTTATCGCCCCTGACTCGCTCATTAGAAATAAACATATGAGAGATAAACTTGTACGGACTGATTTATGAATGCAAAAGTAATTTTTTTTTATTTTTGCTGCTTTGGGACAATGTCCAGTGTTAAAGTGTTTAAAGAAATCTGAACCTGACCAAGTGCAAATTATTAATGAACATACAATTTATATACAGATGTTTGTGGACACCTGATTAAAATATTTATATCTGCTTGTTCCACTTAAATGTTCCACTAGATTTTAGAGCATGCTTTTAGAGATTTGTGCTCATTCAACCACTTGTGTTAGTAAAGCGAAGTAGAATGAGAAGGCTTGGGGATTTTCTAGGTGTTCAATTGGTTTGAGATAGGGTTAGTGTCAGAGCTCTATAGCAGGATCTTCCACTCCAACACATGTAAAGCACATCTTCATTGATCTGGCTTTGTGCATAGTTACATTGTTATGCTGGAACAGGTTTGGGACTCGTAGATTAAGTGAAGGGAAAATTTTAAACTACATCCAGTAACATCCTTTACAATTGTGCTGCTAATATGTCCTGTTATATTTTGCTACATGAGTTCTTTGATTTAGTCCCTAATTAATTTCATAGAAAAAGAATATAGTATATACAGTGCCTTGCAAAAGTATTGACCCCCCTTGGCGTTTTTCCTATTTTGTTGTCTTACAACCTGGAATTAAAATGGATTTATTCGGGGTTTGTATCATTTGATTTACACAACATGCCTACCACTTTGAAGATGCAAAATATTTTTTATTGTGAAACAAACAAGAAATAAGACAAAAAAACTGAAAACTTGAGCGTGCATAACTATTCACCCCCCCAAAGTCAATACTTTGTAGAGCCACCTTTTGCAGCAATTACAGCTGCGAGTCTCTTGGGGTATGTACCTATAAGCTTGGCACATCTAGCCACTGGGATTTGTGCCCATTCTTCAAGGCAAAACTGCTCCAGCTCCTTCATGTTGGATGGGTTCCGCTGGTGTACAGCAATCTTTAAGTCATACCACAGATTCTCAATTGGATTGAGGTCTGGGCTTTGACTAGGCCATTTAAATGTTTCCTCTTAAACCACTCGAGTGTTGCTTTAGCATTATGCTTAGGGTCATTGTCCTGCTGGAAGGTGAACCTCTGTCCCAGTCTTAAATCTCTGGAAGACTGAAACAGGTTTCCCTCAAGAATTTCCCTGTATTTAGCGCCATCCATCATTCCTTCAATTCTGACCAGTTTCCCAGTCCATGCTGATGAAAAACATCCCCACAGCATGATGCTGCCACCACAATGCTGATGGTGTTCTCAGGGTGATGAGAGGTGTTGGGTTTGCACCAGACAAAGCGTTTTCCTTGATGGGCAAAAAGCTCAATTTTAGTCTCATCTGACCAAAGTACCTTCTTCCATATGTTTGGGGAGTCTCCCACATGCCTTTTGGCGAACACCAAACGTGTTTGCTTATTTTTTTCTTTAAGCAATGGCTTTTTTCTGGCCACTCTTCCGTAAAGCCCAGCTCTGTGGAGTGTACGGCTTAAAGTGGTCCTATGGACAGATACTCCAATCTTCGCTGTGGAGCTTTGCAGCTCCTTTAGGGTTATCTTTGGTCTCTTTGTTGCCTCTCTGATTAATGCCCTCCTTGCCTGGTCTGTGAGTTTTGGTGGGCGGCCCTCTCTTGCCAGGTTTGTTGTGGTGCCATATTCTTTCCATTTTTTAATAATGGCTTTAATGGTGCTCCGTGGGATGTTCAAAGTTTTGGATATTTTTTATAACCCAACCCTGATCTGTACCTCTCCACAACTTTGTCCCGGACCTGTTTGGCGTGCTCCTTGGTCTTCATGGTGCCGCTAGCTTGGTGGTGCCCCTTGCTTAATGGTGTTGCAGACTCTGGGGCCTTTCAGAACAGGTGTGTATATATATATATATATATATATATATATATATATATATATATATATATATATATATATATATATATACTGAGATCATGTGACACTTAGATTGCACACAGGTGGACTTTATTTGAGTAATTACGTGACTTCTGAAGGTAATTGGTTGCACCAGATCCTATTTAGAGGCTTAATAGCAAAGGGGGTGAATACATATGCATGCACCATTTTTCCGTTATTTATTTTTTAGAATTTTTTGAAACAAGTTATTTTTTTTATTTCACTTTACCAATTTGGACTATTTTGTGTATGTCCATTACATGAAATCCGAATAAAAATCAATTTTAATTCCAAGTTGTAAGGCACTGTACATATACAAACCAGATTCCAAAACATTTGTGACACTGTACAAATTGTGAATAAAAAAGGAATGCAATTATTTACAAATCTCATTCACAATAGAATATAGATCAAATATAAAATGTTAAAAGTGAGACATTTTGAAATGTCATGCCAAATATTGCCTCATTTTGGATTTTATGAGAGCTACACATTCCAAAAAAGTTGGGACGGGAAGCAATAAAAGGCCGGAAAAGTTAAATGTACATGTAAGGAACAGCTGGAGGACAGATTTGCAAGTTATTGGGTCAATTGGCAACATGATTGGGTATAAAAAGAGCCTCTCAGAGTGGCAGTGTCTCTCAGAAGTTAAGATGGGCAGAGGATCACCAATTCCCCCAATGCTGCGGTGAAAAATAGTGGAGCAATATCAGAAAGGAGTTTCTCAGAGAAAAATTGCAAAAAGTGTTTGAAGTTATCATCATCTACACTGCATAATATTATCCAATCTCTGTGGACTCTGCATACAATCTCTGTGCGTAATGGTCAAGGCCGGAAAACCATACTGGATGCCTGTGATCTTCAGGCCCTTAGACGGCACTGCATCACATACAGGAATGCTACTGTAATGGAAATCACAACATGGGCTCAGGAATACTTCCAGAAAACATTGTCGGTGAACACAGTCCACCGTGCCATTCGCCGTTGCCGGCTAAAACTCTATAGGTCAAAGAAGAAGCCATATCTAAAGATGATCCAGAAGCGCAGGCGTTTTTTAAAATGGACTGTGGCAAAGTGGAAAATTTGAAGTTCTTTTTGGAAAACTGGGATGCCATGTCATCCGGACTAAAGAGGATAAGGACAACCCAAGTTGTTATCAGCACTCAGTTCAGAAGCCTGCATCTCTGATGGTATGGGGTTGCATGAGTGTGTGTGGCATGGGCAGCTTACACATCTGGAAAGGCAACATCAATGCTGAAAGGTATATCCAAGTTCTAGAACAACATATGCTCCCATCCAGACGTAGTCTCTTTCAAGGAAGACCTTGCATTTTCCAACATGACAATGTCGGACCACATACTGCATCAATTACAACATCATGGCTGCATAGAAGAAGGATCCGGGTACTGAAATGTCCAGCCTGCAGTCCAGATCTTTCACCCATTAAAAACATTTAGCACATCATAAAGAGGAAGATGCGACAAAGAAGACCTAAGACAGTTGAGCAACTAGAAGCCTGTATTAGACAAGAATGGGACAACATTCCTATTCCTAAACTTGAGCAACTTGTCTCCTCAGTCCCCAAACATGTGCAGACTGTTATAAAAATAAGAGGGGATGCCACACAGTGGTTAAACATGGCCTTGTCCCAACCTTTTTTAGATATGTTGATGCCATGAAATTTAAAATCAAATTATTTTTCCCTTAAAATGATACATTTTCTCAGTTTAACAGACATTTGATATGTCATCTATGTTGTATTCTAAATAAAATAATGAAATTTGAAACTTCCACATCATTGCATTCTGTTTTTATTCACATATTGTACAGTGTCCCAACTTTTTTGGAATCAGGTTTGTACTGTATAGCACTATTTCTATTCCAGAGAGTCAGAAATAACATTCTTACTGCTACATCTTGCATTTAACTTACATTAACATGAAGGCTACTGCACTCCTGTTAGAAATCAAAATGAGCTTGATATGTTTAAGTACAGAAACACACATACACAGTAGACTACACTACACTACACTCCCCTTTTAAGAAATTCCTCTTTCCAAAAACTCCCTACTGAAATTACAGCCTGTTGCTTTGAAGCCAAGCGAGTAATCACTTTGCAGTGCAGGATATCAGTAAGGTGAAGTAGCTAGAGCATTATCCACACAACCTTCAGATAAATTCCTAAAGAAGATGTATGAAGGGAAAAGAATTGCCACTAAACTCCTCTGAACACCTTGAACTATGGCAAACATGCAAAAAGCAAAGCTTCATCCTTCGAACAACTCTTCTTGCCATGTAAAGAGTACATTTAGGCTTTTTGTTCTTGTTTGTTTGTGTGTGTGTGTGTGTGTGTGTGTGTGTGTGTGTGTGTGTGTGTGTGTGTGTGTGTGTGAAGTCACATCTTGTTAAATTTGGCTAAATAGATCCATGAAAGGATCCATGAAAGGATTAATTTCAAATTTATTTACAGTTTTTAATACCACAGTGTAGGTGAGGGCAGAGAAGATGGATAGCTGTTGTTTTGGAAAAAGATTTACTTACAGGTTCTTTTTTGCTCCAGTCATGTCCGGTTATGTCACTGTTAAAAAAAAACACATGGGCTCTTCAGCTGTATGATGAATGAATATGTTGTTTTAACTCGGTTAAGCCCGGCAGAGCTGTGATGACTGGAAAGATGCACGTAACGCTTTCAGCACACAGAAGTGTAAGGTAATTAGATTTCTAAACGATCTGTGTCTGCACAGATACACCGGTGTCCCCGCAGGCCATTTAGAAGGATGGCCAGCTTTAATTAGAAATTAGGAGTGGACGTTATCTCTCAGGACGTTTACCATGACGTGGGTGAGGGGTCGATATTGGTCTTTCTGGAACATTTGTGCCCAGCGTTGCTGCTCTCTTCAGATGAGGGTATGGGATCAGTCGACAAACACTTCAGGTGTGTGTCTTTCAGCAGTCACCACAGACTAGAAACTCTGCAGATGAGTGCATGACATTGTGGCATCAGTCTTCCAGAGAACATATTACAGAGGAGTGTATGGTGTTCAGTCACCAGAGAAAATGCTACACAGTCTTTATGGTATGTCAATAAAGTATATCTAAGTCTAAGTCTAAGTTAATCCTCAATCACTAGAGGTGGAGTTGAGGCAAGTGTACAGTATGATATCAATTTCCAGAGGTGATTTTACAGATGTGTAAAAAGTACAGGAATATACTTGAGAAAAATATAGATACTGTACCTTACTGCAATACTTATTTTTGCCTAAAACATTATCTCACTTCCGCACCCACCCTACCTGCCAGATTTGGCTTTTGCGGACTTTGTCCTTTGCCCGAAGATGAAGAATCGGCTCAAAGGTCGTTGTTTCAACACCATTGCGGAGATTCAGGCTAAATCACAGAAGGTGCTTGACACGCTTTAAAAGAAGACTTCCATTACACATTCTGAAAGTGTCAAGAACGCTGGAACACAGTATTGCTGTGCAAGGGGACTACTTTGAAGTTCATAATGTGCAAATGTAGATAAATAAATAACTTTTTTAAAAACAGGGCTAGTCTCAAAGCTATTTGATACCTTGTAGGCTGAAAGATGCATTAGTTCTTAACACCAATAAGTATGTTAGTGAAAAGGTTTTATTTCCTACAGTACAAATCAAATTGTACACCACAACACTTCATTAACCAAGATTAACACAACAGCCTCTTCACCATCAAAGAATGAAAATAAGATAAAACAAAAAAAGACATAGTAGTAAAGCAATATTTTAATAAGGTATTTTCAATTAACAAATAAAATAACAGTTTAATGTCTCAAAGAACCATTAGTATTCAATGGGAAAATAAAAATGGCTGTGATGAAATCGCCTCTTTTGCTATATAAATGAGCCACGGCAGATAAAGCTGCCATGCAAAATATAATTAGTCACGGTAATTGTCAATTGAAATAGAATCGAGTAAAAAGATATATTGAATCATAAATGCAGTTGAGTAGAGAGTAAATGTCAAGTCAAGTCATGTTTATTTTTATAGCGCTTTTCACAATGGACACTGTCTCAAAGCAGCTTTACAGAATTTAAGAGTAAATGTTTCTTATATCTTTAATACTCAGTAAAAATAGAAAATAGCCAAAACTTTTCTTAAGTACAGTAATGAATTATATTTACTCAAATACATTACAACACTGCCATTAAAACAATATAGACATTTCAGCAGTTCAGCATTTAACACCATCATTTCCTCCATGCTCACCTTTAAGTTGGAGGGCCTGGGACTCAGCCCACCCCTGTGTCAATGGACCTTCAACTTCCTGACTGACAGATCACAAGCCACATCCACACCTCATCCACCCTTACACTCAGCACTGGAGCTTCTCAGGGTTGTGTTCTGAGCTCACTGTACTCACTGTACACACATGACTGTGTGGCCACTTCCAACTTCACCACCATCATCAAGTTTGCTGTCAACACTGTTGTGGTGGGCCTGATCTCCAACAACAACGAGGCAGCCTACCTACAGGAGATTACAAACCTGGAGAGATGGTCCGAGAAGAACAATCTTCTTTTAAGCATCAGCAAGACTAAGGAGTTGATAGTGGACTTCAGCACGAAGCAGGAATGATCATGCCAATAGCTAAACATCAACAGGACCTCAGTGGAGAGAGTGGACAGTTTTCGGTACCTAGGTGTTCACATAACAAAACAGGTCATGTCACATCAACACCCTGGTGAAGACTATTGTCTCCACGAAGTCTCGGCCAAAGGTATGAATGGGGGCTTGGATAGAGCCTTCAACACTACGGCCAGGTCCCAACCAGGCACTCTGGAGTGGGGCTCTGCCCAGTGAATGCCCGGACACTGGTGCATGATACGCCGAAATGGCAGATGCGTATACTTCAATTGTGGACAGAGCCAACCCTTTTGTGAACTGCTCTTGCAGAAACTTCTGACACCTGAGACACCGGGCAGTGGACTGGGTCCAATTGGTGCCTAGAGCATTATGCAGTGAACAGATGCCATCTTGCCGCATACAACCTCTGGAGCTCTGGATTGGAGAATGGTCTCTACCACCTTGGTGGAGAGACCTGAGCCTCTGAGCTGTGCCCCTTTAGAGGCCACAGCCACATCTTTCACAACTCGGGGCCGGGGTGAACTACTGTGCCCCCTCATTTGAGAGAGGAGATCACTCCTAAGAGAAATTTCCTATGGAGGCAGTTTGAGGAGGGCCACCAGGACCGTGGTCCACGTAAGGCCCGGCCACCATGGGGCTACCAGGAGGAGATGGACTCCATCCCAGTGAATTCTCTCCAGAACTCCTGGAAGCAGCGTGATGAGAGGTCCCCGGTCTTGGACCCCTGTCTCGGCAGGGTGTCTGCTGCTTCATTCAAGTGGCCTGGAATATAAGCTGCTCTGAAGGAGAGGAGCTTCCCTGGGCCCACAGGAGAATCTTGCTTATGAGCGCTCCCCATCCTGTGAGGGACACATCTGTCGTAAGCACAATTACAAGAACTCCCAACACGGGGCCTTGGAGTGGGATCTCTCCATGCATCCAAGATATGTAGGCATCGCCATGTGACCTTGATCGTGCGGAGGGGATTGCCCTTCTGAAAGAACCCCTAGGCTCTGAGCCACCACTGAAGGGGTCTCATGTACAGGAGGCCAAGTGAAATGACACTGGATGCTGCTGTTATAAGCCTAAGCAGTCTCTGGAACTGCTTGACAGTGAGTAACTGCCCTTCTCTGATCTTCCTGACCGCCATAAGGATGGAAGTTATGCGAGCAGGGGAAAGCTGCTTGCGCATTGTCGCCGAATTCAAAATGATGCCGAGATAGGTGGTTCTCTGTGATGGAGAAAGCACACTCTTCCTGGTCTTCAGCCGAAACCCCAGCTCCTTCATGTGAGCGAAAACAGTCATCTCGATGCCAGAACGCTAACTGTTCTGATTGAGCTAATATCAAACAATCGTCGATATAATTAAGGATACGGATGCCCTGAAGTCTCAGGGAAGCCAGAGCTGCATCAATACACTTCGTTAGGGTGTGGAGTAACAGGGCAGGGCCAAATGGAAGGACCCGATATTGGAATGCTTTGACCCCAAAAGCAAACCTCAAGAACTTCCTGTGAGAAGGGAGAATAGGGACGTGCAAGTACGCATCCTTTAGATCTACTGTGACAAACCAATCCTCAGATCTGATCTGAGACATGACCTGCTTGAGGGTCAGCATCCTGAACTGGAGCCTCATCAAAGAGCGGTTCAGCTGACGTAGATCTAGGATAGGACGCAACCCACCGTCCTTTTTGTTGACTATGAAGTACCAGCTATAGACCCCAGACTCTCTGTCTGACGGAGGGACAACCTCAATGTCCTCTATCCTAAAGAGAGTAGGGACCAAAACCTACTCGCTTCTCACCAGAGTGAGAGAAAGCCTGTTAAACCGGGGCGGGCGAGACCCAAAATTAATCGCATAGCCTCACTCTATAGTACGCAGGACCCACAGAGACGGGCGGACCCAAAGGAGGGAGCTCAGTGAAGTGCCCTGAATCACATTTCGTGCCTGAAGGGGCTGGGAGGAAACAGGCCCGAGAAAAGCAGTGCTGCACGCCCCCGGTCATCCCTCCACAGGTCAGGTCACGACCTTTTGGCCAAAGCCCTCTTCCTGGAGAATACAGTCCTCAGATCTGTCACTTCAAGGGCCTTTGATGCAGAGTGTCGTGCTGGATCCCGCAAAGGGAGAGAGTGTGTTGCGATGCTCTGTGTCTGCACTTGGCGGTACGAAGTGCTCGGTTGCAGTTGGGGCTGCGCCCGCCAAGCAGCCCAATGAGAGCGGCGTGGGAGATACCATTGATACCACCGCTGATTGTCTCTTAGACTCCTGGAACCTGTCCACTACTGAATCAACGATGTCGCCGAATAAGCCCGAAGGAAAGTGTGGGGCGTTCAGCAGCTCGACCTTGTCCCTGTTCAGTATTTTGGACAGGGTAAGCTGGAGATGTTTCTCAGTGGCTATAAGGCAGCCCATAGACCGGCTGTTGGCCTTAGCGGTGTCCTTTGTGCTGTACGGCAGATCTCTAAAAAACTGCCCGCCCATGGGATCTCCCACATTCAGCTCCCACAGCAGGTTGGCTTGGTATGCCTGCAGTACCGACATGGTGTGCACTTTTCCTGATTTATCCTGATGAACCACCTTAATAACAAATGTGTGGGTTTTTTTTTTTATGTGGAGTGAATAAAGATTACTCACGGGTAACATATAAATATAACAAAGTATATTGTTGTATCAAAAAACTTCTCTTTTAGGAAAGGAAAGCTTTCTTACAAGCTCCAGCACTCAGATCTTTTGAGCTTAATGATGTGTTTCAGTATAGATTAAAAATGTCAATTTAGTCAAGGATAACACGCCTCATACCCTAGTATTTCTGCCATTTCTGATACAACTGCAAATGCACATGATTATCATTTTATTGGTAAAGAAGAATGGGTCCTAGATGCTTCCTTTCAAGGTTTACAATTTATTTACTTTAGACAATTTTGTTGACATAGTTACCTATGGCTGCTTATTAGGGCTACAATATTTGATGGGGAATTTTAGTTTAATGCTTGTTGTGCTTGTTTATTATCACAAAATATGATCTACAAATAAAACCGAATGTATTTATCCAAGTATTTAACCTTCGAATAAATTCCAAAGCATGCTGCTTCGGTTTGGTATTAAAGATTGAAATTGTTGTACGTAGAAAAAACAGCTGCAAGCCCTGACAGAAAAGCCGGCTGGATGGCTTTACAAATGTTGTGTTCCTCAAAACAGATCATCCAATGCTGAATACAGCTTCCTGGGTTTTCCCCTGAACCTTTAAAATGAAAAACCCATTTCAGCATTGACATAACTTTAATTTGACATAGCCAGAATACAAAGGAATGCAGGACAACTGAAATTTTTAATTTGAAACAGTCACAAAGTCCTGTCCTTCTAACATAAGAAATGCATTTCAACATGGACTGGTCAGACCTTTTAATCAATATGTGCAAATATTGTGTTCACTGGGAGTAAAATGTGGTATTAATAGAGTCTCATGAGCATGCAGTTAAGCACAGACCATTAAAAGCCAATGTCAGGATTTTTTATCAAATAATAAAATAAATGTTGGGTTATTTTTTTATTAAACCCTATTAAATACCCCAGAACACTTGCAATATTTAACACGTTTCACATTCACCATTCTATGACACTTTTTGTTTTGTTATTGTTTTTTTACTTGATTCCAGTTGCTACGAACTGCCATTATATGGATGAATGTTTCCTTGACATGTGAGAGGTAAATGTAGATATTACTACAAATGACGTATCACACTGCTTAAAGAGGCTTGCCACTCTTTATCCCTCTTTAATGTGCACTTTAAGATGGAAATAAAACTGAGTCAGTGTCTCACATTTTGCACTACACAAGTCATCTGTTGTCTATAAAATTTAAATTGCCTATTGCAGCAATGAAGCAGCAAGTATGGGATATTGCTATGAATCCTTACGTGCTTCACATAGGACACTGTAGTGTTACACTGATGTCCACAGAACAGACATAAAAAAACAAGCTGACAAGTCAAACTGGATAGTCCATGCTCATGAAAAAAATCTCAGCCAAAAATAAGCTCCAGCAAAATAAAATGTCCATAAGAATTCTATGCTGGGCAAAGTAACATAGATTTAAACCAGCAATACCAAAACAATGAATATGAATTACATTCAAATAGTGTTCTATAATGTAACTATAAATTGGATTGATGCCAAAAAATATATAACTAAAATAAAAATAAAACACAATAACACACTGAAATAATTTTTCTTTTTTTTATGTTGGAGGCTTTGCGAATTTCAAAAAAGCAAGCTGCAGTAGAAACAGACTGGTTCAATTGGATGTTGGACTGCATCAAGAATCAGCTCTGAGCCCTTTCCTGTTTGCAGAGGTGATGGACAGGTTGACAGACGAGGTCAGATAGCAGTCTCCATGGACAATGATGTTTGCGGATGGCATTGTGATTTGTGGTTAGAGTAGGAAGCAGGTTGTGAAGAGCCTGAAGAGGTGGAGGTACGCGCTGGAGAGAAGGGGAATGAAAGACAGTAGTGAAAGTGTCATGTTCAGGTACCTGGGGTCAACAGTGCAAAGTAATGGAGAGTGTGTTAGAGAAGTGTAGAAAAGAGTGCAGGCAGAGTGGAGTGGTTGGAGAAGAGTGACAGGAGTGATTTGTGATAGAAGGATATCTGCAAGAGTGAAAAGGAAAGTTTATAGGACTGTAGTGAGACCTGTGATGTTGTATGGTTTTGAGACAGTGACGTTGACTAAAAGACAAGAGGTGGAGCTGGAGGTAGCAGAGCTGAAAATGTTGAGATGGTTTGGACATGTGCAGAGGAGTAACATGTGGTACATTAGTAGGAGAATGCTGATGGAACCGCCAGGAAGGAGGAAAAGAGGAAGGCCAAGGAGGAGATTTATGGATGTCGTGAGGGAAGACATGCATGTATTGCATGTGGTGAGGGAAGACATGCATCTCAATTACACCTCTCTTACTTTGTCTCCAAAACGTCCTACATGCGCTGTCCAAAAAGATCTGCAGGTGTGAATTTAAATCACCAAAGAAACTGTGTATGAGTGTTTGATGTCTGTCACAAAAAATACTATAGGTGTTGCAGCATGATATAAAATCCAAGGGAATAAAACTAATGGTGTGTCTACGATATCAACCACTGGAGATAATACTGAAGGTGATAGTCATATCAACGTTTGCACTAACGTCAATCAACAATCAAAACACTATAGTGCATGGTATCACAAGAAATAATACAGGTTCAGCATGCAATATCAGTCACAGGTGTGTGTATTATATCGGTCAATATAGAAACCCCATTTGTAATCTAAAACCATGAAAAAATGAAACTGTGGGTGTATGGTCTTAACTATTTCGGCTGTGTGTCTTAGGCACACTAAATGAAATACAGCTTGCTTTGCCACAAAAAGCACAAGCCTTTGTAACTGAAAAAAATAAGGGTGTCATTTCGCTGCTGGAAAATCCAGGAATAATCCAAAAAAGGTCAATTTATTTTCATTTTAAAAAGGTTATGAGGCAAAAATTTAAATGAATTAAATTAGTAGTTGGTTACAAATCGAGTAAATGATAATGAAAAAACATTATTCAGCTCTTTTAGTTTCATACAATACAAATAGGCCTTTGCCAGTATTTCCACCAGATAATGAAGCAATAAATCATAGACATTAATGGACAATGAGGGTGTGAATGCATGGCTAAGTTTGTGGAGATATAAATTGCCTTTTTTATGCATTTTAATGAACAGCATTGTGTAATATTGTACAGGATGCATTGCTTCTTTTATTAATTGCATTTGCGTTGTATTACTGCCACAATTCATGATTTACATTCATGGCATTTTTGGGAGACTCCCTTATCCAGAGGGACTTACAACTGAGCAATTGAGGGTTAAGGGCCTTGTTCAAGGGCCCTGCAGTGGCAGCTTAGTGGTACTGGAATTTTACCTTGTGACCTTCCTTTTCCAAAATGTAATGCCTAAACAACTTACCTACCACCACAACCAGTCATGTCAATCTGTAGCCAGAGGTAGAATGCCAGGGTGAATCAGCCAGGTCTGGAAAAAAGAAAGGGACTGAACCAGCGTTTTCAGCGTGTTACAGCCAAGTTCAACTAGTGTCTGTAATGCTATGCACAAATTGATACATCTGAGTTAGACTTTTTTACACCCACAATCGCTGACAGAGGAAGAAAAATGTATCTGGTATTTGGACATACTTAGAAATAGATTTTGAAGAAAAGCTAGACATCATGAGGAGGTCGGCCAACCCTGAAGCTAGCTAGCTTATTTCAGCCCGGGAAAGGGTTTGTTCTCCTCACTTTCAGACCAGTGAATACGAGCGGTACCACTGGATTACAGACTCTGAGGAGCAGTGCAAATTATGTGAGTATGCATTATGCATATGCATCTCTGGTAAATATGATGTATTTTATTAAAATTGTTTATGTTTTTGTCATGTTATTAGACAAATATTGATTCTGAACTGCTCCAGATGATGTAGGTGCACAGTGGAAGTTGTAGTGTAAAGGTTTGGAGTCTTAACTGGGTTTCTTGCTTTAGTAAAATGGTATTTACCCTCCATATGTGAAATGCCTCTCTCTCTCTCTCTGTAATGCCACCCGTTGTTATATTGCGGTTTTGTATAGTATTGATGGTTACTATAATTGCGACGTGATAGTGGTGGTATCAAGAGGTTGATTAAGTTAGGTACATCCCCACTGAAGGCCCAGGTACCAAATGCACGGCCCGTCACTGCCATCAAAAAAGTTGAATGAACACATGAGTGGGGGGACGACAGCATCTGAACATACCAGTTCACCAAGACACTCTATAACCATAATCTCTCTATATCTGCTTCTTTATCTAAAAAACCTCACAAAAGTCTTGAGCAAACATATGTTTTCAACGTTAACATTCAGAATGTGTATAACTGTGTGCACAAAGTGAGCTCCTTGATGATATGCTTTACATGGGTTGGAATAGAAGATCTTAAATTGTCTCCTATAAAACTCTGGCCTCAACTCTATTGAACACTTTTGGGATGAATGTGAACACTGACTGCACCCCAGGCCTCCTCACCTCTCCTCACCTCACCTACATCAGTTATTTACTTTACTATTACACTCGTTGTTAAATGAGTGTAAATCTCCACCAGAACACTCCAAAATCTAGCGGAACATCTTCATAGAAGGTTATTATAACAGCAAATGGAGAGTAAATAAAAAAAAAAACAAGTTTAAAACATATAAACCTTATCGTTAGTTGTCCACAGACATTTGTCCATATAATGTATTTTGTAGACAAAAACCAAACACTAGATTCTGAAATATATACCACAATCATGAACACTAAAGACCATAATTTTATTCACAAAAATAGTTGTGAATTAGGTGCAGAGGTCATGTGACATGATACAGTTGCTGATACAAAGTGGCATCACTATAATAATATAATAGTATAATCTTTAACATTGTATAACCTATAACCCTATTTATTTTATTTACACATTTAATTATGACTGCTTTTTTATTATCTCTGTACTTGTACTCTGACAGTAGAAATAAAATAAACACCCTAACTTAACCCTTAACCCCAACACAAACCCAGTACATCATTTTAGTATCAAACCACTTACAAAATTGATTAAAGCAAGCAAATGCTGTGTGTAATGGTGTGGCTCTTCATGTAGTAAAACTTTTAGTTGTTATACTTTACCTTGCTGTTATCATCATTATATATATATATCACCTTAGAGAGATAATGCATTGCTAAACCCTACCAGTTGTGTTGTTGACCTTTAAATAGATTATTCCATTGAAGCCCTACTATCTAATATCACCAATCTCTGCTAGAGAAACATCATCTGATGTTGAGTACAAAGTTAATAAAAACATATTTTGGTGTAATCTGAAGATTACAAAACAGCAATCCTCCTGTTAAAGGTTCAACTCCACTTAGTTTACACACAAAGAACTCAGCAAAGTATGAAGGAGTGTGTTGATGCAGGTCGATCCCGACCTCAGACATCCTCCCTTGGCGCCCGGTCTTAGCAGGCTGGGCATTGTGTGAGTGTGAGTGTGCGTGTGTGTGTGTGTGTGTGTTTGTTGCCATCATTAATTAGAAATTGAGTAGAGGTAGGTTTTGGAGTGGAGTGGTGTCTTACAGTAGGGAGGTGGATAATTAGCCCTCAGCTTGGCATTTCATTAAGTGTGTGTAAGGAAGTGTGAGCCATCCATCTGCACTGTTGCTGTGACAGTGTTTTGTGGGTGGGGTTTGCAGTACACAATAAAGTATACATAATTAAACCCAAAGGCGAAATATTCAGTGATTATATGTAAATAAGTAAAAAGTTTAAGCTAATCTTATATCTCTTTAAAGATTAGAATTTTTCTCACATTTTCTCATGCCCACATTTCTGTGTTATTTATTCTAACCTGGGTGCTGTAGGTTTGTACCAAGTTTTAAGACTAATTTTAATGCTAACTGGTGCTATTCTTACCACGTGCATTACCACGTCTGCGATTTCATCACTAACAGCAAGGTAGAACAAAGAACAAATGTAAAATTCTGCATGAAACTGGACGTTTGACATAGCATACATCTGAAATACGTGATGCTGCAATGAGTCAATCGAGGTGTTTTGAGTGGCACACGAGATTCAAGAGTTAAAGTACCTCACTGGAAGATGACAAAAGATCAGAAAGACCTTTAACTTCAAATGTCAAACCTGTTCGGCAACTTGTGTGTGATGATCATCGGAGAACAATCCACATGATCTTACTTCAGCACCCACCCCGCTCGCCAGATTTATAGACTTGAAGCTCTGGCTCAAAGGTCGCAGTTTTGCCACCATTGCAGCGATCCAGTGGGAATCACAGAAGATACTTGGCACGCTTTAAAAAGAAGACTTTCAGGACATATTCCAAAAGTGGCAGGAACACTGGGAGCACTGTATTGCTGTGCAATGGGACTATTTGAAAGTTGATAGTGTGTAAAAGTTTTTTTTTTGTTATCAGATCCAGTACCAAATCTTTCTGTTACCACCTTGTATCTAAGAGCTGCTGGTGTAATCAAAAATACAATTCTGTGTTCATATCAGCAGAAATATGCTCATAATGAACATCCTTTCAACACTTCTTCACCTTTATAACTTTATTATATATGTAATAATTTACAATACCACTATTAGGTATTACCCAGAAGAATAAAAGATTTCTTTTCAGTTTGGTTCCTCTCATGTTTTTCGTCCTTTTGACATCTCAGGGTGTTTTACCTTGTCACTGGTTTGTTAATTAAAGATCGAAATCTACCTCTGGATCTCTTAAAGGTTTTTCTGTCTGGGAGGTCAAGAATAGAATACCAGCATATAGAAAGCTAAGAATCCTTGAGGAACCCTTTTTATTTGTCTACTAGCACGTACATTGCAGTCAAGAGTCAGAGTTTCTGTCAAAATAAATGAATAAGGATCATTCAATAAGTGGGCCAATACAGTAGAACAACACAAACATGGTATCTCAATTCGCATGACTCTTACAGGCTGCATGAGTGGTCTATTAAACCCCACAGCTCTGTGATTTCCTCTCATTCTTTTCACATCCTCGCTCCTCTGCAGGAGTTAAGAAATATGACACCAATTTCTTAAACACTTAAATACAAACAGGCAGGAGAGATGTGAAAAAAACAGCCCTCCTCTTCATCCTCATCCTCAGGAAACAGGGCAGCAGATAGTACAGGAGATAGTATTGTAAACCCCCATTGTGAGGAACTTTTTCATCTACTTTTATTTAATGCTATTTACACATAGAAGATTGGTGTAATATGTTAGTTTATAGTATTCCTGGTTGTATGTCTAACAATGGTGGACAGTAACGAAGTACATGTAATTCTATAATTCTGTAATTTTATAATTCTATAACGTGTTCATTGTTTGTGAATGAGCTTCCTTGCATGCTCCTATCTCCTATCTAGGCATTTAAAAAAAAATAAAAAAATTTTTGCAGAAAACACACTGATCAAAATTAGAGAACAACAATGACCGTAGCATGGAAAAAGATTACAACAAACTTTTTTGAAGGTTACAACAGTCAGCAATTAGTAGGAAGTGTACTTCCAGTTGGGTTTTTTTTAAATGCCTTAGTTATTTTGTGGAAAAGGTGTTCTGGTAGCATGGTATAGACAGGACAAGAACTCCTTCAACTGTTGAGCAGTGAAGATGACATTATTTCAGAATTGTTCAATTGTTTATGAATTGTTCTCTAATTTTGATCTCCAGTGTGTGTATATATATATATATATATATATATATATATATATATATATATATATATATATATATATATATATATATATATACTTTTTAAAAGAACGTTCTTTAATGTTCCCATTAATGCCCTTTTATGCGTTATGGTCTATAGAAACACAAAACTGACTTAAACACAAAGTAATTTTTAAACACTATTTTATTTAAGTCAGACCAGTACAAACTGAATATATCACAAGGATTTCTGAAATAAATAACAAAACAAGCTGAATAATATATTCAGAATCAAAAACTAAAGTGGCTTTTGCATCATAAAAGCTGTTGTGTTGAGCTCTTAAAAATGTTCCTTTTAAAGTATGAAAACTATCAACAATGTAGAACAGAACACCGGGTTAGCTTTTAGCTTCTAGCTTTTAGCATGGAGTTTCTGGAGGAGCTTCGACAGATTGGAGTTGCAGTAGATACAACCTTCGAACCAGAAAGACACAGCTTACATTTGACTTAAACGTTTTTGTCTTTATGCTCAAATAAAGTGAAATAATGAGCATATTTCCACTTTGAGAAACTCGTCTTGCTCTCGCCTCGACTCGCCATTACTGGCGCACAGATCTGAATAAACGGATACACGCCCACTGTGCGTCTTCTTCCTGTTTACAGTGCTTCATCCACCAATCCTACAATGCATTGCACTGTAAACAGGTTAGACTTTAGGCTACACTTCAGGCAAAATTAATTAATTTAAAAAGTAACGGACAACGCACCATTCAGTAATTTAAAAAGTTATTTAAAAAGTAATGCGTTACAGTATTAGTTACTGTCAAAAGTAACTGCTTACCCAACACTGTTATTTATATATATCTTTTCTTCTTTTTCTTTCGGCTGCTCCCATTAGGGGTCGCCACAGCGGATCATCCGTCTCCACACCACCCTGTCCTCCACATCCGCCTCTTTCACACCAACTACCTGCATGTCTTCCCTCACCACATCCATGAACCTCCTCCTTGGCCTTCCACTTTTCCTCCTACCTGGTGGCTCCAGCCTCAGCATTCTTCTACCAATATAATTCATGTCCCTCCTCTGCACATGGCCAAACCATCTCAATCTCGCCTCCCTCACCTTGTCACCAAAACATCCTACATGCGCTGTCCCTCTAATAACTCATTTCTAATCTTGTCCATCGTTGTCACTCCCAACGAAAACCTTAACATCTTCAGCTCTGCTACCTCCAGCTCCACCTCCTGTCTTTTACTAAATGCCACCGTTTCTAATCCATACAACATCGCAGGTCTCAGCACAGTCCTATAAACTTTCCCTTTCATTCTTGCAGATACCCTACTATCGCAAATCACTCCTGTCACTCTTCTCCACACACTCCACCCTGCCTGCACTCTTTTCTTTACTTCTCTAACACACTCTCCATTACTTTGCACTGTTGACCGCAGGTACCTGAACTCCTTTACCTTCTCCACCTCTTCTCCTTGCAACCGCACCCCTCCACTGCCCTCCCTCTCATTCACACACATGTACTCTGTCTTACTCCTACTGACTTTCATTCCACTTCTCTCCAGCGCATATCTCCACCTCTCCAGGCTCTTCTCCACCTGCTCACTACTCTTACCACAAATCACAATATCATCCGCAAACATCATAGTCCAGGGAGACTCCTGTCTGACCTCGTCCGTCAACCTGTCCATCACCACTGCAAACAGGAAAGGGCTCAGGGCCGATCCTTGATGCAGTACAACCTTTACCCTGAACCAGTCTGTCGTTCCTACTGCACACTTCACTGCTGTCACACTGTCCTCATACATGTCCTGCACCACCCTCACATACTTCTCTGACACACCTGACTTCCTCATACAATACCACAACTCCTCTCTTGGCACTCTGTCGTACGCTTTCTCTAAATCCACAAATACACAATGCAATTCCTTCTGTCCTTCTCTATAGTTCTCTATCAACATTCTCAAAGCAAATAAGGCATCTGTGGTGCTCTTCCTCGGCATGAAACCATACTGTTGCTCACAGATAGTCACCTCTTCTCTCAGCCTTGCTCCACTACTCTTTCCCATAACTTCATGGTGTGACTGATCAACTTAATTCCCCAGTAGTTACTGAAGGTCTGCATATCTCCCTTATGCTTAAAGATCGGTACCAGCACACTCCTTCTCCATTCCTCAGGCATCCTCTCACCTTCCAGAATCTTGTTAAACAATCTGGTTAAAAACTCCATTGCCATCTCTCCTAAACATCTCCACGCTTCTACAGGTATGTCATCTGGTCCAACCAACTTTCCACTCTTTATCCTCTTAATCACTGCTCTTACTTCCTCCTTACTAATCCTATCTACATCCTGCTTCACCCACTCCACATCATACAACCTTCTCTCTCTCTGATTTTCCTCATTCATCAGCTGCTCAAAATACTCACTCCACCTTCTCAGCACACTCTCCTCACTAGTCAACACATTTCCATCTCCATCCTTTATTGCTCTAACTTGCAGCACATCCTTCCCAGCTCGGTCCCTCTGCCTGGCTTAATCGGTGTAAATCCTTTTCTCCTTCCTTAGTGTCCAACCTCTCATACAGCTCCTCATATGCCTTTTCCTTGGCTTTTGCCACATCCCTCTTTACCTGCTGCCTCATCTCCTTGTACTCCTGCCTACTTTTCCCATCACTCTGTTGATCCCACTTCTGTTTTGCCAACCTCTTTCTCCTTATGCTCTCCTGCACTTCCTCATTCCACCACCACGTCTCCTTGTCTTCCTTTCTATTTAAAAGTACCAATTACTTTTCTAGATGCCTCCCTCATCACTCCTGCAGTAGTTTCCCAATCACCCAACACCTCTTCACCACCACCAAGCCCCTGTCTGACCTCTTCCCTGAACCTCACACTACACTCTTCCTCCTTCAGTTTCCACCATCTTATTCTTCTTTCAGTCCTCACTCTCCTCCTCTTCTTTTTCGCCTCCAAAACCATCCTACAGACCACCATCCGATGCTGCATAGCTACACTGTCCCCCGCCAACAGCTTACAGTCTCCAATCTCCTTCAGGTTGCATCTTCTGCATAGAACATAGTCCACCTGTGTGCACCTTCCTCCACTCTTATACGTCACCCTATGATCCTCCTTCTTCTTAAAATAAGTGTTTACCACTGCCATTTACATCCTTTTAGCAAAATCTACCACCATCTGCCCTTTCACATTCCTCTCCTTAAAACCATACCTACCCATCACCTCCTCATCACCTCATTCCCCTCACCTACATGCCCAATAAAGTCTGCCCCAATCACCAATCTTTCTTTCCTAGGTACACCATCTACCACTTAATCTAATTCACTCCAGAATCTTTCCTTGTCTTCCATCTCACAGCCAACTTGTGGAGCATAGGCACTAATGACATTTGTCATCATCCCTTCAACTTCCAGCTTCACGTTCATCACCCTACCAGAAACTCTCTTCACCTCCACTACACTCTTACTGTACTCTTCCTTCAGAATCACCCCCACACCATTTCTCTTTCCATCCACACCATGATAGAACAATTTAAACCCACCTCCAATGTTCCTGGCCTTACTCCCTTTCCACTTAGTCTCCTGGACACACAACATATCTACCTTTCTCCTCTCCATCCTATTAGCTATCTCTCTCTCTTTACCCGTCATAGTAGCAACATTTAAAGTACCAACCCAAACCTCCACTCTCCTACACTGCTCCTTTCCCTGCTGTCTCTGTAGACTGTCTCCGCCTCTCCTTTTCCTCCTTCGGCCAACAGTAGCCCAATTTACACCGGTACCCTGGCTAACGATACCTGTGGCGGTCTTCGTTAACCCGGGCCTCAACCAATCCGGTATGAAATTCTCATTTGTGATCTGCATAAGAGAGATATCCGTGGTACGCTCTGAAGAAACGAATGCACTGGAAGATAGGGGTAATCCAGGGTGCGCTTCGGGGAGAAAGTGCAGCCATGGAGAGAGTATGGAGTCCGAGAGGAAGTAGTGAACGAGTCTCAGTTGTGTGTAATTAAGCCAGGAGCGGCAGAGATAGTGGCAGCATGACAGTCGCCGAAGGAGGCATGGCAGGTGGAATCCTTACATTACCCCCGCCCCCTGCCAATGGGCCGGCACCTGATGCCCCTAACTCGCAAATGTCAGAAGATCGAAGACCGAGTGATGCTCTCTGCGGTGATCGGGAGTAGAATGACGCCCTCGGTGGAGTCCAGAGACTGAGGGGTTCATACTTCAGAGGAACTCAGGGGTGAGACGTCGCCTTCTGGGGAACCTGGAGACGAGACGTCGCCTTGAGTGGAGCTCAGAGGCGAGATGCCGCTCTCGAGGGAGCTCAGAGGTGAGGCGCTGCCGTTGGAGGAGCTCGGAGGCGGGACATTGCCTTCGGAAAAGATCTGGAGCGAGACATCTCTGGAAACTACCTGTGGCTGTCAGATGGACCTTGGGCAGCGATGGAGTTCCCTACAGGGTCTTCACACACCGCTTTACCCTCGGAGAGACCCAGCAGAGCGAAGGTGCCTCTACAAAGGCCTGGGATGGTGTCTTCACCCTCAGAGGACCTTGGGACCACCACGCCATCTTCACATGCATTTGGAGGCTTGGCGTCACCTCCAGCGTGACATGTGGACGAAACGTCGCCTTTAGAGGAACCCTGTGGCGAGACGTCGTCGTTGGAGGAGCCCTGAGGCGAGACGTCGCCATCAGGGGAGCTCGGGGACGAAACGTCACTGTTGGGGGAGCTCGGGGACGAAACGTCGCCGCCAGGGGAGCTTGGGGACGAAACGTCGCCCTGTGTGGAGCTGGGCTGAATGCTCTGAGGAGCTCTGGAACAGAGCAGCACTCTCGGCGGAGCACAAGAGCGGAACGGCGCCCTCAGTGGAGCACAGGAGCGGAGCGGAGCTCTCCTGGAAACTCTGGAGCGGAGCTCTCCTGGAAACTCTGAAGCGGAGCGGAGCTCTCCTGGAAACTCTGGAGTGGAGCAGAGCTCTCCTGGAAACCCTGGAGCAGAGCGGAGCGCTCTTGGAAACCCTGAAGCGGAGCGGAGCATTCAGACGTGGGGGAGAGGTAGTGGAGATCTGCAGTGACCATCCCTAACCTCCCTGTGAGAAGCCTGACGAGCCGAAATTGCCATCAGTTCTCCACAGCTCACTGGCTAAAGAGAGAGGTTCCCCAGACTGGAGAGATATGTAGAGCTCATTGGGTAGAGAGAGAGGTTCCCCAGACTGGAGAGATATGTAGAGCGCTTTTTGGCTTGCTTTTTGGCTTGTTCCGCAGGGAACAGGGATGAATACACCAACACATACAGTACAGACCAAAAGTTTGGACACACCTTCTCATTCAAAGAGTTTTCTTTATTTTCATGACTATGAAAATTGTAGAGTCACACTGAAGGCATCAAAACTATGAATTAACACATGGGAATTATATACATAACAAAAAAGTGTGAAACAACTGAAAATATGTCATATTGTAGGTTCTTCAAAGTAGCCACCTTTTGCTTAGATTTCTGCTTTGCACACTCTTGGCATTCTCTTGATGCCTACTTTGAAGAACCTACAATATGACATATTTTCAGTTCACTTTTTTTGTTATGTATATAATTCCACATGTGTTCATTCATAGTTTTGATGCCTTCAGTGTGACTCTACAATTTTCATAGTCATGAAAATAAAGAAAACTCTTTGAATGAGCAGGTGTGTCCTACTGTATATATGATATATATACAGTACAGACCAAAAGTTTGGACACACAAGGTGTGTCCAAACTTTTGGACTGTACTGTACCTGCCGACACTCCATAAGAACATGCCCCACTCTGCCCTTTCGCCGGAGAACTGAGCCGGGAATTCCACGATGTTTTTGGAGGGGCGTGGCGCAATTGCACTTGTATGCATAGGAGTGCGAATCCTCCCTCTGTAGTTTGGATTTGGGTTTGTACATTAATAGCCTTTCAGCTGATTTGCCTTGTTAATTAAACTTTTCCTACTTCCGTAATGAGTAGCCTATGTGGCAACTCGCTGCCACATCGGGCTAAACACAGACACGGGAAACTAAATTGGGGTTGAAGTGTCTTTATTCGGGACCAGAAGTGAGGGTAAATGGGGGAAAAATAGTGTTCTGGTGCCCGGGAAAGGAGGTGAGGAGTGGCTGGAGTGGAAGAAGGAGCATTCTCGCTGCGCTGTCTCTGCTGCCATCCTTCCGCACCCTGCTGATGGTTGAGTTCAGGGCGCTTACCCCTTTTGGTACCTGAGATGAAGGCCCGTCGGCACACCTATTGTAATCATTGCTACTGGTAAAAGCTACAATGTTTTGTTTTCTGGAAGGGGCGTGGCGCAATTGCACTTGTATGCATAGGAGCCGCCGTGCAAGATCCGCGAGGAACAGCAGCAAGCTCCCGGGTGAAATCCGAAGCGGAGCTCGGCTGCCAACCCATCGCGGCAGTGCGAATCCTCCCTCTGTAGTTTGGATCACGCCGAGACCACAGAGGTAACCCGATCATGTTCCTTCTCCTTTTTCTTTCTTTTTTTTTTCCTTTAAGGGGTGCGTTATTCTGTCATGCGGCAAACGAACGGAGGCGGAAGCTGGAGCACAGTTCTCTTTGGTTTAATGATTAAAGAGAAACACACAATCACACACACGGCAGTCTAGTATCTCCAAAGTAGTAAGTCCAAAGAGAGATATCCGTGGTACACCCTGGAGGGGCGAGGTCCACATAGTTCAGGAACGAACACACGGGAAGATAGGGGTAATCCAGGGTGCGCTTTGGGGAGAAAGTGCAGCCGTGTGGAGTCCGAGAGGAATAAAACGCATAGGGATACGCATATCAACAAACAATAACGGACCCTGAGTGAGTGTTGGAGAGGGTTTTTTTCTAGGAGCCGGGGGGGGGGGGGGGGTGTTAGTAGTGAATGAGTCCCAGGTGTGTGCGATTAAGCCAGGAGTGGCAGAGATAGCGCCAGCATGACAGCCGCCAAAGGGGGAGTGGCAGGTGGAATCATTCAAATTAACCTTTTTTTCACCTTAAAATGATACATTTTCTAAGTTTAAACATTGTTATGTCATCTACTGTATGTTGTATTCTGAATAAAATATAGAAATTTTAAACTTCCACATCATTGCATTCTGGTTTTATTCACAATTTGTACAGTGTGCCAACTTTTTTGGAATCGGGTTTGTACATTAATAGCCTTTCAGCTGATTTGCCTTGTTAATTAAACTTTTCCTACTTCCGTAATGAGTAGCCTATGTGGCAACTCGCTGCCACATCGGGCTAAACACAGACACGGGAAACTTAAATTGGGGTTGAAGTGTCTTTATTCGGGACCAGAAGTGAGGGTAAATGGGGGGAAAATAGTGTTCTGGTGCCCGGGAAAGGAGGTGAGGAGTGGCTGGAGTGGAAGAAGGAGCATTCTCGCTGCGCTGTCTCTGCTGCCATCACCATCGGCTCGTAGGGGTCAGGGCTTCATCACTTACAAGACGATGCGCGGGTCCGGCGGGAACTCTTCTTCCACATCTTTCGTCTGCAGCCTGTAGTGAGAGAACGAGGGGGTGAGAGCCGCCATTAATAATCGAGAGCCCAAGGCTTTCCAACTCACTATCCTCCTGGCTGCCTTTTACAAGCCTCACCGGCCTTGAAGACAGTGATCAGCTGCCACTTTAATTGAGCACCAGCCATGTCTTGTAAGGAAGCCACACCTCTTAGTTTGCTGCTCTGTGCTGCGCTGCCCCGGCGCCATCCTTCCGCACCCTGCTGATGGTTGAGTTCAGGGCGCTTACCCCTTTTGGTACCTGAGATAAAGGCCCGTCGGCACACCTATTGTAATCATTGCTACTGGTAAAAGCTACAATGTTTTGTTTTCTGGAAATAAATAAATAAATGAGCACCTGCATCACAGTTGTTGGGACTTTGGATCAGAAGGTCATGAGTTCAAATCCCAGTACCAACATGCTTCCAGTAAGAGTCCACTGGATTTGGAGTCTGTAAAATGGCAGAAATGTAAATGTAAATCACTGTATGTTCATGAATTAAATTAGATGCTGGTCAGTAAATAAACAGGATTTAATGTCTTATTGTGTTGCAATAATCTGGGCTTGTGGACGTCATTCAGGGACAGTAATCCCATAGTTCAATTCAATAAACTTTTATTTGTATAGCGCTTTTAACCATGAACATTGTCTCAAAGCATTGTCTTTACACAAATAATGTGGTGATAAAAAATTGATATGTTCTTTTAAAGTGTAAGTTTGTCCCTGATGAGTGAACCGGTGGCGACTGTGGCACCGGATGTCCCTTTATAGCAGATATAGTCATGTTCACATTGTACTGTAGTTGTTAAAACACAGACAAGGAATGTTCTAGATTAAGTAGTGCAAAATGCACTGTATTGTATAAGTAAAGAAAGTAACAAGAGCCTAACGTTTTACTAATTAATATTGATTAACAAAAGGCTTTAATTGGTTTTGGACCCAAAACACCCACACATACTGTTAAAGGTTAACTTTTTAATTATTTTTTTTTTTTTTATAAATGGCTCTATTTTAATGTTAGTCTTAGACTAACTTCACTTCTGTTTCTATATGATTTACTGTGTCACAAATCAGAAAGCATTCATAATGTAACCTATAGTTTTTTTTCTTTCAGGAAGTTTTCTTCTTTAGTTTTTGAGACTGTTCAGATAGTGAAAGGTCCACATGCAAGAAAAAAGCACAGCTGATCTGAGTCAAAAGACTCAAATTTAAAAAGGGGTTGGGGATTGGGGTAGGTTGGGCTTGTTCCATTTTATTTTTGTCCCATAGGGACATTTTTTACACCATTCTTTTAGTTGACTGGCCAAGGACACATTCATAGAATCATAAATCATAGTGAAGTTCCTCAACTGGGTAAAAGAGCAGCTTTCTAGCAGCAGCTCAGAAACCAGCCCACTCCACACAAACGCGCACATAAGCTTTTCATAACCAATATAAATTATACCCCTTTCTCTGTTTTTATTCTTTTGGGTCATCATTCCTTCAGTGAAAAAAACACTATGTGCTTTTGTTTTTTCTTTGGTTTACATTTTAGTCTCACAGTTGGTTTGTCATTTCGGATTTGCCTTTATAAAAGTACAACTGAGTTTACACACAGAAGAAAACTAATAATGCCCAACCCTATTTTTCCAACCCAGTGACTCCCTAGCTGTATTTCAATTACCTTATATTTAAAACAACTGAGGATCTATAAAAAGAACCCTACAAATGAGTATTTCCTAATCACGCAAACTTCCAGCTCTGGTCCAGGAGAACATTCTGTCCTGCACATTTTAGTCCTTTCTCCAGAAGAGATATCTGTGTTACAGAAGAAGAAACTAAAAGGAAATGTGTGATGTCTGTCATTTTAACCATGGTATGGTTGTTGATGCCAAATAAGTATTTCAGGAACTGCTGGTCTCTTTGGATTTGGAGACACAATTGTCTATAGAGGTCATAAAGTTTTATACAAAAACAAACCAAACCAACCCTTGTGGAACCTTCTGATGTTGTTATTATTATCAAATGCCCTTGAATTGAATCTGCATAATCTTATGTGATCTGCTGCTGCCACAAGATTAGCTTGTTTGGTGAACTGCATGAAAAGCAGGTGTTCAGGACGCAGTCCTAATAAAGTAGACTTTGTGTTTATGTTCTTATAGTTTTTAGCCTTTTTTTACTGCACTTAACCCAACACACAGTAACAATTATACATATAAAATACGAATCAGATCTATCAGTGAAGAGTTTACTTTTACGCCCTTGTATAGAGTGACGTGCTTTTTTTTCCTACAACTGAGCAGCTCCGGGGATAAGCGCCTTGCCTCAGGAGCCCGTGAGTGTCAAATTGGCATGGCTGGGATTTGAACTCATGACTTTCGAGCCGAAGTCCAATGCATTAACAAACTAGGCTGCCACCTTTCCATGAATTCTTTATAGCTTGATTAAATAAAAAGAATATCACTGTATATAGTATGTAAAAAATGATTGATTATATTCATTAGTGATAAATGCTTGTCAGTAATGTGAATTAAGAAACTCTCAACAGGCTTTTAAACTTTTGATTCTTTCACTGATTAATGGGTGAGCAATCCTGTCATCCTAAGGTCATCTGCCGTGTTTGTACCTCAGTGGTAAACATGCTCCAGTGACAGTGAGCATTTTTTCTGATCTTGTTCATACTTTTACGTCAGCTGGGTCTTAAATTTGATCTGCAGGTTCACATCAAAAGTCTCTGGAGAGGTTTAAAAGGAGCACTTAAAGATCACGTTCTACTACTTATGTTTAGCTCGCTGAGTCATCGGATTTGAGCAAGCACAAGGTGAAGGGGCAAATCATATTTCACTTATTGGTAACCCCTGACTTTGCTACATGGCCAGTTGGGACAAGCAAAGGTTAAAGGGAATGGAAACAATCTGGATGAGTGGGAGCACGTGAGGTTTGACAAAATGCACTCCCTAAATTTCAGCAAAATCTCTAAGAGAACATGGCTGTGTATTTCCGGAGACAAATTATGAACAATCGAGGCAAAATAAAGGTAATTTCAGATCTCTATGTTTTAGTGGATAAAAAGTCACTTTGGAGAAATTGGTGAAATGGTTTATAGTATTTCAAGGGTGCAAAAATACTTCAACATTCACTTCATACTTTTACTATAGCCATGAATGCAGTATTTTAAGAAGTGTTGCATAAAGTACACTATTCATGAACATGATTAAATTATAAATCCCCTGCTTGAGTATGACTGTAGTGAAAGTACTTTTTATAGCATTTTTTATTTGAGTACAAATGCATGTGCTTTTTAAATGTACTTGTGCCTCTAAAGTAAAAGTATTGATCTACTGCATGATAACTGTATTTAAATAATTTATGCAATTCAATGTTTCAATGATTCAGTTTCCCAAATTATAAATACTTGCATGTGCTTTTTGAACATTTCATTCCACATTTAGGAATAATTTGCTGTTATAATAACCTCTTTATAAAACAAGTTTTGGAGTGTGCTTGTGGAGATTTGTGTGAGATTCAGCCACAAGGGTGCTAGTAAACTTAGGTAATGATGTAGGTGAGGTGAGGAGGCCTGGGGTTTTGTAAGCATTTCAATTCACACCAACAAGTTTAATAGGTTTGAGGACAGAGCTCTACAATGGACCACTCAATATCTTCCACTCCTATCCATGTAAACCATATCTTCATGGTGCTGGCTTATATGTGACAGGATCTTTGTCATCCTGGATCATTGTCATCCTGATTTGGAACTCCTATTTCAAGTGAGAGGAATGTTTTATGCTACCACATCCAAAGATGTCCTATACAATTGCGTGCCTCCAACTTTGTGGTAACCAATCAGAAGGAAACATTCCCATTGGGCCTGGAATTTTATAATCCCATAACTGGTGAATTCTTAAATCTGATTGTCCAGATTGGTGTCAATCTTCTTTCATATATGTTCCATAACAGTGAACACAAAAAACAAAAAGTACAAAAAATATTCTTCCATAAACAAACATAATTGTTGTGAGCATTCAGACACTTCAGATGATGCTTTTATCGGCGTTGCTGATTATTTTTCTAGAATAACAAAGTTGCATGTTAACAGTAAAGCGAAAGAAAAACTAAAACTGGGTCTCAGTCATGTCTTTTCTTCCAGCATCCATCACTAAAACACCAAATGTTACTTCCCTACCCTAGACTCTGAAATGGAACATAATAAATGTATTATATTCCATACTTAACACTGTTCCAGCTACTGTATAGAGAATGATCTGAGTTCCTTAGAATTCCAATGTGTGTGTTTTATTAAGAAAGTCATACTGGAAGAGAATATTGTGCTTTGTGAGACATTATACAGTAGATATCAAATATTTTAATTCACCCCTAACCTTATCTACTCATGTCAAACCAAGATCTTTTTTTAACACAAAAGCTGGTCCATTTGTAAATTTCCTGCAAATTCATTTACATTTAATGCTGTGGTACATCTTCATAACATTGTATCGCTTTACATTATAGCAGCTATAAACTGTGAAGTAGCCTTTCCTCTTGTCTCTCTTGGAGCAAATAAAAGAAATGAACACATGTTACTATAAAAACAACAAAAGCAAACTTCTCAGTCCTGCTGATAAGTGTATTCTACAGGAGCACACTGGAGTCTCGTTATATAAATTGTTCCATCTCTTTATGGATATATTTGCTTTATCTATCATAATTTGTGTTGTTTAATGCAAAATAATTGTAATTATTTTATTAAGGAAATTTTATGGAAAGCTACTATAGAAATGATAACAATGAAATTAGAGTATTAGTAAAATATTCAACTATTTTCTCTATTACAGCTATAGAGGTTCAGTAAAATTGTAATGTGTGTGTTTTATCAAGAAGGTCTAACTGGAAAAGGCCAGTTTTCGGTGTTTGATATCTCTTTGCAATGGTTATTACTTATAAACAACAGATTTGGTATGATGAAGAACCAGAATCCCTCAGATCCCCCAAAACAACTCACTATCTTGAATACATTTCCAGTTAGACATAATTATTAGAGCAATATGGTGGTTTCTGACACATTATGGGTATTACAGCATTTAATCACCACTCTGTTTCCATGTGGCAAAACAAAGACTGATTTCAGATTTGCATTAATAACCTCTTATGACTGTCTGTTTAAAACTTTGTTCGACTTTTTCCCTCCAAAGCGTGCATACAAATACTACTTTGTCATTTGTTCTGTACGTACTGGTACTTTTGCATTTCCAGACAGTATCTCTGGATGGATCTGTACTACATACATCCTGTTAAACTTAATAACAATATAAAGGAAAGTGAGACACGTTATCACAGTATCTATTATGTATTAGGAAGACTTTTATGTGTCATAATTGTGACTTTAAATTGAAGGTCTACTGTATATACAGCACAATTCAGTGTGTAATACAACATATAGAGACTAATTTATGAATTTCTATTTTATTCCTTAAAGCAGCTCCAGGACAATGTCCAATGTTAAAAGCACAACGCAAAGAAAATTTAATTTAATGTAAGATACACTTGACAGTTAAAACTAGTCTGTACATTCCATTCACCCTGTTCTGCTCATATTTTTTTACACCCCTGGCATCAAACAAACCTGAACTTCACCTCTGGAACCACTTTCCAAATATAGCTTTCTCTCCTAGACTCTATCAGACGTGCATGTAAATGAAAATGTGGTGAGAGTACATCCATGGAGTAGCTCCCACTTCCCACTGGCATTTTCCTTCCCACCCTCATCCCACATCTCTCATGGTTTCCTGTTTGACTAAAATGTTTTTGAGATGGCTATTCCTGATGAAGAATTGTGGTTATGATGAACCAGTCAACTTTTTCCCCAGAGATAATCTAATAATCTAGGAACTACTCTGCCTAAATACCACATCCTTGTCAAGTTCTCAAATCTGGTCCTTCAGAACAGGATTTGTTTACAGCAACTGTAACAGTAGTTACTCTTTTGAATACATGATCATTTCTATAATAAGACCTACATGGGGTGGTTGATCTTCATAATATGAATTTATTAAACAAATTTTAAGTTGTGCCGTTATTTAGTTAAAGATAACACACATAATCATTGATATGGTAAATTTTTATATTAGGAGATGTTTCTCAAGGTGAGAATAGAAATAAAGATTTGCCAAAATGAAAGGTGTCTTTATGTATTTAATCAATGAAAGAACTGTACAGATTAAGTAAATTACAGAGAAAAGCATTTTTTTTATCAGTTAAATAGTTTGGGGGTCTGCCCTGCATTAGTTTTTTTTTTTGTTGTTGTTGTTTGTTTGTTATTTAACACCTCAAATGAATCTCAGGAACAAATTTCCATATAAGGAGGTATTTCCTCCTTTTAGACATACATTTATTTGCATTTACACATACAGTATTTCATAGACGTCCAGAGTGAAGTACAAAAGTGCTTTAAGTCTCCATCAATGAATACATTAACACTGGTTCACTAGGTCACAGATTTAGGATACCATCAGCCTAAAACGTTATTGGAAGGAATTCTAGTTAGTTATAGTTATTAGTTTATCCATGGTGGTTTCTAGCCTGGCGGTCTATTTCCCCACCATGGCTCTGCACTCCCACCACAATGCTCCACCCCCACGCTATACAAATCATTCACAACCTTCCATTAAAAAAGGTTAAACACCTTTAATATTCATTACAAAACTGCCCAAATTAATTTATGTAAACATACAGTATACTGTTAATTAAACTCCAGCAGAAAACAAGTAAGAAAAAAATGGGTGAGAGCGAGAGTGGCAGTGGGGGTGCTTGCTGCTCCCCCTAACCACTAGGGTTGGCACCCTAGGCACCCACCTAGTATGTCTAAAAAGTTTATACATTGAATTGCGATGGCTTGTTTAGTGGGACATCCCTAGAATTGAAAGGTAACGATACTTTATACTTGTTACATGTACTTCAAAGCACGGTGAAATTCTTTCTTTGCATGTCCCAGTGATTCTAGGAACCTGGGGTCGGAGTGCAGGATCAGCCATGATACAGCGACCCTGGATTCAAGAAGGTTAAGGGTCTTGCTCAAGGGCCCATGAAAGGTGGGTTAGGGATAGTAGGGCTTAAACCCATGACATTACAATTAGTAACACAGAACTTTAACCACTTAGGAAGGCTAACAATTTATAGAAGATGACTCCAGTACAGGATAGCTGAGTTTGTAAATACAATCTATCTGTGTTTTCTTTTTTATTTGCTCAAAGAGAAACAATAAAAGACTCGTGAGGATAAATTATAGCTGCTATAATGTAAGAAATACGAGGTTTAACAAGTTTAAATATAACTTACAATCCATTAAATATACAAGGAAGTCAGTTTCGCTTGCTAATATCGACTCTGTGCTGTCAAATTATCATTAAATGTTTTACTATAACAGCACATGTATGAATGTTTAATTTTTTTACTTCCACCAACAGCATTGACTGTCACTTCCATTCTAAATTTGTTACAGTGTCATTCTGTGAAACGACCTTCTCTTCCCTAATGGATTTTCTATTAGGTAACGGATCATAACACTTGCGATATGACATGATAAAAACCAGCCCAAGTGAACATATCACTTTTCCAGCTTCATGATAAAATAAGATTGTCTCTTTGAAGATGGCCCTAAATAACATCTCCACACAGAGAGGCTAGGCTTCCAGTGTCCTGACAATATTTAGGCAACCTTGATAGCTGTCTAATGGTGCAGATAGTAAATTTTATTATGGTTTATTCTGCTCGCAAACCACTAACATGTCTCATTAGTCTCAGTGAAAGATTACTACAAGTCATGTTTTGGGAATACCCAGAAAGTTTTTTTAGTTCAACTACATATGCCTAGATGGCATGAAGTGGAGTTCTTGTTCAGTGGGAAATGTCTGTTTTTTTGAGTGAGACATTTTTGGGGCGATTGCTCTGGGAGGGAAACGTTCCTCACGTTATAATGCATTTGGGATGAATGTGTTATCCAAATACGGACAAAAGACTGGATAATTGCTTGGATTTAAAATAGAACCACAGCATCAAAGCACATTATTAAAAAAATTCACTTACTAAAAAAATAGAAGTTCACAAAATAACTCAACAGCTAGTGTTATGAAAATAAGTGCTTTGAATACATGTTGTATGCCCGTATTAAGAGCGATTTACATTTTTTTATTATATACAACTGAGCTGTTGAGGGATAAGGGCCCAGAAGCAAAAGCTTGGTGGTGCTGGGATTTGAACTCACAACCTTCTGTTCAGAAGTCAAACATCTTAAACACTGAGCTAAATCATCCCCCAAAATATCTTTATAAGTATAAATAATTATAGCAATTCTTTTTTCAGTACACTCTGATCGAATTATGTATACTGTAAAACTATACAAATTTGGCAGCAGGTCCTTATCGGAAAATAAATGACAGGACTATGCTTCCCATCAGCCACTGCTCCATGTCAATGGACCGCTGCACCTGGTTCACATTTAGGGGAGATTAGCACATGTAATGTATATAAGTCTCACCTCACACCTCATAGCTTGCTTCATGTTTGTCACTTTCAATCAATTGTCTTTTACAACCCTCGTCCCCATGTCCAGGTTATGGTTCCTTTGTAACTTTGTGTTTGTGTCTACACTGATATGGATGCATTTGTATTAATAAATTATGTTTTGTCATCTAACACTTTGTGTCCACGCTATGGTTTTCAATCGTTTCCCAAAAATTGCTCATCCACCCAGAAACATCTGAAAATGCTTATGTCCCTGTACTGCGAATGAGTAAAAGGTAAGACGCCTCCACCTGCATCATTTCCACGCTGTGTTTATTTACTTTCCGATCCTTTGAAACTTTGTGGCAATGTCAAGGACGGGCACTGTCACATGACTAAAAAATGCATCATCGTTTTGTTGAAAACTCCGATGTGAAAAAAAAATTCGTTTTTCTAATGTATCCATTTTAAAGAGCGTTTTCAAAAAGCTTTTTTTGTTGTTTGTTTTTTTAAGAAAAAAAAGTGTGAACATGGCTTTATTGTCTTTCAGCCAATCGGTGCAAAGCAGAACAAAATTGCGTTTCTCCAAAAGCTCCAATGTGCAAATATAACACTGAACATTTAAGACGTAAAAAATAGATTTTTCCATTTTTTTTATTGTTCAGAAAAAGATTTTTGTTTTGTCCTAATTATACGTTTTTTTTTTTTATAAAGCCCAGGTAACACATTTATTTTACATTTTTAAGAGTTTTCAATGTCAGTGTTAATTTTTTTAAATGAAGGAGAGCTTATGCTATTAAATCCTTTTGTATGCTACAGGGGTTATGCTGTTTGTTTGTTTGTTTGTTTGTTTGTTTGTTTGTTTGTTTGTTTGTTTGTTTGTTTGTTTGTTTGTTTTGCTTTATTGGTTTAAAAAAAAGAAAAAAGAAAGACTGGTGAGGAAACTACAATTTAAAGTTGTTATAATGTAAGTAATGAAAGCCTTTAACTTGTTATGCTGAGATTCCAAAACATTTAATACAAGTATCCGATTTAAATTAAAGTATTAAATATTTTATAGATAAAATGTATATAATTCAATAAATAATAAAGTTGCAATTGCCAAATACCTTGGTAAAGAAGAATAAGGGTCTGCTATTATTATTAATATTATTATTATTATTATTATTATTATTATTATTATTATTATTATTATTATTATTATTTGTATTATTAATAATATTATTATTATTATTATTATTATTATTATTATTATTATTATTATTATTATTATTAATTTATTTATTTATTTTATTTATTTATTATTTTTTCTTTTATTGCTTGTTTTCCCAAAATAGCAATGGTGGTGTTTTACCACTTCATTATTTCATGATCTACCTGCACCTCATTAAAACACTGATAATGAAGTGATACACACACACACACACACACACACACACACACACACACACACACACACGTGCAGTTGTGTAATGAAAACGTGTTCCATTATCTTGTGATTCAGCGTTACTGTAAGTGCCGGATGTTTGCTCTAACAGTTGAGCGTCTGCACTTTAATAACAAATTAATAATTCAGTGTTGTGATTCTCAGTTATGTGAAAAAACATTGATTAACATACAGTCTAATATAAAAGCATAGGCTTCTATCATAAATATTTGATACAAATCAAATTAAGTAAGTGTGTTTACTTCCTTAATAACCACAAACCTGTCATTTATAGAATGAAACCTCCAATTTTTATTTATATTTAGGATTTATAGAAGCAATATCCGGAGTTGATGATGGGGCTTTAATACATTCTTGACAGTCACTGAAAAAATTCACATTTGGGCACCGCACCTTTGGGGACAATTGCTTCTTAAATTTTTTTATTTTTTTTAGTTTATAACTTACCAATATATGGCATGAGAGATTTCCTCTGAAACCTTATTTTCTCTAAACTGTATATTTTTAATCAAAGTGCAGTTTATATGGATATGTAGATCAAATAGACCTAATCTGTTTCTCATGCACGTTCTCTTAGCACCACTGCTGCTACGTGAATAACGTTTTACAACAATAGGACCGAGGCGTGTCCTCAGAGTGACATAGAATATAGATTAACATGGCAGAGGTAGAGCTGCATCCTCCTGGAGACAGAACAGGAAAAGAACGTCTGGTTATTATTAATCTTTTTATTATTTTTTGTACTACCTGTTTGTGAAAGGGCCACGAGTTAGAAGTCAGAAGGCACTTAAGTAAATTGACGATTTACTGTCTGTCTGAACCAAAGAAATTGAGACCAACTAAATTGTTTGAATTGTACTTTTTCGATTGTATCGTATTGCATTGAATTGCATTGTGTTGAATCGAATCGAAATCGGATATCACGATGTGGGAATCGTATCGCATCACATCGGTAGGTGCTTCATATGTATCTTTAATGTATCCTATAGTTAGCGATGCAGCGAGAAGCAAATCGCATCGGCCTCAGAGGCACATTTTTATTGTATGGTGTCCTGAGATGAACTTTCATCTCACCCAGAATTGTCCAACCACCTTACCAAGCACCTTATACCCTTCAATGTTCATCCTTAGTGGTAGTAGGATAGTCTGCAGATCTGTGGTTCTGATTACTGAAGATGAACGCATGATTGATTGTGTGTCCGGTCTCAAAGGCAGTACAGTGCAGATAGGCTTCATTGAAACAGGTAGACAAATCATAAGACACAATAAAGGGAAAACAGGCTTGGGTTAAGTAATCAACAGAGGTTTTCAAAGACAAAAGCAGTAAAAAAAGAAAAGAGTTCAAAACCAGGTATAGAATTCAAAGGCTTGTACCAAGAGGAAAAGAGAGAGAGGGAGAGTGCATTGTGATTGTGTGTGTACATAATTAATGTGTGTGTTTGTGTGTGTTCAGTACTCAGGTGAACATGAACATCATGGCAGTTGATGTGTGTAATGGGAAATATATTCCAGATCTGCTATGTTGTGATTCTGTACTGTGGTAATTCTGGGAATCAGGGGTCGAATCTCAGCGCTGACACGACACTGCGCTTGTGCTTGTAATCTTTGCTCAGGCCTTTGGAATCAGTGTTATCTAAATTCTAAAATAAATATTGTGTCATTATGCTTGACAAATGCAAAAGTAAAGTTAAGTGTTGTACTGGAATGGGTTTCCCATTATTTTTTATTTTAAAGAGAGGAAAAAAAGAGGAAATGCCGCTGAACTTTATATTATCTTGATGTACACAGGGCTGTGCCGGACATCGCAGTGTTCGGGTTTTTGTCATATGACTGACAGAAACAACACAAGGAAAAGGAATCCATGCCAATAAGTCCAAACATAGTGTGTGCGTGCGTGTGTGTGTGTGTGTGTGTGTGCGTGCGTGCGTGCGTGTGTGTGTGTGTGTGTGTGTGAGGAAGCTCCATTAGTTACACATTTGTTCTTTAAATCTTCTTTATAAATATTGCTTGTAATTATACTTCATAATTATGCTTTATTTCTGGAATCCCAAGAAACTTTTTCATAATTTTTTTTATGCCCATCTAACTGATGCATTATAGTTTTCCCGATGTGCTTTTTATTTTATTTTTTTTTTTTTTGCACACAAATCTGGAATAACTTAAACCAACTTAAACCAACATTTAAAAAGTGTGGATGCAAGTGCAGGCTATTTTGGTTTTTACCTCAGGCAGACAGATTGAACAAAACAGACATGGGTCAGACGTTCTACAAACATGAACTAAGAAAATAAGGGAAAAACAGAAACGGCATACATCAAAACCGTAACTCATACACTGGAAAGAACAAGGATTGATGTCTTGACAAGAATGTTCCCAGGCTCAGGCTGCAGTCACATATCGAGAAATGTCTTCCGAGACCTGCTGTGAATACGGCCAGCAATGAAATATGGCCTTAGACTTCACTCCACACATGCATCAATGAGTCTCAGCTGCCCATGACCCTGTCAGCGGTTCACCATTGTTTCTTCCTTGGACTACTTTTGATAGATGGTTGAAGATGCTAAGATTTTTCTTGGGAGTGACGAGGATGGACAGGATTAGAAAATGAGTTTATTAGAGGGACATCGCATGAAGGACGTTTTGGAGACAAACTGAGAGAGGTGTGATTGAGGTGGTTTGGATGCTGACAACATCCCACAAGAGCTGTAGTTTTTGAGATTCTCTAAACCAGTCATTTAGCCATCACAATTTGCCAAACTTGCTCAAAATAATTTTAATTTTTTCTATTTCTAACACATCAACATTAAGGACAAAATGTTTCTTTGATGCCTAGTATGGCAGCAAGTGAACCTGGATGGGTGGATCCCATCTCAGTGTTATTTAGTTCACCTGTCATAATGTTATAATGTCATGTTGATCTCACCTGTCATAATGTTATAATGTCATGTTGTGCCTGATCAGTAAACAGTACACAGAACGAAATGGGAGCAAATGGAAAGAAAAGTGTTGCAATGAGCCTTTGCATGAACTGCCAGAAAGTCTAGGATTGTTTATGCTGTAAGACTGATTTGTGCATTTAAGTTTGGTGACCTTGAAATTATTAATGACTCTGGTTAAGAGGAAATGATGTCTGGTAAAAGTCCACTAACCTTGAATGTGACCATGACTGTAACTGATGGGAATTGGAGTCTGTTTAGGTTGTACTGAATAATAATTGTTGATAGATATGCAGCTAGTAATGCAATTCAGTAAAAGATTGCTAACTTTAATGCAGGTATTGAACACTTTAATGCTACAGAGCAGAGCCTCACATCTCAAATTATTAAAGCCCCTATATATATATATATATATATATATATATATATATATATATATATATATATATATATATATATATATATATATATATATATATATATATATATATATATATATATAGCTGAACCCAGCCATTAGGGGGGCACAAGCCAGTGTACTCTTAGTGCCGGTCCCAAGCCCGGGTAAATGGGGAGGGTTGCGTTAGGAAGGGCATCCAGCGTAAAACATGTGCCAAATCAAATATGCGGATCACAAATGAGAATTTCATACCGGATCGGTCGAGGCCCGGGTTAACAACGACCGCCACAGGTATCGTTAGCCGACAGGGTACCGGTGGAAATTGGGCTACTGTTGGCCGAAGGAGGAGAAGGAGAGGAGGAAGGCGTCTACAGAGACGGCAGGAAAAGGAGCAGTGTAGGAGAGTAGAGGTTCGGGTTGGTACTTTAAATGTTGGTACTATGACATGTAAAGGGAGAGAGATAGCTGATATGATGGAGAGGAGAAAGGTAGATGTGTTGTGTGTTCAGGAGACCAAGTGGAAAGGGAGTAAGGCCAGGAACATTGGAGGTGGGTTTAAACTGTTTTATCATGGTGTGGATGGGAAGAGAAATGGTGTAGGGGTGATTCTAAAGGAAGCGTACAGTAAGAGTGTAGTGGAGGTGAAGAGAGTTTCTGATAGGGTGATGATCGTGAAGGTGGAAGTTGAAGGGATGATGATAAATGTCATCAGTGCCTATGCTCCACAAGTTGGCTGTGAGATGGAGGAGAAAGAAAGATTCTGGAGTGAATTAGATGAAGTGGTAGATGGTGTACCTAGGAAAGAACGATTGGTGATTGGGGCAGACTTTAATGGGCATGTAGGTGAAGGGAACAGAGGTGATGAGGAGGTGATGGGTAGGTATGGTTTTAAGGAGAGGAATGTGGAAGGGCAGATGGTGGTAGATTTTGCTAAAAGGATGGAAATGGCAGTGGTGAACACGTATTTTAAGAAGAAGGAGAATCATAGGGTGACGTATAAGAGTGGAGGAAGGTGCACACAGGTGGATTATCTTCTGTGTAGGAGATGCAACCTGAAGGAGATTGGAGACTGTAAGGTGTTGGCGGGGGACAGTGTAGCTAGACAGCATCGGATGGTGGTCTGTAGGATGGTTTTGGAGGCGAAGAAGAAGAGGAGGAAAGTAAGGTTTGAAAGAAGAATAAGATGGTGGAAACTGAAGGAGGAAGAGTGTAGTGTGAGGTTCAGGGAAGAGGTCAGACAGGGGCTCGGTGGTGGTGAAGAGGTGCCGGATGATTGGGCAACTACTGCAGGAGTGATGAGGGAGGCAGCTAGAAAAGTACTTGGTGTGACATCTGGAAATAGAAAGCAAGACAAGGAGACGTGGTGGTGGAATGAGGAAGTGCAGGAGAGCATTAGGGGGAAGAGGTTGGCAAAACAGAAGTGGGATCGACAGAGTGATGAGAAAAGTAGGCAGGAGTACAAGGAGATGCGGCAGCAGGTTAAAAGGGATGTGGCGAAAGCCAAGGAAAAGGCATATGAGGAACTGTATAAGAGGTTGGACACTAAGGAAGGAGAAAAGGATTTATACCGATTGGCCAAGCAGAGGGACCGAGCTGGGAAGGATGTACTGCAAGTTAGAGCAATAAAGGATGGAGAGGGAAATGTGTTGACTAGTGAGGAGAGTGTGTTGAGAAGATGGAGGGAGTATTTTGAGCAGCTGATGAATGAGGAAAATCAGAGAGAGAGAAGGTTGGAGGATGTGGAGTTAGTGAAGCAGGATGTAGATAGGATTAGTAAGGAGGAAGTGAGAGCAGCGATTAAGAGGATGAAGAATGGAAAGTCGGTTGGACCAGATGACATACTGGTAGAAGCGTGGAGATGTTTAGGAGAGATGGCAGTGGAGTTTTTAACCAGATTGTTTAACAGGATTCTGGAAGGGGAGAGGATGCCTGAGGAATGGAGAAGGAGTGTGCTGGTACCGATCTTTAAGCATAAGGGAGATGTGCAGACCTGCAGTAACTACAGGGGAATTAAGTTGATCAGTCACACCATGAAGTTATGGGAAAGAGTAGTGGAAGCCAGGCTGAGAGAAGAGGTGACCATCTGTGAGCAACAGTATGGTTTCATGCCGAGGAAGAGCACCACAGATGCCTTATTTGCTTTAAGGATGTTGATGGAGAAGTATAGAGAAGGACAGAAGGAGCTGCATTGTGTATTTGTGGATTTAGAGAAAGCGTACGACAGGGTGCCGAGAGAGGAGTTGTGGTATTGTATGAGGAAGTCAGGTGTGTCAGAGAAGTATGTGAGGGTGGTGCAGGACATGTATGAGGACAGTGTGACGGCAGTAAAGTGTGCAGTAGGTACGACAGACTGGTTCAGGGTGAAGGTTGGACTGCATCAAGGATCGGCCCTGAGCCCTTTCCTGTTTGCAGTGGTGATGGACAGGTTGACGGACGAGGTCAGACAGGAGTCTCCCTGGACTATGATGTTTGCAGATGATATTGTGATTTGTGGTGAGAGTAGAGAGCAGGTTGAGAAGAGCCTGGAGAGGTGGAGATATGCGCTGGAGAGAAGGGGAATGAAAGTCAGTAGGTGTAAGACAGAGTACATGTGTGTGAATGAGAGGGAGGGCAGTGGAGTGATGCGGTTGCAGGGAGAAGAGGTGGAGAAGGTGGAGGAGTTCAGGTACCTGGGGTCAACAGTGCAAAGTAATGGAGAGTGTGTTAGGGAAGTAAAGAAAAGAGTGCAGGCAGGGTGGAGTGGGTGGAGAAGAGTGACAGGAGTGATTTGTGATAGAAGAGTATCTGCAAGAATGAAAGGGAAAGTTTATAGGACTGTGGTGAGACCTGCGATGTTGTATGGATTAGAGACAGTGGCATTGAGTAAAAGACAGGAGGTGGAGCTGGAGGTAGCAGAGCTGAAGATGTTGAGGTTTTCGTTGGGAGTGACGAGGATGGACAAGATTAGAAATGAGTTTATTAGAGGGACAGCACATGTAGGATGTTTTGGTGACAAGGTGAGGGAGGCGAGATTGAGATGGTTTGGACATGTGCAGAGAAGGGACATGAATTATATTGGTGGAAAAATGCTGAAGATGGAGCCACCAGGTAGGAGGAAAAGAGGAAGGCCAAGGAGGAGGTTCATGGATGTGGTGAGGGAAGACATGCAGGTAGTTGGTGTAAAAGAGGCAGATATAGAGGACAGGGTGGTATGGAGACGGATGATCCGCTGTGGCGACCCCTAATGGGAGCAGCCGAAAGAAGAAGAAGAAGATATATATATAGCTGAAAAACTCAGGTGTTCCAATACTTAATATACAGCAATATATACTCCAAATATAATTTACTTATAATAATAAGGTACAATGCCAAAAGGATAGGTTAAATAAACTTATTCTATTTTAAAGTCACATCCAAATACATCATAGACAATCGTGTGCCTCCAAATGTTTGATAACATTTTGGGGAAGGATGGAAAAATCAGTTCTCCCAATACTTTTGTCTATATATTGTAAGCCTTAAACCTAATTGTTTTTTGTTTACTTTGGGTTGTATGAATCCTGAAATTTCTCCTGAAAGTGACTCCCTGGTAAGAACTTAATAATTACTACAGATATTTGGTTTTATGCTTTTAGAATTAATAAATGAAATGGAAGAAGAACGCTCCAGGAATTGTTCGATTTCAAAGCAGGTTTTGAGTCGAGTAATGGATTTACTGCTGAAAGAACACAAACACGACTGAATTTCTTATGAGCTCCACCACAGTCTCTGATCTTGAAAATGATAAATTCACTAATAAGATTTGTGAGAAAAGCCAGCTCTGTTCGTACTGTAGCGGGTGGAGGAGAGAGGACAGGAAACAAGTGACCAGAGAGAGAGAGAGAGAGAGAGAGAGAGAGAGAGAGAGAGAGAGAGAGAGAGAGAGAGAGAGAGAGAGAGAGAGAGAGAGAGAGAGAGAGAGAGAGAGAGAGAGAGAGAGAGAGAGAGAGAGAGAGAGAGAGACAGAGACAGAACATTGTGTGTGTGTGAGTGGTGGATGTGTGGTTTAGATTCTGATGCCTCAAGGGAACAGATTGGAGTATGTGCACTGGGGGGGATTTAGGGGCAGTAAATTAAGTTCATGTTTGCATGGGTCTGTGTGAGTGTATAAGTTAAAGACGCCAGTGTGTGTGCGTGTGTGTGTGCCTGACAGGTGTTTTGTTTTTTTGCTCATCTGGACTTTGTGTTCCAATTTAGGGTAAGAAGTCTTATTTATCTGAAGCCCCTTCACGTGGACGTTTTGGTCCTCCAGCTCCTCGTGACATCAGGTACGATCTCTTTGTCTTTTCAGGTTTTTCTGTTTTATTGTTGAGACTGGTAGTGAGTAGTGTGTGAGTCTATGGTAATTACTTTGTGTTATGAAAAAGGACAGAAATGTAGGTACAGTTAGAGGAAAAGATGTAGAAGAGGGAATCAGATATGTTTCCATAGATTCAGGGTTAGTTTTCTTTTCTTAATGCAAAGAAGTAGCTTTGTGTGTGTGTGTGTGTGTGTGTGTGTGTGTGTGTGTGTGTGTGTGTGTGTGTGTGTGTGTGTGTGTGTGTGTGTGTGTGTGTGTGTGTTTAGAAAACAGAGGGAAATCACAGGATTAGGATAATAAAATAGTTTAAAACTGTTGCATCAATCCCTCTGTGTGTGTGGGTGTGTGTGTCTGTGGGTCTGTGTGTGTGTAAGAGAGAGAGAGAGAGAGAGAGAGAGAGAGAGAGAGAGAGAGAGAGAGAAAGAGAGAGAAAGAGAGAGAGAGAGAGAGAGAGAGAGAGAGAGAGAGAGAGAGAGAGAGAGAGAGAGAGAGAGAGAGAGAGAGAGAGAGAGAGAGAAATGAAATATGTGGAGTCAGTGTAATGCAGTCTCTTGCTTGTGATATCTCTTAAGTGAATTGACCAGATGTGTGTGTGTGTGTGTGTGTGTGTGTGTGTGTGTGTGTGTGTGTGTGTGTGTGTGTGTGTGTGTGTTTCTGTGTGTGTGGTGTCTAGGAAACAGAAGGAAACTACAAGATTATGACAGTTAAAATAATTTAATTCTGTTGCATCAATTCCCGTATGCGTGTGTGTGTGTGTGTGTGTGTGTGTGTGTGTGTGTGTGTGTGTGTGTGTGTGTGTGTGTGTGTGTGTGTGTGTGAGTGTGAAGGTAGAAGGAAATCACAACATTAAGACAGTAGAACAATTTACACCTGTTGCATCAATTTCAGTGTGTGTGTGTGTGTGTGTGTGTGTGTGTGTGTGTGTGTGTGTGTGTGTGTGTGTGTGTTTGAGGCACACAATGAATTGTAAAAAATTTACGTGACCTCATTACTCATTACAAAATGTCACTATATTTTGTGTGTTTTTTCAAGATGCATCAAAAGTATTGGCACCCTTTACACACTGAGCCTGTGGGTTCACTGCATTATATAATGATTCAGTGACCATATAGTTTCAGAACAAGAAGTTCTATGTTGTCTCTGTGTTTGTGTACTTTCCTGCCTGGTTCCTCCCCGTTTCCTCTTGCCTCCAAAAACATACTTGTTCTATTCCTCCCAGTGGATTTTCTTTGCTAAACTGGCCCTATTTTTTGTGTGCGTGTTTGGGAAATGAAATGTGTGGCGTCAAAGTAACAATATAAAACAGTTTAAACCCATTGGTTTGATATCCCTCAAGTGAATTCTCCAGGCGTTAGTATCCATGTGTGTGTGTGTGTGTGTGTGTGTGTGTGTGTGTGTGTGTGTGTGTGTGTGTGTGTGTGTGTGTGTCTAGGTAACAAAAGAACAAAGATATTTGTGCTGTTGTGATCTCAGGAGTAAGACAGTAAAATAGTTCAAGACCGCTGACGTCAATTCATTTTCTTTCGGAAACATATAAAAAATGGCCACAAAATTTAAGATATGTTTGCAAAAAAGTACTTGCAAGAGATCTTGATTTTTTTTTTTACTATAACTTCTGCATATGATTACTCAATAGCAAGGGAGAGGTTTTTTTCTTTCAAATATGAGCACGATTGCAAACGTCATATTGATTTTATACAAAGATTAAATAAACAATAAATTAATATTAAATGGCTTAAAATGTAGTAAAGATTTTCATCTAGAAAATCCAAACAAATCCATAGCAGAATTGTTGCGTTTTTCACACACTTAGTGACTGTTCATTAAAACCAATGTTCATCATACATTATAATTATAACTATAAAAATACTTCTATCTTCTTATTGTTTTATTGAAAGTTTACAGAATTCAATATATTCAATGTATTGGGTATTTGAAAGTTTTATGTATTTTTTAATTGTAAATGTTTGCCATATTTTGCTTGCATAAAAATGTGCAAAGCCTTGGTCTTGTCTTGGTCTGAACCTCCCAGAGCCTTGGTCTTGTCTTGGTCTAAAACCCCTAAAGTCTTGGTCTTATCTTGGTATTAACCCCTCAAAGTCTTGGTCTTGTCATAGTTTGAGCCCATTAAAGTCTTGATCTTGTCTTGGTCTTAATACACTCCGTTCTTGGTCTTGACATTGTCTTGGAAAATAGCATATTAAAATATTATTATAATTATTATTATTATTATTATTATTATTATTATTATTATTATTATTATTGTTGTTGTTGTTTTTGTTGTTGTTGTTGTTGTTGTTGTTGTTGATGTTGTTGTAACTTTAACAAATAAGATTATAAATCATACAGTTTAGTTTTTGCCTATTTCTTCTTACACTGTTGACTTTAATTTAACCGTGTCCCTGTATTGGTGTTTAATGGATTTAGAATAGTAAGAGTGGAGTAATAGTTGTTTTTTTTCTGCCCTGATTGTCATCACAGTTCCATTAATGCTTGCTGAAGGTTAGGTAGAGCATTTTGTAGGTAGGATTTTCTTTTCCAAACATTACTGTTCTTAATCGTTCATTTTAATCACCTGCACTGTGTGATTGAAAATCTAATGTGTGGAGTTTAAATGAAAACAGTGTGCACATGGGAACAATTCCTGGCAAATTTCCGTCTGTTCTTGACTTTTTTATTAGGTTTATTTTGTTATGGCTGTTTGTTATGAGTTTCATAGTCATTTAGGTGCATGTAACTTTATATCAATTCCCTGACTCAGACCATCTGTCTCAAACTTTCTCTTTTTCACATCACGATGGGGACTGTGCAGCATTTTTCCCAAGCTTCTGCTCACTTAAAATAAACAACAACAGAAACAAGCTGAACAGAATTTTAAACTAACAAATGTAAAGTATAAGTTGCATTTGCAGGCATCAATTTGGTTGCTGTGTAGTGGCAGGCATCTCTCTCTCTCTCTCTCTCTCTCTCTCTCTCTCTCTCTCTTTCTGTCTCTGCTTTATTGGCATGACACATATTAACCTTCAAATTTGCAAAGTTTATAAAATAGCAAATAATTACAGAGTTTAAAAAGAAATGAAAATGAATTAAAATAAATGTACATCCATCCATCAATGCAGTTTGTATGTGTGTGTGTGTGTGTGGGGGGGGGGGTCATTATTTAGGGGTTTCCAAGTTCTAGGTTTTAGTTAATATTCCTATATATGGAAACAGAGAAACAGGATTCCAAAAGGATACTGTTCTAAAATTTACATATTTAACAGACAGGAGTTTCGAATTCAAATAGTCTGGTGATTTGTACGGTGCTTTCTGATCATTTAGTGCACTTTACAGCTTTACTATAGCATCATTTTTTTTTTATTATACACGAAATATAGAAACGTTTATGGACACCTGAGCTCAAGATTTGTGTGTGCTTTTTGAACATCTCTTTCCACCCTTTCCACATTTATTCCACATGTGCAGATACAATAACCTTAGAAGATGTTCCACTAGATTTTTGTGGAGATTTGTTCTCATTCAGACAGAAGGGTGTGAGTAAAGTCAGGTAGTGATCTAGGTAAGGTGAGAAGGTCTGGGGTGCAGTCAGTGTTCACATTTATCCCAAAGGTGTTCAGTAGGGTTGAAATCAAGCTCTAAAGCAGGAGATCTTCTATTCTGGCGATTGTACACCATATCTTCATGGAGCTCACTTTATGTCAGATTTTAAAATGGTTAGAAATCAATGTTGTAAAAGAAAGGTGGAGTTTGGCATCATATTATGGTTAAAGATATTATGTGGAGTATACACTCTATGGGCAAAAGTGTTGGAACACCTGAAAATTCCAGCTATATGTGATTATTCCCAAATCTGTTACTACAAAGTTGAAGGCACACAATTGTATTAAATGTTTTTGGATGCTGTAGCATAAAATGTTCCCTTGACTTGAACTAGGAGACCAAACCTGTTCCAGCATGACAAAGCCTATGTTCACAAAGCCAGATCCATTAAGATGTGCTTTAAATTGGTTGAAGTGGAAGTTCTCCTGCTTTAGAGCTTCAACCCTATTAAGCACTTTTGGAATTAGTTGGAACGCTGACTGCACCCCAGGCCTCCTCACCTCACCTACATCACTACCTGGGTTTACTAACACTGATGTGGCTCAATGAGTTCAAATCTCCACAAGCACACTCCAAAATCTGGTGGAACATCTTCCCAGAATAGTGGAGGTTATTATAACAGCAAATGGTAACTAAATGTGGAATGGGATGTTAACAAAGCCCATTGATTTATATAGTAGCAATAGCAATAGCAATATTGTGGAAATTCTGATAGAACCATGATTTGTAAACTATTTTTGCTCCGTGGATAAGTTTAGTAAGCATAGCCCCACTAAATGCATGACAGAGTGTGTGTGTGTGTGTGTGTGTGTGTGTGTGTGTGTGTGTGTGTGTGTGTGTGTGTGTGTGTGTGTGTGTGTGTGTGTGTGTGTGTGTGTGTGTAGTGTTTTGTCGCTCACACTGCTCTCTTGGTAGACCTTTTGTTCAAGACCTTGTTTCATTTTTGGCTCTTCAAGAGGGAGTGAGTAAGTGGGGGAGTGATAGAGGACAGATGTTTTTAGATGGCTAACAGGGAGCGTGGCTTGTTTGTTAGTGCATCAAGAGCAGTCATGTTACACTGTACAAGCTGGTTTGGGGTTTTTAATGGACAGATGAGACAGTAAGTAAAATTCTAAGTGTATGTTAGAAACTGTTGTCTATTGAATGGCTTAAGAATGACCCGAAAAAGTTTTGGAACATGGATTTATTTTAGAATGAGATTCATAACTTTGGTTTTCTGCATTACCCATAATGGCATTTAACTACCTGTTAACAGTGATACAGAGGGTTTAACAATTGGTTTAGGTCTATGTAAAGAGAGTGATGCAGGAGAGCTTCAGTCCATTGGTCAGAATTCAAGCTCTCTCATCTTCTTAGATCAGCTTTCAAACTTTCATGGTAATTCCACTAACTAGCCAAACCATAAGTACGTCGTATAGCTGTGGTGCATTCTTGGATTTTAAGTCTAGCGACTTTTTCACAGATATACAATACCAAGCACTGTATAATAACCAAAATCCACAAATATTCCTATATTAATCTATGTAATGTGTTCCAGAGTCGAGTTTTGCTTCACACTATATCGCATATAGCACGTATTGTGTAACTTTCAATCCTCAAATAAACACTCAAAAAACTTTCTACATATTCTGTTTCTCATTCATCATTGGACAGGCTCTGGCATGGAGGAGTTGGTGTTGAATCTGTAATGACCTCAGATGTTGAGCTAATTAATGATTTGTTTAGGAGCACATGGTTCCAGAACTCCAGCTGATTGTAAAAAGGACATTATTCATAATGACATACTCCGGTGCTTATGATATTTCTCACTCTCCGGTGTTTGTAATGTTTTCATTATTTAAATACACACTCTTGTTGTCACCCAAATGATGATGGTTCCCCTTTTGAGTCTGGTTCGTTTCAAGGTCTCTCCCTCATCTATGAGGTAGTATCATAAAGTTTCAAGTCTAGTTCTGTTTGCAAGAAAGTACTTTATATATTGTTTCTTTGGTATTATTTAATAGTTTATTTATCTACATTTACACACTATCACCTTCATAATAGACCTATTGCACAGCAATACAGCATTCCCAGCGTTCCTGCCACTTATGGAATGTGTCCTGAAAGTCTTCTTTTCAAAGCGTGTCAAGCCCCTTCTGCGATTCAAGCTGGATCTCTGCAATGTTGTTAAAACTGCAATCTTTGAGTTGGATCTCCGTCTTCTCGGAAGAGGTTGAAGTCAGCAGGAGCCAAATCCGGTGAGTGGGGTGGCTGCTGAAGTGAGATCATGTGTTCTGTTCTCCAATGATCATCATGCACAAGTTGCTGAATGGTTTCGACATTTTCGGGGGTTGAGCTCATTGATAGTCTTCCTGATCTCTTGTCATTTTCTATTGATGATCTTCTGCTCTTGAAAAAATGTGAAGAACTTGCGTGCCACTCATAAAACCTTGAACGACTCGTTGCAACATCGCCGTATTTCAAACGTATGTCAAATTACTCTGTTACAGATTTGCCAAGTTTAACACAGAATTTCACATTTGCTCTTTGTTCTAACTTGCTTCCCAGCAAGATCTGGTCTTTAAATCGCAGATGTTGTAACACACATTTTCAGAAAAGCACCAGTAGTCTCGAAACTTTTTGATACCACCTGGTAAGTTTTTCCTTGCCCCAGTTGCTCTATAATTCTCACATCCTGTAAGTCCCTTGTGTAAACTCCTATAAAAATAAACTTGAATTGAATTGAATTGAATTGAATTGAATTGAATTGAATATAACTTTTTGTGTGTTCATCCTGGCTAAGTGTTCAACATAAGAATGCGTTCTTAAAATGCACATACGTTTTAAACAGAGCTCAGGCCGAGTGTGTCTGCCATTACAGTGTGACTCAATAGTGGATAATTGTTTTTATAGCGGCCACGGTTCTGCTGATGTGGTGCATTTTCAGCCCAGCCCCTCAGCTCAGCGGGAGACTGAGGATTAAATGACTCATTAACTTGATCGCGGAGCACTTTCGAGTGCCTGGCGCCGCTCTCTGCCAGATGGTGTTAACAACCGCTGCTTTTAAGAGGAGGACAGATAGTTTGGTCACTGTTTAAAGCTGGACCAAATGCACCTTCTCAGCAGGGAATTTGCCATTGTCCTCCAGGGCGTTGTGTGGCGTGAAAGGCAGGCGTTATAGTTTTACTGATCTCATAAGGTCTTTTAAAAAATGCTGCAGGATGGTAGATGGGCTGATTGCTTTGAGTTCAGAGCAATCCTGCTAAACCTTGTTGTACCTTCTTAAACAGTTCTAAAGATATCTGTAAATATAGCGTAGAACACACAACGGAAAAATAGCAGGTGATAAGCAGTGATTGAGTGTGCTTGGTGGGAAAAGCCAACTAGTTATTTAAAGGTTTGGTTATCTATGAAGAAATTCCTTGAAAGGTGACTCATGAAGCCGAACACCTCTGCACCTGGGGCTGTTTTTATTTTTGGAGTTTCGGGTGCTTTTGGTGAACCTCTAGGTTCCTCAGCTGCTTTTATCCAAAATAAAACTCTCATCAATCTGTCACCTCACCTACATCAGCACTTGACTTTACTAACACCTTTATGGTTGAATGAGCACAAATCTTGAAAATCTAGTAGAATATGTTCACAGAAGAATGGAGGTTATTCTAACAGCAAATTGGTTCCTAATGAAGAATGGGATGTTCAAGAAGCACATACTAATCTTTTCGTTAGGTATCCACAATCTTTTGCCCATATAGTGTATATGGTATTTAGTGAGTTTATATGTTTGGCTTTTTATACTGATTATTGGGGAATCAGTTTGTAATGTCAGTAGAAATTCAGTTGTCAGTATCCCAATGTGGAGTGCGCCAGGGTCCCTACCAGTTATTAAACTTGTTTACATAATACACTTATCCATGACATATGGATCTGACTGAGACACAATGACTGGCAAGTCACCCAGGTCTTGCAAAACAAGCCCAAGTCATTACCCCTTCACCACAGTGCTTGGTAGTTGGTATGAGGGGGTTAATGATGGTATGCTGTATTTCTTTTTTTTGTTGTTTTTTTTTTTGTTTTTTTAACAAAAAGTGTTGCATATTGTTGCAATCTATTTATTTAGATTTTGTCTTTGGGACAATTTCCATAGTTAAAAGTGTGATACCTGTAATATTAAATTTAGTTATTATTATTATTATTATAATCATCATCATCATCATTAATATTATTATCTGCTCTCTAGAAAAGTCAGAAACCACATTTTTCTTTTGTTGTTATTTTTTTATGAAGTATATTTTGGCAGAAAATATGAAAACATGTTGAAATAATATATCTGACAGACCCCAGGGTATGTCTGTGCCATACATCGTGTACACTTGCTGTATGAAACTGAATGTTTTCCACATTAATAAGTATGTACAGGTCTGCTCCATCTGCAGGGACTCTTTGGTGAGTGCAGGACTTGTGCAGGAAAGGGTGTTATTTCATTGCTCTGTTATCCTTGGCACCCTAACATTCCCCTCCTGCAACAAACACCACATCTGTAACCAATCAAGCGGTTTCTGTTACACCGGGAGGCCTTAGCTGTGAAACCGGAGGAAAGCTACAGGCGCATGTGACACACGTGTGAAACTGCTCTCGGGTTTAAAATAAAAATATTATACTGCCTAAAATGAGACGTATTACTGTTGCAATTAAAATGGATCACCGGGTCCTGAAATGTGACCAGTAACAGCAGCTTGATCTGTAGCTGGAATGGATATGGACTGACACCGGTATGCAGGGTGGAGAGGGAAAAATGTAGCGGAGATTAACATTAATATTACTAATAATATTGTGTTTTTGAAATTAGGGCTGAAGGTACAGTGTGGAGTGAGTTTCAGGTTCTCTGTAAAGCTGCTCAAGGGTGCACTCTTGTGTTGTTTATTAGTAGCACAAAGCACACAGGCTCTCAGTCTCCTTACTGCTGTATTCCTTTATACCTTTAACGAAATAACCAAAAATGCGTACTATTATTATTAGTAGTAGTAGTAGTAGTAATAGTAGTAATTTTATTATTATTATTATTATTATTATTATTATTATTATTATTATTATTATTATTATTATTATTATTATTAATAATAATAATAATAATAATAATAAAAATACTAATACTTTTGTAGTACTAGCAGTAGAAATATGTGTATTTAGTGTATGATTATTGAATATAGTAATGTTATTACTAGTAGTATTAATAGTAGTAGTAATGGTATTACTAGTAGTAGTACTAGTAGTAGTAATGTTATTACTAGTAGTAGTACTAGTAGTAGTAATGGTATTACTATTGGGTAGTGGTAAGTGCTCTTGCTTGTATTATTATTATTGCTGGTAGTAGTATCAGTAGCAGTAATATTATTAAAAATTGTATTGTTATTTTTAGTATTAGTAGTGGTATTCATTATATTATTATTGTAGTATTGGAAGTAGTAGTAATATAAGTATTTATTGCATTATTATTATAGGTAGTATCAATAGTAGTAGTATAAATAGAAATAATACAGTAGTAGTTATATACTACTGTAGCAATATTGTTATTCATTATTATTATTATTATATTATATTAATATTATGTAATAATTGTATTATTATCATTATTGGTATTCATTGGTATACTAATACTAATTGTATTACGATTCATTTGAAGTAGTGGTTCTGATTGCATTATTATTATTATTTATTATTATTTTTATTATTATTAGCATTATTATTAGCATTATTATTATAGGTAGTTTTTCCTTGTCACAGTCGCCCCAGGGTGTTCATCACGGATAAATACACGTCACTCACTTCAATTCTTAAGTTCTGTAAAGCTGCTTTGAGTTAATGTCCATTGTGAAAAGCGCTACAGATATAAACTTGAACTTAAAACTTGAATTTGAAATAGTAGTAGAGAAATAATTGTAGCAATAGAAATAGTAATATTAGTAGTAATAATAATAGTATTATATAGTAATAGTAGATGTAGTATTACAATATCTTTCAAAAAAAATCTATCATTTCTTTATAACCACCAAATTAGATTCATTGTGCTTTATGTGCTTTATGTTGAAGTTTAAGGAACTGTATTGGAACAATAAAATCAGAGAGTCAAAATCATTTTCCCTTTTATTGGTGTGGTGATAATGGTGCAGGAAAGCGCTAACACTTCACTCCAAAATCTCCTCTAGTTTCAACTGAGTCAGTATAAAGGCCATAGCGTATGATTAACATCAAAAATGAACAACAGAATCGATTTTAAAGGGCACTTGCCTAATACTCACAAATCTGAGTGATTTAATTAAAACCTAAATTACAATCATCGAGAAAAGGGCAAGGCCACAATAAACACCATGTTTAGTCCAATTAACGCTTATGTGAGAAATGTTACACATTTTTTACACATTTTTGCATAATGTCTTTTAACGAGACATCTTTAAAACAGAGCTGCAGGCTGACTCTCCATGGTAAACATGTTGGATTTTCTCACAAGTTTCCACAGTCCAGACCCCTGGTGACCTGTTGGTTTAGGTGTGCACTGATTAGAAGCTCACACGCTGAGGCCCAGCTTCCACAAATGAGGAAATGTCTGAAATGTGCCACACATCTCTTTTTTTACATGTCTTTCTTCTCTCTCTTGTTCTGTTTCTGTCCTCTACCAGTCACCTGAACCTCTAAACATTTCATGGCGTCGTTATCCGAGAATGTTTGTAGCATGCTGTACTTCATTAGAGTGGCTCATAACATCATAATTAAACTGTCGTCTTTTTCCCAGTGGCTGCATCCATGGACGACTTCTTCCATAAACTGTGTACAACTTTACTGCTGCCTCTTACTACCTGGAAATGGGAGAAGCTGTGAAAGGCCAAACACAAGTTCCTTGATGGCCCATTTATCATGATTTCAAAGGCTATTCTGTCCATTAAGCTTTTGATGGTGTCTTGTTTTGCAAAAAATATATAAACTCTGGTTTTAATGAGAATACGTAGCCTTAAAGGTTTTTCCCTCTAGGCCTTTCGGGGCTAACTTTTACAACCCATGACTGTCGTAACAATTGTTCTCCTTTTTTAAGGATCATGATTGACGTTTTTGTTGTTTTGTTTTTTTACAGGAGACGAGGAGGCCTGGGAACTGTGGTGAAAAAAGTGAATAGCAAGACACAACCCATGGACCCCATGGTTTCCAAACATATGCTCTTATAACCTTCAAATCCATAAAACAGAAATGGAGAACCAAACAACGAAATCTAGCGAGGCTTTGCCACTAAAGTGCAACATGACCGGGAGCCATAGTTTCATATTCACCTTCGTACCAGTCGTGTATGCTAGCAACTTCGTAATTGGGATGGTGGGTAACAGCCTGGTGGTGGCTGTGATCTACCGCTACATGAAGCTAAAGACTGTGGCTAATGTTTTTGTGCTCAATTTGGCCATATCGGATCTCACCTTCCTCGTTACCCTGCCTATGTGGGCTACGTTTACTGCCTTGGGCTACCACTGGCCGTTCGGAAGTTTCCTGTGTAAGGCCAGTGCAGGGTTGGCTATCTTCAACCTCTACACCAGTATATTCTTTCTTACAGCGCTCAGTGTAGATCGATACATAGCCATCGTTCACCCGATGGGTTCACGCCGGCGGCGTACGCTGCTCTACGCCCGAATTACCTGTGTACTAGTGTGGGTATTCGCCTTTGTTCTGAGCATGCCTACTGCTCTCAGCAGGGACATCTACAGGGTCACTGATCATCCCTCGACACTCTGTGGAATCTTGCAGAGCAACAAGCAAATGAATCTTTTGGTGTCCCTTAGCATTCTTAAGAGCGTATTAGGCTTCTTTGTGCCCTTTCTGATCATCATCACTTGTGACTGCCTGATTGGTTGCGCCCTTATGAAAGCAAAAGGACTGCTGAGAAAGAGTGCACGTTCCCAGGAAGACGAGGTTCTGCGCATGCTCGTTGCTGCCGTCCTGGCCTTCTTCTTATGCTGGGCTCCTCATCAACTCTTTCACTTCATGGAGCTGCTGGCAATGCTCGGAGTGGTGAAGGACTGCCATGTTCTGGATGTCATTGACACAGCCATGCCCTTCAGCATATGCCTGGCGTACTTTAACAGTTGTGTCAACCCCATTCTGTACGGCTTTGTGGGCCACAACTTTCGCAAGAACCTACTGAGGCTGCTGCACTGTGAGTCAAGACGTGTTGTGAGAAACTCCAGTATCAGCACCAAGATGACTGCTCTGTCCACCAGAGCTTCTCAAGTGCTACGCCTGTCTAACAAGAAAGACTCAGAGTATAACGCTAACAAAGTGGAAGAGCCATAGAACAAGACAAAAAACAATCAGACCACAGAGAGGGTCATCTTTCTTGTTTCATCTCACTTGCATTTGAAGGACTGTTGAGTTCCAAAGACCATCAAACTGCAGTATTAAGGCATATTTAATCATAGAAGCTAAAAATAGTGTTACTGATCCATTTCAGTGTAAGTGTAGGTTGTTCCCATATTGCTTCAATGACACTTAATCAGGCACACGCTTTGGGGAATGAATGAAAGTCTTTATTGAACGTTAATAGTATTACACTGAGGGCCAGATGTACTGCGTTGTTGGTGCTTGATTTCATGTGTTTATGTTTTGCAACAAAACTTTGCTACTTATAAATAAAACTATCCGTCTAAACACACTATGAAAGACCAGGCACACTAGCATCTACACAGTCCTTTCCCACATATGCATTAATGCAAAAAGATCACGATAAATGGGAGAGAGTCCAATGTAGGCCAGTTTTGTGTTTGATTTTTCTCCCCTTAATCCAGGACAATGCATGTTGCTCTAAACTTTGTACCCAGGGTTGCCAGCTGCATGATTTCAAAGCAAATCTCAATCGGTATAAATTAATAGGACATTTAGGAATATATAGGACCTTGGTGGAGAAAATGTGTAAGAAAAACTATGCTTTAATATTGATTGTCTATTAGGATCCATCTGGCAATATTGGTCATTGCACCTAAGATCAGTTCAAGAAAACTCCAAAACATTTATTTAGAGCTTTTATGAGATCTTCATCTTTCTGAATGTCATCCACACTGTAGGAAGAAATAAGGAGTGCAGTATAACTGCACACTTATTTATTCATTTAAATGACTTAATTTTGTATTTCCAATATGATGAGAATTAATTTTAAGTGTCGCTTTTTCAGATTTGAACTCCTGACCAACCCCAATCCAGTCAAAGTCAGTTTAACATGTCAGCTCAAGGAACAGATAACAGTGATATTGTTGAAATTGGTCAAATATAAAAGCTAAAATTATCTAAATTATCCTCTAAAACAAAAACTGTCCTGCATTTCAGTTGATCATTTTCTATTTTTAATGCAAGGTCATGCACACACACTGCCAGTCTATCAGTGTTGGCACTAATCAGCATTGGCTAACCTGTTGAAAGAATCAATGTTTGCAACATCCAAAGATTATTTCACTTTCTAGCTATTGAAATAAGGATTCATCTAATGCAAAGGTTTACAGCTCACAGGCTTAAAAAGTAGGGACCACTGTTGAAAATTAATTATGCATAATTTTTTAAAAACAATGAATCTGATGAATTTCCTGGAGTTCCCCAATTTCTTTTAGATTCTTTGGAGACTTACTCAAACCTATTTAAAAATCTATTTTAGGATTTTTAAATATCACATATGTAACCTATTTATAGTCAGTTTGTACTAATGGATGTGTTCTTAAAGGTTGTTTAAGCTCTATGCTCTTTGGAGTCATTTATTAACTTGTTGACTCCAGCCAATGGAGTTTATACATCCTTTTTTGCTAGCTAGCTAATTCTCCCTTATCTCATTTCCCATGTTCATGTATAATAAATTACGCTATAATCACCACCTATTATAGAGACCTGTGCATAATTTTACTGAACATTTTACAATGAGTCCGTTTCTCCATAACGGCAAATTAGCAAGTAAAGAAATTCAAATATATCAAGTATTTCCTAATTTTACAGTTAAATAACATCAAATCTAAGATTACTAAAGCAGTTTAATAGTCTTTGAATTTGGAATTGTTTTGAACAAAATCATGCTTCTAATTCTCTCATTTTTCTCATAGGTAATGTTCATATCATTCATAATCTCATACTAAGAAATCAATACTCAGAAGATTTTACTTATGTAGATATGTACATCTTGGAACGGCAGCTCGGTTGTCCTCTTGTCCATCAAAGTAATATCATGTGGTGATGCTGCATGTTATGTTTTAGTTTTTACGCAGTGAAGATAATGACGTCTATACCTTATCACTAGGACGTTAAAACAACCAAAGCGTCTGGCAGTAGTGTTTTTCATCCCTTAAGTTTATAACTCACACAGTTGAATCACTTTTTGATGCAAAGTGCTAGCTTCATAGCTAAGACTTCAGACTTCTTTTTAAAAGGGTTTTAAGAGATCTTGTTGTTCCTTGAGAAAAGCTGTTCAGTTGTAAAAATTAGATCATTTTATGTCACTCTGTATAAGAATGTCAGCCAAATGCTGCAAATGTAATGAATATACCAAACTGTCAAACATTTCTCACGTTTATGTGTGAGATTCATTCAGCCACAAGTGTATTAGTACAGTTAGAAACTAATGTAGTGTGAGGTGAGGAGGCCTGGGGTGCAGTCAGTGTTCCAATTTATTCCAAAGATGTTCAATATGGTTGAGGTCTATAACTGGAATCTTCCACTACATCCCATGTAAATTTCATAGAGCTGGTTTTGTGCACAGGGGCATTGTCATGCTGGTAAAGGGTGAGGGTCTCCTAGTTCAACCCTATAGAGTTATAGTCCTATGGTCAAGTGTCTACAAACCTTTTCTCGATGTACTGCAGTACAATGTTTTACACAATTTTAATAGACATTATAACACACTGTAACATTTCCAACAGAGCTCGAGGTAGTTCACTAGCTTGCATGAATACCTGTGTTAAAGATGTGACGTTTTGATTTTAACAGCTTTCACTCCACGTAACTTAGCAAACATAAAAGATTAATTAATACCCAATTGAAAATTAATCAAACAGAATTGTACATTTATTATTATATATGTACAGTATATAATCAATCAATTAAGGATTGTGCAAGATTTTTTTTATTTTTCTCACAGCAACGATTTAAAATACTCCATTTATGTTTGTAAAGTAAAAATAACATTTGAAACTGTAAACTTCTCTTTGTGCCCCTTCACCCCCCCCTTAAAAAGAAAAAGAAAAAATGAGTTTTTGACTAATTATTAGGCAAACGATATGCACTTTCCACAAAGTAGAAAATGAAATGAAAAATTAAAAAGAATTGATAATGACAAAAATAGAAGCCCATTGAAATGTGTATATACATATAAAATATATAATAATAAAATTCTAAAAATAATAAAAAAATATTAATGTACACAGGTCACACAAAAATAAGAAATATATCTATAGAGCTCTTAAAAGAGCTCACAATAAATAGACAAATAAATAAATAAATAAATAAATAAATAAATAAATAAATAAATAAATAACTTTTCTCTTAGCATATAATGTGCATGAAACTGTACAGTTCTTCTGTCTCTAAATGAAATATTTTCCAATCTGAATTATTAGCTGCTAATAATCATGGTGTTTGACTTGTATATAGATGCATAAATAAATAAAAGAGAAAAGATTCGCAGGAATTTCAAGACTACACACATGCACATACACCTGCACACACACACACACACACACACACACACACACACACACACACACACACACACACACACACACAAAATCTAATTTGTAAAATATTTAGAAATAAATGAACAGTTAATATATTCACCTCGACATTCTCTTTACAACTTCTCGTTGCTCTTTTATCTTTCTAATGCTAGTTAAATTGTGATGTGGTATAGAGATTGTAAATAAAGTTCTGTGGTACAACTGATTGTTGAATTAGATGTTAAATATTTATCTTACATGTAAATAGTCTGATATTTCTATTTGTACTTGTATCTGAAGTATGCTGTCTTAGAAACGTGTAAGTTCTTATATCTCTGTTTCAAACATTTAACTAATTAAATTGATGATGAATGTGCTTGATGTCATTGGTGACTTTTTGTAAATAATATATTTGTCACACCATTTGAAACTATGTTGAATATTCACATGTTGAATATTCTTTTTTTTTCACAACCATACACAGTACCATGTACAGTGAGATTCTGAGAATTTGTGACATTAAAATGGTGTAAAAATTCAATTTATAGAATAAAAATGTACATAAACCGGACATCAGCTTCTAGTCTCTAGTCCTGCATAAACATAGAAGTTCCAGAAATATAATATACATTTGTCATTTGTTTGTGTATAATACTGTATGCAATATGTGCAAAATCAGGCTGCTGATATTCTTTTGGCAATAGTGTTTCTCAACCACAAGCAAAGATCTATTAGGTCAAAATTTTGGATGGAGTTTTCTGAAATTGGAAACGACTCTCTGCTGCTGAGGATGGTTCCACATGAACAGTGTAAAGATCCTTGTAGTTACTGTGAAGGGTTAAACTCAATGAACCTGCGGATGGATTTATACTGTAATTAATATAAACCGTAGCTACAATAGATAAGGACGATATGGCCGTGAACCGTTTCAAGAGTCCATCAGTGAACAGTTGATAATGAAGGAGCAATAAAGAATACAAATCCAGATGTATATGAAGAGAGGATGTTTTTTATATCTGAGTAAAGAAAGGATGGCATGAATAAATGTGTGTTGCTGTCAGGGATCCACCAGCCACACCCTGACCAAACCCTCCTATCACTCCAAGCAGCTCTCCTACATACTAATCATCTACACCTGGCCCAAATCAGTCATCACGCTATATAACCTCCGTTCATCCACAAGCTCATTGTCCGTTCTACAGTTTAGGCTTATGAACATAGTCGGACTACCCAAGCTATACTGTTTGGTTCTTTATTGTGTACAAGATTCTGTATGTTTGTTGCTCTCTCTAAGTCACAGCTTTCACCTGGTTAGTTTAACCAGAGTTTTGTTGCGGTTTGCCGTTTTTCTGCCTTGCCCTTTTGTTCCTCATTAAAAAGACCTTTGTGGATTTCACTTCGGTTTCCGGCACGTTCTTTTCGCCTGACAGTTGCATTGAAGCTTTTAATTTTGCCTCTTATATATTTATTTATATTTTGAATAAAAATAGTCAAACAGAAACGTGCGCTGCATTAATTGCGTGTAAAAAAAAAAAACTAATATTGGCGTTAAAACAAATTTGCTTTAACTCGTTAATTCTGACAAAGAAAATCAGTTGTCCAAATACCTGTTTTGAGGATTTTGCTAGCAAAAGTTTAAACACAAAGCGAACTGACTTCCTGTATCTCTGTTCTCTCAAGTAAAACAGGTTACAGACATAAACCAGATTGTTTTTGTCTTTTTGTGTGACAGCCAGACATTTAAACATGTATATATAAAAAGTCCCTGATAATTAAAGCTTTTCTTTCTTTCTTTAAAACTGATAAAAAACAGACCATTTGTTGAGAGGAATACGTTGATTAATACATGATTAAATGATAGCAATAAATATATTGTTGCTAAAATGTACATGTTTGTACATTAAACAAAAGAAATAACTTTTTTTTGTAAAAGCTCTCCCCATATTCTTGTAAACCCTCATTTTAATAATAACAGTCATCAAATCCATTTATAACCAAAAGCTACAAATGTTGTACTCTCACTATCAGATACGTGCCGTGTCCTTGGCTTAAAACTCGCATGATATTTTTTTAGAGCGTCTGTAAATATCCTTATTCACATGTTAATCATTGTTTAAACCCTACAAGCTCATGGCTGAACAAGTCCTAGTACATCTTTGTGAAGGTCTTCAGGGATTGGATGGCTCCTGATGATTAGGATTTATAAAAGCCAGTGATGGAAAGTCACTGGCAGTCGATCAGGCATGATGAAGGTTCTTCTGCTTTTGGGACTGGTAGCAGTGGCTCTCTGTGAGCCAACCCACTATGTTGGGTAATTTAGATTTTTATTTTTTATTTTTTTGGGTGTCATTGTTTTAATACAAAAACCATATTAAAATCTTTCTATCAAACATTTTCCTGACAGGGATAAAGTTTTCCGCCTGTGGCCTGTAAGCGATACACACATATCATTCATCAAGGAGCTGGAGAGCAACGTGAAGGTATGTTTATTTATTAAGACCTAACACTTCATGTAATAAAAAAGGAAATGTAAAGGTTCTGATTCAGGACTTATGAAAATGGTGTTAATAAATGTATTCATAGCGATAGATAGATAGATAGATAGATAGATAGATAGATAGATAGATAGATAGATAGATAGATAGATAGATAGATAGATAGATAGATAGATAGATAGATAGATAGATAGATAGATAGATAGATAGATAGATAGACAGACAGACAGACAGATTCAGACAGACAGACAGGCAGACAGACAGATTTAGACAGACAGACAGACAGACAGACAGACAGACAGACAGACAGACAGACAGACAGACAGACAGACAGACACAGACAGATACAGACAGACAGACAGACAGACAGACAGACAGACAGACAGACAGACAGACAGACAGACAGATAGACAGACAGACAGACAGACAGACAGATCTTCTGCATAATGTTGTATCTCCTTATGAATTGATATCTCCTTATAAAGTGGTATCTCCTTATGAAATAGTATCTCTGTCATAAAATGATATCTCCTGAATAATGGTTGATCCTTATGAAATATCTGCTTGTAAAGTGAAATCTAATAAAGTGGTATCTCCTCCTTGTTAAAAGTGGTATCTTCTAAAGTAGACTTCTAAAGTAGACTCCTTATAAAGTGACATCTCCTCATGAAATCAGAGCTCCTTATAAAGTGGTAGTTTAGAAGCTGCCTTGTAGTGTTTTCACCATCAAACAAAGTTTTTTAACCAGACAAGAGTGAGTTGTCCATTTCATGACTTCATCAATTTGCATTTACTTCACGGCTTCACTTTATTATTTTGCTTATAAAGCGACGATAAAGTCAATCTTCATGAAGATCTTACCAGGCTCCATAATGAACCATTTTACAGGGATGGCAGGAGCTTTAATTTCTGTCATTTTACCTTCATTTACAAATACTTGCATTTTATTTAAAGCACCCTTAAGCCCACAACAGCATTTTGCCTGAAGTTTGTACCACAAATGATATAAAGAATTAAAATTCAACAAAGAAATGTAGGATCCTAAACGATAATGTTGTTAGGAGGTGTGTGTGCGTTCATCCAATCTACAAGACCTCCTCAGAGGAATTCCAACCTTATCAAAGTAAGATCAACTTTGACTGAAGGCATAATTACAATGTGGTGTGTGTTGTTCCTTCTGCAGGTGGACTTCTGGAGCCCTGACAGTGCTGACCTGGTCGCAGTTCACACTGATGTCGACATCCATATCCCTGCTTCATACATAGACATGGTTTCCGTCATGCTCCAACAGAGCGGCATGGAATACCAGTGAGTCCTCATGGAAACATTTCCTCCTTATGTTTTATCCTCCGTTTTTTTCAATTCCAAACTAGGCTTAGGCTTACTTCTGAGTAGAAATGTAAAAGAAGGAGTTACATTCAACCAAGTATGGACTATTTTGTCCACCACTGTGTGGATGATAAAGTGGTGTTTGTCTCATTTGTGTGTTACAGAGTGCTGATTGAGGATGTTCAGACAGCTGTAAGACAACAGTTTGACAACATCAGACAGACCAAAGCCCATGACTACATGAAGTACAACAGCTGGGAAAATGTGTGTATTGTTTTTTCTCTCAGATTGTATACATGCTGAATATGTCCTCACTGCATGTTGATCAATTTGATGGACAGGTCGAGGCCTGGGTTAACTCGATCACCTCAAGCAACCCTGCACTGATCAGCAGGTCGACGCTCGGGAAATCATACGAGGGCCGCTCCATGCACCTGCTCAAGGTAAGTACAATTGGTGAACCACAATAGCAATGAGACAGTGAGATACACAGTCACCAGCTGTCAGTTCTTTGTATGTGGATTCAGTTGGATTATATTTTTGATGATTTGACATGATCCAGGATTGTCTGATTCTTTAAAGCTTATCCTGTAGTTGTTCTCACAGCAACAGGTCTGTAAACTTAAATTTGCTCTTGAGAATTCTTGTTTCGTGTAACTATATCATGGCTTTATAAGTGGAGGTGATATTGGAAGCCATGTCTTCTCCATTGTAAAGAAAGCAGCTTGTAGCCAAAGGAGCAAGAATGATACAGAAATGTTAGAAAGCTGGGGTCAGAGCATAGGGTCAGCCATGATGTAGCACCCCTGGATCACAGGGGGTTCAAGGGTGGAATCTTGGCAAAACTGGGGCTTGAACCCCTGAACTGCTGATCAGTAACCCAGAGCCTTTAACACTTAGCTAACACTTCCCTTGGACTTAAAGGAGTTAAAATGGATTTAATGTGGTATCATAATGTTTTGCAAATTTTTCCCAACCTTTGAACAATAGCTCATTGGTTATTGTACATTAACCAGCCAATCACAGCGGTGCTAGTCATGAGTTTTAGTGTGTATTATACGAAACTACTATACAATAAAATACATGATATACAATATCTAACAATAATCTAATAAACATGAGATGGATAACCTGCTGCAATAAAACTTGTTATCTGGTGTTGGTTTAAATCGAGTTCATTCGAGTGGATGAACATCCTAACCATTAATGAAAAAACAATCACTCTATCATACAGAGATGGCTATCTGGCTAAAAGGGGTGATTTTTCCTTGGTAATCACAGCGCTCACCTTTTTCCCTCACAGATCGGTAAGAACACCGGCTCCACCAAGCCCGCCATCTTCATGGACTGCGGAATCCACGCCCGCGAGTGGATCAGCCCTGCGTTCTGTCAGTGGTTCGTCCAGGAGGTGAAGCCAAACTCACTCACAGATCAACAGGGCTCTAAATAATTCGTAGTAGTACTGAAAAAATAAATAAAATGTAGTACAAATTCAAATATCACACATTAAAATGCAGAGTAAAAGTTCCTCATAATGAAAATGGATGATAAAATACAGAAATTTGTTTAAGTACAATAATGAAGTAAAAATATTTCCTTATTGTCCACTACAGGCCATTATCATGTTTTCATCATACACATATACTTGTATGTGTGAATGGTTATTACATTCTGTCACACTGTAATGCTCTTTTTTTGTAAGGCCGTGTCCACCTACGGAAGCGACCCTCAGATGACCAGCTTGCTGAACAAGATGGATGTCTTTGTGCTGCCGGTGTTTAACGTGGATGGATATGCACACACCTGGAAGAGTGTATGTTCTTTACTCCTTATGTCTCTCACTGTACACTAGGGCTCAACACTCTGACCACTTGCTTTATCAAAGAGCAAACTTTCTAATTGTGATGAAATATTGTATCACCCATGTAATATAATATGAATATACAGTGGAAATAGTGACAGACAGTGTCTGTCTGTCTGTCTGTCTGTCAGTCTGTCTGTCTGTCTGTCTGTCTGTTTCTGTGTTTATTCATTAATTTATTATTAATTAATTATGAATAATTAATAATTATAATTATACGTTGTTAGTTTTTTGGTTGTTAGTTAGTTAGTTAGTTAGTTAGTTAGTTAGTTAGTTAGTTAGTTAGTTAGTTAGTTAAATAGTTTTGTGTTTGGTTGGTTGTATATTTATTTATGTTTTGTTTTTATTTAGTTAAATACTTACATATTTAGCTAGTTAGTTAATTGTGTGTTTATTTGTTTGATTGAGAAAATATTAAACATTTGATGCGATTTTTAATCACACTACACATTCTCTTAGTTTAGAAATTAGGAATTTCTTAAACATTTATTTTTAATAAAGTTTCTTCTTTCTGAACACTCGGCTGAAACACTGTGTATAGTATGAGGATGAGTAGTGAGCTGTGTTGTTGTAATGTGGGTCTGCAGGACAGGATGTGGAGAAAGACTCGCTCTCGCAAGACCGGGTCCAGCTGCATTGGTGCCGATCCCAACAGGAACTTCGACGCCGGCTGGTGCAGTGAGTACAGCAGCGACATTATAAACTTTATACATTATTTATTCACCTGGCTTTTTATTCAACATAATCATTTTTACTATTACACATTAAACTGGGCCTTACTTCAACTTTTCTACTCAGATCTACTGAACTTTTTCATTTCATCACATCACCACACATATGATACATGGGTTTATTAGATATTACCCAATAAATGGAAATTATAAACATTAGCATTTTACATAAAAGTCATAAAACATAATGTTCTCCATGTTTACAAGTTTATTTATTTATTTACTCACAGACAATTAATGAATTGCTCAAAAGATTTTTATATATGTATTATTTAATGAATTGACTGATTGATTGATTGATTGATTGATTGATTGATTGATTGATTGATTGATTGATTGATTGATTGATTGGTTGGTTGATTGATTGATTTTTGCTAGTGTTTTATATTTAATGAAAGATTAGCTTATTTTTATTTATTCTTATTAGCTTCACTATTGTACTTATATAATATAAATATTTTTGGGATTGTTTATTTATTTCTTGTTGTTTTATTCATTAATGTTTTACATTGTAAAGCAACTCTGAGAATGTGGAAATTTTAAAACATATCACTTTATTCCAGTTTATTATTATTATTATTATTATTATTATTATTATTATTATTATTATTATTATTATTATTATTATTATTGTGTTATAGTAAAGATGACATTTTTTTATATATATTGAAAAATACACTATATATAGAGTTAATATTATATTATTAGTAATGTAATTTTGATCTCTCTCTCTCTCTCACACACACACACACACACACACACACACACACACACACACACACACACACACACACACACACACACACACACACAGCATTGGGAGCTTCCAGTAACCCCTGCAGTGACACTTACTGTGGATCTTCTGTGGAGTCAGAGATTGAGGTGCAGAATGTGGCAAACTTCATCCGCAGGAACAGGTCTATCATTAAGGCGTACCTTACCATCCACTCGTACTCTCAGCTCCTCCTGTTCCCATACTCCTACAAATACGATCAAGCCAAAGACCATGCCGAGCTGGTATTGCTCCACACACACACACACACACACACACACACACACACACACACACACACACACACACACACACACACACCTGAGTTTCAGAGCAATAACTTTTAAGTATAGTCTCTGCTGTCAAAATGTTCTCATGATATATAAAATGTATAAATGTAAAATTCTTTCATATTCCCACATGATTGTTTTGTTTCGTCGATGCTCAGTAACTTTGAAATGAATGAGCAAAAAGTCCCATTCGTCATTACGTTCATTTCGGATTAAGGTTGTAACCTTAAAAATGTTAAATATACTGCATGTATTTGCCAATATTTACTTTTTTTTATATAAAAGGTTCTAATTATAGTACCTACATAAAGTATATTATGTTATTAGTATAATTTGTTGTATACGTTTTATTTTCTTTATTATATATTGAATACTAAAATATCTTTTTTGAAGCATTGCTTTTGGAATTCAAGTTAATCTGTGTGTGTGTGTGTGTGTGTGTGTGTGTGTGTGTGTGTGTGTGTGTGTGTGTGTGTGTGTGTGTGTGTGTGTGTGTGTGTGTGTGTGTGTGTGTGTAGATGAGCGTGGCAGTGTCTGCATCAGAAGCACTGCGCAGTCTGTATGGCACTCGCTACACCAGTGGCCCTGGAGCAACCACCATCTGTAAGTCCACACACACACACACACACACACACACACCCACACACACACACACACACACACAGGGAAACAAAAAAATCTCCACCATCCATAAAATATAAAAAGTGATAAATCCATGGGATAAATAAGCCTTAAACGCTGCTTTATTATTTAAAATTATTGATATTTGTATTCATATTCGTCTATAACCCGTATAATAAATGATTCTGCATCTACAGTGAAAAGAATGAAACCTACAGTAGATAAAACAGTGTATGTACAGGTTTAAAATTTTTTTTTAAATCAAATCCCTCAGTGCAATTTAGAGAAATCCAAGTTCCAGCTACCCCATGTCCTATTTTTACTGGAAATTCGATTAATACTGATTTATACTGACTTTCTGTCTTTATTTATTTTTATTTCTTTTTTTACGATGAATCAGTGGACGAGTTTAAGACATTCAGCACTTATAATGTGCTAAATTCGATATAATGCATAACTTTTTGGATTTTTTTTCCAACCCCAGAAAGAAAATCACAACACTTCTCGATCGTTACCGCTTCATAAAACTCGGATGTTAAATAATTCATGTTCATTGTAATTTCTATTTTTTTTTCACACCACAAGTGAGTCCCCAACTACTCTCCAAAACATAAACATTTTTGCCAAATGATCGTAAAGTGTGTGTGTGTCATGTACATGTATACATATATGGCGCCTCCTGGTGGTCTGGTGTCCCAAAATGACGATTCGACTAAGAAACAACACTAATATACACAGAGCAGAATTAACATTAAGGCATTATAACATTATGAGTGGTGAAGTGAGGAACACTGATTATCTCTTCATCATGGCGCTTGTTAGTGTGTGGGATATTATTAGGCACCAAGTGAACATTTTGTCTGTGTTAGAAGCAGGAAAAATGGTCTTGCGTAAGGATTTGAGTGAGTTTGACAAGATTTTGACAAAATTGTTAAATGTTGGTTTATTCAGCCTTGTGTGTAAAATACAGATAAGCAAACCATATAACGTGTGTGTGTGTGTGTGTGTGTGTGTGTGTGTGTGTGTGTGTGTGTGTGTGTGTGTGTGTGTGTGTGTGTGTGTGTGTGTGTGTTTTCCTCTGCAGACCCTGCTGCTGGAGGTTCTGATGATTGGGCTTATGATCTTGGTGTGAAATATTCGTTCACCTTTGAGCTTCGTGACACCGGCCGCTACGGCTTCCTGCTGCCTGAGTCCCAGATCAAGCCTACATGTGAGGAGACCATGCTGGCTGTCAAGTACATCTCTGACCATGTGCTTAAAAACCTGTAGTGAGAGACAAATGTGCAACAATGCATGCATGCAAGTGCTGGAAAATAAAACATATAATAAAACAAAAGTGTAAGTTTGCCTTCATTTACTTTTTAAGTTTTTTTTTCTCAGTCGCTTCGGAGCGTTTCTCAGATCAGAAATGAAATTCTCAAAACTACTTGTTCAACCTCTACATCATTTAGTCACTTATGCTCATCTTAAAAGACATTTCTTGTTGCTTTGATCAAATTGCAAATGTTTTTGTATATCATTTAATTGATTGTGTACAAGTGACTGCTGTTTCCTACATTATCAGTTGTTCATGTCGATCTAAATATATTATACTGGTTTCACCTGAATAGTCTTCAACCCCAAAACATCTCGGCATCAGTTCATTGTATACGTCATTAAATGCAAAATGGTTAAAGCAGTTGTCATCATCTGTCATCTAAAATGTCTATTAAACTTTATTTATGTAAATGTGTTGAATTGATGAATCTTGAATGTCACTAATGAAGGCGAGTGAACGGCATCAAATCAACCAATGATCAACTGGTTCTCTAAAACAGGTCAAAGGTGAATCTCGTGAACCTTCAATTGGCAACAGAGCGAAACACAGAATTACAATTTCTGAAAATGAATAAACAACCAGGAAACGAACGAACACTATTACAGTACAGTTTAAGGGTGAATCCTGTTCGGTCTCAGGCATCAATACAAATCAAATTCTGTATGCAATCAAACAGAAGGAATTCAGTGCCGTGCATTTTTACTGTAACCCAAACCACAGTTTATATCAGGAAATACTGAAACTACACCTTTACACTGACAACATGAATAAACCAGTTGATCATTGGATGATTTGATGCTGTTCACTCTCCTTCACTAGTGAAGATTCGTCTGCACAATTCATCAATTCAACACATTTACAGAAATAAAGTTTAACAGATATTTTAGATGACAAATTCTGACTACTGCTTTAACTATTTTGCATTCAATGACTCCTGCAATAAACTGATGCCGAGATGTTTTGGGGGTTAAAACTATTCAGGTGAAACCAGTATAATATATTTAGATCAACATGAACAACTGATAATGTAGGAAACAGCAGACACTTGTACACAATCCATTAAATAAATGTACAAAAGCTTTAAAAATTAATTTAAAGCAACAAGAAAATGTTCTTATGATGAGCACAAGTGACTCAATGATGTGGAGGTTAAACAAGTAGTTTTGAGAATTTTATTTCTGATCTGAGAAACTGCTCCAAAGCGACTGAGAAAAACTGCAAACCAACGACCTTCTGCTCAGATGTTAAACATGATATCCACTGATCTGCTAGTGTTATTTGATTTGTCTACGACTTGGAGAGTCTATAGACTAAAATCTTATTATTTGAGTCATTTGGGTAGATATCAGATCAAATATGTCAGTAAATGTAATCATCTTTTCATAAACAAAGACCTGAGAGAAAATAAAAGCAGAAAACTGTGTTTGCATGCTTGCATATGTGTGTGTGTGTGTGTGTGTGTGTGTGTGTGTGTGTGTGTGTGTGTGTGTGTGTGTGTGTGTGTGTGTGTGTGTGTGTGTGTGTGTGTATGCGCATCTGTCTATCTGTCTTTGGGCCGGAATGGAATAATAATGGCTCAGTGTGCAGTTCAGCTACATCACTGTGCTGTTTTCTCGTTCTTTCTGTGTGTGTGTGTGTGTGTGTGTGTGTGTGTGTGTGTGTGTGTGTGTGTGTGTGTGTGTGTGTGTGTGTGTGTGTGAGCAGAGAAAGCAGAGAAAGGAGGTTTTTCTGAAACCCTCTGTGAGCCTGGTGCAGGCTACGTGACAGTGGCATCGTATTCACTCCACAACCCACACACACACACACACACACACACACACACACACGCACGCACACACACACACACACGCACGCACACACACACACACACACACACACACTTTCTCTCTCTCTCTTTCTCTTCCTCTTTCTCTGTCGTTCTCCCTCTTTTCTTTATAACAATGTATAAACATATATGGAAATGATGCTTGCTTTGTTTTCTGCTAGGACAGCTGTCAGCCAGCAGGAAGTGTTTTGGAGCAACACAATGTGACTCAGAAACACACAAACATCAGCAGGACAGAAAGGCACACAATCAGCACACTGTTATATAACGCTGTAATATGGGTCAGCTTACCCAAAATCCCCCCCCCCCCCCCAATCAATTCGACCTGTAATTCAGAAAACTGACCACAAGGTGGAGCCAAATCACAGAGCGACTCTGAATATACTCTCATAAACCCGTGTACTCAGTATAGATAGATAGATAGATAGATAGATAGATAGATAGATAGATAGATAGATAGATAGATAGATAGATAGATAGATAGATAGATAGATAGATAGATAGATAGATAGATAGATAGATAGATAGATAGATAGATAGATAGATAGATAGATAGATAGATAGATAGATAGATAGATAGATAGATAGATAGATAGAATTTTATTATTATTATTGTCATTTTAAATGTTTGGATTTACACTTCCTAGAATTGAATATATTGTGGAAAAAATTTACTACTACTTATAATAATAATAATAATAATAATAATAATAATAATAATAATAATTAAAAGGAGAAGAAGAAAAACAAATGAAAACACTAATTATTATTATTATTATAATTATAATTATTATTTGTGGTATATATATATATATATATATCACAAAACAAGGGACAAATAAATTTAATATAATTCAAGTCAAGTCAAGTCAAGTTTATTTCTATAGCACTTTTCACAACAGACATTGTCTCAAAGCAGCTTTACAGAAATCAACAGTGAAGGTGAATGGTGTGAATTTGTCCCTGATGAGCAGCCGTGGTGACTGTGGCAAGGAAAAACTCCCTTAGATGTTATGAGGAAGAAACCTTGAGAGGAACCAGACTCAAAAGGGGAACCCATCCTCATTTGGGTGACATCAAGAGTTTGATCATAAATCTTTCAATAGTACAGAACACTGGAGAGTGAGAACTAGCATGATTACTGGAGTATAAGATTATAAGTGATGTTCTTTCTGCAGTCTTATACAATCTATATGGTTAGTAGCTCCTAGTTTTATAAGCTCAGCATTTGTGATCATCACAGATCCAGCATCAGCTTCTCCATACCAGAGCCTTTAAACACTCCAGGAGGTCCAATGTCGAATTCCACACATGTAGCGGGATACAAATGGCACTGGTACGTCTCTAGATGGTTCGGGATGTTTGCGAGTTCGGCATCTATTTCTTCAAAGGTCCATAATCTTCACGAGGCGGGAGGTGACTGGACCTGGCCAAACCTCAGGGTGTCTCGGGATGGGAAGAGAAAGAGAAGCAGTGGAGAGGAATTAGCGTAGCTGCTGTTCATGATATTAACAGCACAAGTTGATAATGTGCATGTGATCAGATGTTCTGGAGCACAAGGTTATGATGTGATGTGTGTTATGTGTAGGCTTTGCTAAAAAGATATGTTTTTAATCTACACTTAAACTGGGAGAGTGTATCTGAGCCCCGAACACTGTCAGGAAGACTGTTCCAGAGTTTAGGAGCTAAATGTGAAAATGCTCTACCACCTTTAGTGGACTTTGCTATTCTAGGAACTACTAGAAGCCCAGAGTTTTGAGATCTCAGGGAGCGTGACGGATTGTAGCGTGTTAGAAGACTGGAGAGATACATGGGAGCCAAACCATTTAGTGTTATGATACATATATATATATATATATATTAAACATTTTTACATTTTTAATTATGATCCTAAACAAACCAAACAAATAAGTAAAAGCCCATTAGTAGTAATAAACAATCATTCGTTGTTTAGCTGCATCATTATCCTTGAAGCCCAGGTTTGTGTCCACCATGTCCCCTGACTCTGTCCCTGTCTCTGTCTCTACACCTGATACACCTTTTTGTGCTATAAACGTGTAGAAGGGCGTGCTCACGTGTCTATCCCACTGCAGAACCGAAAGCGAGTGGGCGTGTCAGATCACGTGACACCGGGAGGGGGCGGTATAAAAGCGTCTGCGCGCTCACGGTGTCTCTCCCTGAGTGTGTGTGAGTGTGTGTACATGCGAGCTGTGGGTCCGAGCTCGGCGGCGGTGTGGCTTTGATCAGGCAGGAGGACAGAGACAGAGAATGGCAGGTAGGTGCGGAGGTTTGAGTGCGACACGGCGGATACACTGGAACACGCACATCAGTACAATGGTTCCGGTCCATCCTGGGCTCATCACGTGCACGCGCAGGCACTGAAACACACACACACACACACACACACACACACCTGCCTGCCTGAAATCATTGTAGAATGTATCATGAACTTAATTGTAATTTCGCTCTTTTTTGTTGTCTCTTTAATCCAAGGCCTGTTTTTACCCCAAACACGGAAACTCTTTCTCCTGCACCGGGTTGTGTCCCAAACCGCTCTCTAGTGCACTTGATCACTTCTCCACTGTTTAAAGTTTCTACCGTTGAAACTGTGTCGCATCAATGTTTGAACCGGAAGTGACGTTTTTGCGCAATGCAAACTGTTTAAAATGGAAATAGTTTTATTTTATTGCCAGTTTCACGTAATGTGTAAGAACGTGATGGTTTAAATCGGTATCTCTTTGAGGGGAAAAACGTGTATAGCTTAAAAAAACCACATTTTTAATACTTTATGGATTAGGATACATTTTATTATATTTATTGCTGGTAATTTTATACATAAACACACGTGCCTACATTAATGAATGAACACGTGTATGTTTGTTTATAAAACCATTTCAAGTATTGCATTAAAATAAAATAAATAAATACAACTTAAAAAGCATGCGTTCTGCTAATTGTAAAGGAAATTAATTTCTTCATATCTATTTCACATTATTTTGCCCAAAAAAATGTTGATTCCCAACCTTTTAAGGACACAATTATTTTTATACTACACCAGTTTTTCCATGAGTGGCTATTTTGTTTTTTTACCCACTTATTGACAAATAGAATTTTAACATAGAATATAACTTAGAAGTGCATGGTGTTGAAGTATGGAGTGGTTGCCATGTTGGTTCCTTTCACCTGGAATAAGTCTCCAACCTTCCCTGCTCTAAAACAACCCCAAACCATTAGCCTTCCACTTCAATGTTTGACTACGGGTGAAGCAGTTTGATCACTTCTCTCCTGTTCTCCTTTTTGCAGTTTCTCAGTCATTCACTGTCCAGTTTGTTTTAATTTTATGGTTTGTTGCAACAAAAGGCACATGCATGTGTTTCAGAAACAATAAACAGCTCTGGATAGGTTCTGTAACTTCCATAAAGCAAGCTGGTTCCTGTTATCACTTGTGTTATAGCAGCTATGAGTGGTGACGATCACTGGTCTCTCAACATCCAGCCTGCCATGTTACAAAGAAACCCTCAAAATGCAAACTCGTTTGAGAGTTTCCCATAGTGGGAAAACTTGATGCTGGATATTTGTACTGAGAAATATCTGTCACTGTATTGATGAATGTTAGTAAATGACTCATGTCTTGTGTTAAATAGAAGTGTTTATTGTCCACAACAGAAAAGCCCAGGTGACTGTTGTTGCAATGGAAAAGACGATCAGACGTCCATATCCATTTAGCTTTTATGCAAAATTTTGTAATTGTTTACTTTTTTTGCATGTCTAAATTTTAAGTTGTGCAGTAAATAAAAAATACTGTAGTTGTAGATTTGTACTTGGTGTTTTTTTGTTTTTTTTAAACTATCTTCAACTTTTAATTGATAGAGCACTTTTTTTTTTCTTCCCTTCAGATGTGCTTTGCTCAGTACCTTTTCATTTTATTTCTAAATTATTTTTTATTTTTTTTTTGGCTTTAGATCTGGATTTCTGTTAATCGTTTATTACCCAATCATGTTTAATCACATCCCTTGTGAAAGCAGTTAAGTCATTAAACAGGGATGTAGATTTCCTCAAAAAAAGGGGGAAGTGTTCTAGATTCAGGGCCGTTTTGTCTTTTAACGCCTGTTGAAATGCCTTCATTTAGGAAATTGGCTTTAATTTGAAAACGTATAGCTCAAATAGCGAACTATAATAGCTAGTAGCTCAATATTCACTGCTGAATCGTAGTCCATTTTATCTAACGTGTTTTTATTATTTTTTTTCCTGAATACATTTTTTTAAGACCATAATGACATGGTTGCCATGGTGGTTGTTTGTCAACTGTTCAACTAGCAAATGGGGAAAATGTATTACAATAAGTTGTAGTAGTTCAGCTTCTGAACAAACGGTGGAGAAGCTTCTCTTCCATCCAGGGTGGATATTTCTCCTCTTCATCGAACATTTTCTGTATGATTTGTAATATGTTGCTTTCATCGGTTTCCTTGGTTACGGCAAAAAATGCTCGTTTTATAACTGATCAACTCGAGGTGATTATTTAGCGGATTGCTCAAAACTCTATAATCGTAGTAAAATCACTTCTCATTCTCACATACTGTTTTAATTCTTGGAACTGCTCTATAAATCAGAATCACCCAGATCTCAGCTGCATGTGAAGTTAAATGGTTTTATTAAGTAAAGTTAAAACCCTTACATTGGAGTGATTTTAATGCAATTCTCACCTTTGTATTTTTTTTTGTAGATTAGATGTAACTGATACTCCAACAGTGAATTTAACAAACTGTGCCTCATTCTTTCCTCCTTGGCTCAAGATTTTACTCTGCACTAAACCCTCAGTGATTTACAGAATGGTCCAGCACTCATGTGGTTGCCAAGATGACCCACAGAACAACCTGGCAACAAGAGCCTCTCAGGGCTCCTGGTGTTTACACATGGCTACTTCATAACTCAGAAATGGAGTCTTCAGTGTTGGCGCTTTGTAACAGCGTGTTCTCCGTCTTTACAGTGGAAGTTGTTTCTTGGATTCAAGACTAAATGTCACAAACGAAAAATTTAGCTGTGAGCTTTTAAATTTCCTTTCTTTTAAATTAAGCTGTAAGGAGTAAAAAGGAGATCCTTTTTGATCGGAATCATGTACAGCTCTAGTGCGATTGTGACAGGAAGTAGGTGGAGTTGGAAATCTTCAGACACCAGTGTAACATCACCGTTTTAGATCCTCCAAATGATATCCACCATGTTTTATTGCTTGGGTAATAACCATCCTGTTTGCTCACGCATGTGACTGCTGCTATTTTGGATCTCATATATATTTGATCCCTGAAATGATTTGAAACCTTGTAACATGGCAGCTGATCACTTGATTACATCACCTGTTAGTCAGTCTCCCTTCATACAAATGATGGATGATTTATCTTTTTTACAGTTGAGGTTTAAGGCCCTTGATCAAGGGCCCAGAAGCAGCACAATGACTTGTGCTGGGATTTGAGCTCTCCTTCATCGCCACTATGTGGTGGTCCCTTACTGTTGATGCTCAGGTAGAAAAGGCCTGAGTAGTTATTCATACTGTGTAATAGAGACATAGAAATGAGATTTTTCTTCTGGTACGAGTGTAAATTCAGACCTCTCAGGAATGTGAAAAGTTGTGGATTTATTAACTTTTCTCAGCTATGACTACAAAAAGTGAGTGCATGGACTTTTTATACCAAATGTGCTAGGTGTGGTTTGTTTTTAAGTCCACCTTTTTCTTAAGTTAAACTTCATAATACATTTATATTCCCAAAACTTAAGTACGGTATGTGCTTACTGAGCATCGCATTCCACATTTAATCCCAATTTGCTCTTATTCCTTCCACTCTTCTGGGAAGATGCTCCACAAGATTTTGGCATGAACATTAGCGTTCATTAGACACCAGTGTTCGTAAAGGCAGGTACTGATAGACCTAAAGGTTGGTGAGGAGACCTGGGGTGCAGTCAGCATTCATTCATCTGAAAGGTGTTCAGTAGGGACGAGCTCTATAGCAGGAGATTTTCCTCTTCAAACCATGTAAACCATATCTTCATAAAGCAGGCTTTGTGCACAGGGACACTGCCATGCTGTTACAGGTTCGGGTTTCCAAATTCAAGTGAATGCAAACTTTTACAGTTGTGTGCCCCCAAACTTTGTAGTAAGTTTGTAGGAGAACCACATTTTAGGAAAGGTCAGATGTCCAAGTACTTTTGTCTTCATATTCCAATGTAAGACTCTTATGCTGTGCTTTTAATAAGCTCTATATGAAATACAAGGGGTTCTTGTTCAATTCCCAGCGTTGCATGTTCTCAGAACTGGCACATCTCAGACCTTATTGGCCTTCAGTCATGGAAAACATTCACTCAACGTCAACTGATTTTATAGAGCGCATCATGCAGTTAACCAAAACAAGTCTGTACAAAAAGTCTTTTGTTTGTGAAATAGGTGTGATCGAAAATAAATATCTTTTCTTTGCAGACCAGGCATTCGTCACCTTGGCCACGAACGATAAATATGCTAAAGGAGCAGTGGTGCTGGGGAAGTCCCTGAGGAACCATAAGACCTCCAAGAAGCTAGTGGTGCTCATCGGCCCTCACGTGTCAGAAGCGTCCAGGTGGGAATCAGCTTGTTGAAATCATGAGTATTTGGATTTCCGGTAATGGATAGTATGTGTAAAATGCTAGAAGATTGGTAACGTGTCAACTTGTTTAATTGAATAATAGCATCGATGTTCTTTGGTGTAATATTGCAGATATTATTGATATAATTTTCTTTATTGGTGTAGACTTTGTAAATGTACAGCTGTGTTTTCCTAGGAATATTTAAGTATATGGTGGCAGAAACTGATTTTCTAATTCTGAAGTGTTGCATATTTAACCTCCTTGTTTAAGTGCAAGCTCAGGTGTTGGCATCCCATGTGTTTTATTAAAATGGGGTCATCAGACTAAAATTAGCAGAAGTTAGTGTAGAGTGAATCTTGGTTCCTGTGCTGAATTTTAACTTGTGCATTGTGGTGAAGTGTAACAGAACTGTGTACAAACTTGTGGTATTTAAAATTGGGCAATTTGGTGACTGCTATATCCAACTTCCTGTTGATGGTTAATGGTAATATTTGGCAAGTCACTCCGCTGTATTAGCTTACACATTCTTTCTTAACACTGTTTTGGTAGCAATCATGCTGAGATATTCTACTTTTTCCATCTAGCTAGTCTTTCTTCCTTTGGCCCATATTTACAGTGCACCCTGAAGGTATTCACAGCATGTCACTTTTTCCACATTGTTGTTTTGTAGCACTGTGAATACCTTCCAGATGCACTGTAGGATGGTCTGTTTGGTAATTGTTTAAAATGGCTGAGCTAAATAACTTCAAACCTTACATGACACTAGCTTTTTTTTCTTTAGTTTAAGAAGTCCAGATGCTAAGGGTGTCTCTGAAATCTCAAGTCCTCACTTTTCAGTAGAATGGTCTAGAAAGGAAAAAGAAAAATGGTGAATGCCTTGTAACAAAGTACAAGCAGATGCACTTGGGTCCTATCTGTCCTCTTCTACATAGATGAGCTCGTAGATGTCCATGACCTGCTAAAGGTTGTAGGTTCTTTAAATGGGGAGAGGGCAGTGGGGGCTCAGTGGTCAATATGTTGGACTGCTGGTCAGAAGGTTGAGAATGAGAGTCTGCTGTGGATAAATGCATCTGAAATGTGGGTGGTTAAGGCATTGGACTTGAGATCTGAAGGTTGAGTTCAAATCCCAGCCACTTTCAATCATTGGCCCCTGAGCAAGACCCTTAACCCCATAGCTGCTAAAGTGTGTGAATGAGAGAAATGTTCTTTAATGTTTTTGACTCTTTTATTTTTTTATTTTATTTTTTTAGGATAGATTTTTAGTGATTATACATTTTCATTGTATTCATTATTTTTATGCTTGTAAAACAAATACATACAGATACATAAAGATTCTATGCAAGTCCCTCTGGATAGGGGCGTATGCCAAATGGCGTAAAGAATAGTGGGTGAGTGGCGCTTTCCTGGCCACTCGGAGCTTACAAATGGTAGTGGCCTTGTTGGGATTTGAGCTCTTAATCTCCTATTGTTTGTGGGTTTTTCGACGTGTGCTCATTTTAGAAATCTGACCATGAGGAACATGAAGCTTTGCAAGCAAGATGTGGTCAATCCTCATAACACGCCCTAGACATTTCCCCTCCCTTAACCATAAACTTCGTAACATGCAGGTTGCAAAAGAGGCCACTTTGTAAAGCAGGAGCTAGAGGTTCATATCTCCTGTTTTAAATTACCCATCCCCCACTTCGCAAATCTCTTCACACTAATTTTTCCAAATACGAAAGTACTTTTAGACAATTCAGCACCCAGCCAATGTTCGTGAATTCCAAGTACCCGGTGTCACCTTTTTATTCCGCTATAGTGCATGGTCCTGAGGCGTTTCTGCGCCAGTGCTCGGTCAGGAATTAGTTTCACTTCAGTTTTCCGGCCTTTCGGTGAACTTCTAGCAAGCCTGAAGTTTATATATGCATGTTGGTGTACTATAGCAATTTAAACAACGCATCGTGATCCTTCTAAACCGCAACCACTGCTCAACTGGGTCCACCATCTCTCTGGGTACCGGGAAGATATCTTTCCAGACTCTAATCTGCTCAGGGGTGGAAATGAAATTCCAAATAAAGCCCAAATCACAGGTTCACTTGCAGATCTTTAGATGTCTAAAGCCCTCCACTTCCAGAGCTTCTTAAATTGGCACCATTGAATGTTACTGCTGTGACTGTGTAGATTTGTAATTACTTACTTTTCCTTATGTCATCAGTTATGTTGCTGGCAGGATTTAGAGTAAGAATGTAATCGTATGGCAGTTTTCTCCTTCACCTATGCCTTCAGTCCTGAATTAGTACACTTTAGTCGTCAATTGTATTGCTTTGCTTTAATTCAATTCTTTAAGATTTTGTTGCAGCAGCTTCCTCCTATTTACCTGCATTTATGGTGTACTGCTGTTATATTTGACTAATATTTGAAGAATGTTATGCGGAGTCTGCTGACATGTATAATCATGATTACTTTTGCCTATAGCTTTCGCAGTGACAACCTGTATTTATTGTCGCATTTAACCACCGCTGTAGGATAATCTCTAGGATTAATGTTCATCTGGATGCCGCAAAACGTCTGTTTAAACTCGGACAACACGATTTGAGGATTATAAAACGTTTAGTCTGTGTACTGAAGGTAAGCAACGTAATCTTTCTAATAATGAGCAGAGGAAGATTATAAAGGCAATTCCTGACATCATGGACTTTTTTTTTTTTTTTTTAAATGGATGGGAATTAAACAGTGCATTTTTAGCTCAGGCTAATGAATTAAAAAAAATCAATACTTTAAATAAAGGAGTTTTATTTATTTACTTTATTGATCTGTCTAAAATGAGGGTCACCATGACACTCAATTGTGTGGTTTTATGGAACATTGGCAAAAGTGTAATTTCAATTTCAAAATCCTAATTTTGGTATAACCACTCATGTATGCTCGCTTTTGTATAATTTTATATTGGTGAGTAAAAAGTGAGATCTCTGTACACAATGTAATTTGGCTTTGCTGTTGGTTGGTTGTGTAGTTGTGGTGGTGCAGGTTCCTGCTGGTTATTCCCTTTCCAAGACTTGTGTGTCTTGGCTCAAACATGACCTAATACAGTTGGCACTAATTTGATGCCATGCAGTTTAAAGTACAGAAAGTGAGAAATAAGCGAGCAGACATTTGGACGATGCGAGCAGACATGCGTGAGTAGCTGTATTTGTGTGGGAGTGTTGTTCAACACGTATGCAGTCAAATCTCTGCTCTCAAGTCCTGACTTGTTCGATATAATATCGTCCTGACTCAAAACGACAGTTACATTTATATTCAGTGATCTTGTTTTACCTATTTAAGATCTAATGGAGGTTTATGGCATTCAGCCATGTTATATTGTGAAAAAGGGTAGCAGGTTATCAGATGTAAGCTTTGGATTATTAAAGATACCAGCATTACACTGACTCGTGTTTCTGCTTGTCCTCTTTAGGGCAGTGCTTCAGATACTGTACGATGAGGTCAGGCTGGTGGACGTGTTGGACAGTGGGGACACCGCACATCTGGCCATGATGCAGAGACCAGACCTGGGAGTGACCTTTACTAAGCTCCACTGCTGGACACTCACGCACTACTCCAAATGTGTGTTTATGGATGCAGACACTATGGTAAGAGGCAGAGGGTTTGTGTGGAATGTGGTACATCACAGATCGTAGTATCTCAACTAAGGAATTTAATCTGCCATGTTTTCTGATCTCTGATCACGTTTACATGGTGTCCACATTGTCATTATACACTCTGTTGTGTCCATCTTGAGAGCAGCAGGTTCAGGGTTTTTTTTGGGTTTTTTTGTAGAACACTTGGGGCTGCAACTAACTATTTTGGTAATTGATTAATTTGACGATTATATTCGTTTAATCAGACATTTTTAAATTGGGTTTTTTGCTTATTATAACTTGAAATAAAATGAATTCAGGGTATTTATACAAGTGTACTTAAAAAAAAAAAAAAAAAACACTGAGCGTTAATCTTTTAGACATTTTAATGCCTATAGTGGCTGCTTAAGTGCATGAGGGATTTCTCTTATAAACAAATACTCATGCAAAGTGTAATTTGTGTAAATCAACATTTGTATTGCCTTTTGCAGATGGCAAGTTAACAACCGTTTTAAAAAAATCTATAACTAATTGTTTTGACACAAATAGATTTTCTTCAGTTGTGAAGATATAAGCATCAAGTGTATATATAATTCTGTTATACATTGGTGTACAAATGCATACTAATATCCACCAAAAACCCCAACATGGGTATAAAATGACTTGATCGTATTTCAGTGCCTTTAACTGTTAAATCTTTGTATTAGTGAAACACAAGGTGCTGTTAAAGTAATCAGACTATTGTTTGGATCTGCTTTTTGTTATAAATGTTATGTACAGGTGTTTGATGTTTTCAGGCATTAGCGAACATTGATGAACTGTTTGACCGAGAGGAATTATCAGCGGCTCCGGACCCCGGATGGCCTGACTGCTTCAACTCGGGCGTGTTCGTCTTCTGTCCCTCCAACGAGACCTACGGAAAACTCCTTCAGTACTGTACAGAGCACGGCAGCTTTGATGGTAAGTAAACCCCTCTCCTTTCTTGCGTGCCTCTTCTGGATTGTAAACATGGTTTAGGACCTGAGCTCCACAGAGCCACTCTGTTTTTATATCCTTTATTACTTTGAGAGCTGAGCGAAGTGAGATTCCAGGTTCAAAGCTGGAGAAACCTGTATACTAGCAGACTAGAACATTTGAAATGTTGGCAGTAAAATGTAGACCTGCTGCAGACGTTCATAAAAGTTGTGGGTTTGTGTTGCTTCAGGGGCTCGGCATCAGGAGTTTAACTTTTCAGAGCTTTAAAGTGCTTGAGCAACCGGACTTTGTAGTTAATATTGGAAGATGCAGTCAGTGTAGTTTGATTGCAAAAATGAATGCTGATCTTTTCCTTTATTGGAGACACTGCTGTTTGTGAACTAGCGAACATTTCTATGAACACCATGCTAATCAGAGCTGATGTTTATGCAAGATATGCAAATTTCTTCTAAAGTTAGGCACATTCAAACTACGTTTAATTCTGAAATGGCATATTTTAATTGTAGTACTAAATGGGCAATTGTGTCAAGATCCTTAATTCTCCACTTTACCTCAGTTTTTTTGGTTTTCATATCTGGAGTCTAGGAGATGACTTAACTTGTAGACATGTCAGGAAATTTGGAATTGTATTTGATGTAATACACAGTGCCCTTGTGTCTGTTTGGAAATGTGGATAAAACCTTCCAAAATGCTTGAAACACCAATAGTATGAGAATGCGGTCATTGAAAACCCTGGAAAATTAGCTAGTGTGTCTAGGAAATGTTTTTTGCTCCTGGGCCAAAACTGTTAATCTGTCTTGTTGGGAGACTTTTATTGGTCTTAATGAGAAATTGGTCAGAAAATGAAACTAATCCAATATATTTCCCTGCTTTATCCATCTTGATTGAATTTATGACCTTTTGCAACAAAGAGTCTGGCAGATACCCAAATAATGACTAATACACCATATGGATAAAAGTAACCACCCACCCATCAGTATGTGCTTTTTGAACATCTAACAGCTTCCACTCTTCTGGGAATGTTTCGCTACATTTGAGTGTTGCTTGTAGAGATTTGTGCTCATTCACCCACAAGGGTGTTGGTTAAGTCAGTACTGATGTAGGTAAGGTGAGGAGGTCTGGGGTGCACTCGGTATTTACATTCATCCCAAATTTGTTTAATAGGGTTGAGGTCAGAGCTCTATAGCAGGAGATCTTCCACTCCAACCAATACATTGTACAATACAATTCCCCTCCCTGGACGACTAGTTGTCTAGTTGATTTCCAGGCGCCATTCCATGTTTGGGAACCTGAATGAAACATTCTGAAACGGTAGAAACATAATGTATAATAGTTTGTTTAGATTTAAATAAGTTGTATTATAAAATATTACATGTAAAAGCCTATTATAAAATTGGATTTTTGTTTGTCTCAATATAAAGAAAATATGTTGTACAACAAAAATCTTTTACTGTAGAGGTTTCCTTTTTTCGCCTTCACCAAGATCTGTGGCCTACAATTTGAGCTTTGTACAGATTTGGGAGCATCAGGTTCGACTTGTATCTTGATTTGTAAGTTGTTTAGGGGGTTGTATAGTGGATTACAGCACAAGTGGCCAAAATAAATTGCATTAATCTTAAGGAGTTCCAATGTATTTAGTCACACTTGATAAAAATGGGCTTGTGTGCAAGTGTCCTGGAAACAGCCGAAGTGTGAACTGATCATGAACATGGCTTCATCATTGGCATTTAAAAAAAATAAAAAAAAAATAGTACGGTGAAAACCTTTAAATGTTTACCCGGTGTTGAATAGAGTTTTTTCAGGGTCTTTGCTGTGCCTGTGTCCAGCATTGGCATGTGGCCATCTTCTCCTTCCAGATTTATGTTCAGCCTGGGTGTGGTGGTTCTTTCTGAAATGGCTTATTCTCACCATGGACTAGAAGCTCAGTGTTCTACATTCCTGCCATCTGTTCAAGCTGAAATCTCTCTGAACAGCTTTTACGCTTAGTGACCTGATGGGTTTGCTGTTTCTCATGCTGACAGGTGTAATTTTACTGTCCTGTTTCATTATGCCCCAGTAATGTATGAAGCTTTTAAGTAAAGCTTTTTTCCCCTCAGTGTTCCTTCTCCATGTGAGGAAATTGGACCAGAGTCAATGTGCAAACAAAAAGCCTTTTTCAGGCTGCTTCTGTACTGCTGTATTTAACGTAGTTGATTGTTAATAGGGTCAATAACTCTTTTATTGGTGTTTGTCTTGGCATAACTGCATGTTTAGCAGTCTTTTGTAAACTGAGCCAAAGGACAAAGCTGAGCTGCTGATCTAACTCTAACAATAGATATGGTAGGAACATTAAATATCTTGTTTTAAATCCAGTGTTCCTAGGCTAGGTTTTCTGTGTAAGGAGGTGGGAGCTCATTTGGTTAAGGAATTGGATCTTTTGATGGGTCATAAGTTCAAATCCCAGCACCAAAACATCTAAATGGAAGTCGGTTCAGGTTGTGATTGGATATTCTGCTTCAGGGGATCATCAACATGGGAGCTTTATAGTTCAGAGCTTTACAAAATCCTACTTTATTTTAATCGATGTGAAATGTGTGTATCTTAAAATCACTGTACACAATTTCGCCAGTACACATGAGCAGTCTTTTACAGGAAAAGGTGGTCAAACAGGCAGCCAGCAACAAGTTACCTCAGATGTTTCTGCAAGGTTTCTATAGATATCAGGCACATGGTATGTACATATACCCATTAGGCCACCATCCTAATATTGATGCTTGATGGTTCAGGGCTGTTTTTGGCAGCAAAACGAGAACTAACATGATCTCCTGTAGCTGAAATTGCTGAAGTCAGTCTGTTGGATCGAACCACACGGACCAGCCTTTGCTCCCCATGTCTATCAATGAGCCTCGACCTCGTCACTGGTTCACCACTGTTCCTTCCTTGGACCACTATTGAGACTGACCACTGCAGACCAGTAACATCCCACAAGAGCTACAGTTTTGGAGATGCTCTGACCCAGTCATCTAGATGTCAACATATCCCTCGTCGCATTTGAACAGCCTAAGTGTAAGAATTTGAGAATCGATTTCTTCTGCTTCTAAGCTTAACACAACGTTAATGTAAGTGGAATCCTGGCTTTTCTGTGAACAGGATCCAGTCTTGACATGGCAGTCTTGATGGACTCCTGTTTTAATGACTTTCTCCTTCTTGTGGTTACAGAGGAGTTTGTTTACTTTAAGTCATGGATTTGTGGAGTATCTGGTAACAGATACTTATGGGAATTAAACAAATATGGTCTGAAGGCATGTAAACTATTTTAATGGGTATTTATTTTCAGTAGGATTACTCTGTGGTATGCAAGATGAACACACTGACCTTTTTAAAGTTTTCTTTTCTTGCAATATTACTGGGTAGCGTGACTCTTACGGCTCGTTTGAAAGGAATCTTGCAATATTCTGTGGACCTGCACAATATTACCCTTGAGTCCAAACATTTGACCTTTTTTTTTTTAGCCATTTCTCTGAAACCTGTGGCTTTATTGAACTGCCAAGAGCAAGACAGGTGTGTGCATTTAAAGTTTTCTGAGGTGATGAGTGGCAAAGGGTTGGCTGTGTGTGTTTGGGCATGGGGCAATTGATTGAACCCATGGAAAAACTGACCTCGAGGAGATTTTTGTTTTTTTTGCTTACAAGCGAAAGCTCTTGCGCTCATCCTCTGCCAGACTAAAGCAGCAGTTGGCAAGGTACATTCTTCCTGAACCCTGTTCATCCTCTCCAAATGAAGACTGTAGCTTGTGTAATGTTTGTACAGCCTTGAGCACCCAGGAGGATTTTCTGAGCCGTGTCAAGCTTCTGATAGCGTGTCTATTTTAAACTGCAGGCTACACTTTACTTAGCGAATTATTAGCAAGTAGAACGAGCGTACACAGATGTAGCTGCTGTGTGTATACGCATCTCATAGTGGTCCTGTGGTATGGTGTCTGGCAAAGACTCTGCTTTTACAGATGAAGCTGAGCTTTGTTTAATGTGTTTGAGTAGTCACTCCTGTAGAAATGCATAGCAGGGGTGATTTTGGAGGGCCTACATAGTTTAGGTGCATGTGGACCTTGTGGTGTTGGTCATGCCTGGGTAGTTTATATGCTTGGATGCCTGCGGTCTGAAGGGTTCTAGGTAAATGGAAAGTTAAGGCTTGGAAGGTTTTAGGTAAATTGGGAACATGGTTGTGTTGGTGGGTTTAGGTGCATGGGGGAGTTTAGGACCTGGGAACTTGGGCATAACGTGTTTTCTGCAAAAAAAAATATACCAAATAATTGATCTTACTAATGGGAAATTGGTTTTGTGGGTTTTTTGGGTTTTTTTTTTCTTCTTTAACTGCATCTTTTAATGTGGACCAGACGACAACTAATGTGTAAATTAAATTGTCCCAATATTCTACACCATAACCTCTAACTGTTACACTCCTATTTGTAGCCTGCACATGGATGCCATTAATGTACAGCTGTCTGACCTGTACTGTCAGATAATATTCCCTATATAGCACATGTGTGGCGAGCCGGTCTTAATGTATAGGACTATTTTTAAAACTGGCGCGGTAAGCCGTGTATGAGTGTGTCCTGTTGGTATTAAGGTCAGAATGTTTTGTAATGCAACACTCGTCTGTGGTTAAACAATTGTAAGGAAGACGATGGAATGATTGAATATTTATGATGACTTGGAATTAAAAATAAAAGCTGTTCCAATGGATCGTGTGCAAGTTTGGATGTTGCATGTGAATAAGCTCTGGTGTCCGGTTAAGAGGTTCCTTTATAAAGCTTATGGAGAGTAATTGGTGGGATTTTTAAAAGGGAATTGAGAATTGGAAAGAATTAAAGACGTATGGACTATATACAGGTTTTTAAGGTATGGTGGGACGTCTAATGTCTGGCTAGATGAAAGACTTTAGTTTACAAATTTGTTCCAGCATGGGGTGTGTACCAGATGCTCATACCAGAGTTTCTCTGCGTTTTGAAAAGCTAGAGTGAATGAGTGCATTGAGAGTCTGACCTTGACTAGGAACAATGGACTTTTGGTGAATAGCAGTAATCAAGGAGAAAGTGTTGGCATGTTGAACCTGATATGAGAGCAAAATCTCAAAAATGAGATTCATCCACCAAACTATACAAATGTTTATTATATTTGTTTAACAATTTCCTTGTTTTCAACTTGGTTAAGGTCAAATGCATTGGGTGAGGGTTCTACAGTCAGCTGTGGTGCTGCTCATTCATCCCTCTAGATATCAGCGATATGGTTGTATTCAATCGACGCCAAAGCTTTAAAACCAGATCGCCATAATTCCAAGCAGATTACAGCACTTCATGCTTTTGTGACATGACTCATTGTCATGCTGGACATGTGCGTCAGAGCGGGAATAAACTGTAGCCATGGAATGATGAAATTGTCTGCATGAGGGGTGCCAGGAAAACATTCACACCACCACCACCAAACTTTATACAAATCTAGCCAATCTTTCATGGTCATGTTGGTACAAACTGTGCAACGGCTTGTAAAAGCTAAGAATTGGGGAAATGGTGTGTAAAGCCTGGGTTGTGTTGCTAAATGTTTTAACCATGTTTTGTGTAATTGCACTACACTGGCTCTGCAGTGAATTGTTTCTTTGGCTGAAGAATGATCTACCATTCAAGCTTTTGTTCAAATGGAATTTTGGCTCCATGATGTCTTGATCTTTCCACCACCCGTTGTCGCTTCATTAAATTTTCAACGAATGTTCAACTCCCTTTAAATCCACTGCTATGTGAGAAGGGCAGGTCGCTAAACGTGCTCTTGTCTGCTGTTTAGGTGGAGATCAAGGCGTGCTCAACGGTTATTTCAGCGACTGGGCGACATCAGACATCAGAAAACACCTCCCGTTTATCTACAACATGAGCAGCATAGCGATCTACACTTACCTTCCTGCATTTAAACAGTAAGTACCATGTCTGCTTTATAGCTTATTTACCGTATTCGGTGTATAAGACTTATTTTAAAAGAATCATTAGACAAATTTAGGGTCTAGACTTGCACGCTGAAGTAAGCCGAGGAGAGAACCGCACGGATGCGAAACTGTCCATACCTTGTTTCTGCAAATGGGCTTCCTCCAATCACAAGCCTTATGTAACTGACGTCAGCTGATTCTGAACAAACCAATAAGAACGCAGATGCGACGGGGACCGGTAAAGTGTGACGCACACTACAGTATAGTACTGGTATGTAAATGTTGGCTAATTACTAAATATTGATTTCTTAATTTTGGGGCAATTAAGTGGGAGTCGTCTAATACATGGGGGCGTCTTATACACGGAAAAATACGGTCAGAGTTTAAGATTTGGGATTAGCTCGGCGTGTAGAGTTACAAGAAACCGGGGGTCACATGAACGCTGCCCTGTGACAACATGGCAGTGGGATCATCGGGTTTCACTGAGAGTCATGTGCTCCGTAGACACCGTGATGGCGAGAGAGCGATTAAATGTCCATGTGTAGGACTAACTCCACCAGCTGAAAATAGCATTGCTGATTAAAGGACCTCGGCTCGATGGGCTTGAGGAAGCGGGACACCCCTGTAGCTGCCTGGGTTTAAGGGCTCAGCCTAATGTCTATTTAAAAGCCTGTCACCTTGTCTCTAATGGAAACATGCACCATCTAGCAGCCAATCAAATGACTACTGGCCTGGTTTTACTGACTTTACTCAGGGTATTGTATTCCTTGTGCTGTGGATTGAGATGCTCCTGGAATTTAAGCTCAATTAATACCAACCTGGCAAAGTGACGAAAGCTCTGGTCAGTGAATGTTGATCATGCAGCAGTTGGTTTCTTGTTGATATTGTGGCTGTGTAAACTGTTGTTCATTTGTTACCATGCTCATGACTTGATCTGCAATATCATAATCACCATCTCGAATTAGTTGAGGAGAATGTGTTCAGGACAAGCTGAAACTGCATTCACATGGCATGGAGTATATTAAGGATGTAACACGATACGTGCAAGACATATTACAGGACATGGGGTTAAGTTCAGTGGGACTGTGGTTCAATGGGACCAAACATTCTATTGGCTGGATATGAAGCTTGTTGGACGACCAAACTTTGTTCATTAATGGTCAGCATTCATACAGCCTTAGCAACTATCTAAGGGCAAAGAGATTGTATTCTGCGATTTTTACAAAAAGCTGTTGGTACTAAAACCTTGTTAGCCAAGTTAAAATCCAATCAGATTAAACATAACACGCCATATAAAATTGTACTGAACTTTATTACAAAAACAATAGGAAGATGTATGTAAATCGATATAATTATATTATCAATAAATTATATAGCGCTCTTCGTGCAATCTCCAATGTAAAAATGGCAGTGTCAGTAAATCGCCTCTAGAGGGTGCTCTCGTAATGACCGTAAGCCGGAAAAACTATCGCAGTGGATTTTTGCTAATCGTTCTAGCGATCAACTATCTGTGCCAGTTAATTGGCAAATGATCTCATAGCATTGACTTTAGTCTTTGTACTATTAGGTGGAAAAAAGTTCATGAAGTGCAAAGAGTATATAGATAATCTTCACCTGAACTACAGTCTAGTGTACAGACTGTATCAGCTTCAACCACCTCCATTCCTCAGGTACGGCTCAAACGCCAAAGTGGTGCACTTCCTTGGAAAGACGAAGCCATGGAGCTACACCTACGACCCCAATCAGAGAAGAGTGCAGGGAGATGTGCAGGAGGCCTCGTCACACCCTGGCTATCTCCTGGAGTGGTGGAGTCTTTACAGCAGCTGTGTGCTTCCCCTGAAGCAGCAGCAAGAACTGGCAGACCAGCCTAGTGAATTCACAGTTCAGGTGAGCTTTCAACACCAGCACTTATGAACTGGAGAACACTGAAGCATTGAAGTTAGCTGTATATCCCTGCACTCTGTTGTAGGTTGGTGCTCGAGCACATTTAAAAACGCGCACTTGTATAGCAGAGGTTTCCCGTAAACTACACCAAATCTAAGGAAACTTGGCTTAATTAACATTTTACTTTTGTTTAAGGGTGGGTATGGAGGGAGGGAGGGATGGCTGAATAGAGATGTGGATAAATATATAGAGGGCTGTAGATAGATGGCTATATAGAAATGTTGATGGATATAATAGAAAAAGCAAAGGTCCCCGAATTCTCTTATGCCTGATGTTGGCAAAGGACCCGAGCCCATTGCTCCATAAAGAGCTGTGGATCTCAAGCACGTCATATTGTAATGGACACTGTGTTGTGTAAGATGTGAGTGCACGTTTTCACATTTCTTTGCTCGCTCTGTTCTGACAGGAGGAGTTTCAGCCTCAGGCTCTTCCTGGTCTGCCTCCTCTCTCCTCAGCAGAGCGTAAACAGCGCTGGGAACAGGGCCAAGCTGACTACATGGGAATGGACTCTTTCGACAACATCGAGAAAAAGCTTTCTGCCTTCCTGAAATAGTGTGAAGCGTGGTCGGGGGAGAGACGTCCTACAAGGGCTCCTTTACTTATTATAATTTTTTTTTTTAGAGTGATGTTTTGAAATGTGAGCGTAGATACCATGGCTACAGTGCCACCCTGCCTGGTTTTTCTTCAGCTATGCAGAACTGTCACTGCAGCGTGCCAACCAACCTCGCCACCCGTTTTCCTTTCTTAATTTTCTACACTGTGAAACTGCTCTTCATTTCGCCACTGTGCTGTTCACCAAAAAAACTCTTCGTTTGTATTCCAGATAGTCATGTTTTATAAGCAAAACAGAGTTCCACTGTCGTATACACAGAGGAGGTGACTCGACAACAGCACAGATTTCCATAAGTGTACATGTTTCACCTTCACCAGTGAGCCGTCTTCAAATCTGTCCGCCGATCACATGACTCGCTTAGTAGTGACCTGCTCAAGCACTTTTTTTTTTTTCTTATTTAAGCACTTAGATTTGAACATAGGCGCTTTTTTTTTTTTGCTTGGTTGTAAACTGTTGCCTTGGTATTGCCCTGGAAGTTTAGTCGATCACAGTAAATCAGTGTTCATGAAGTCTATAGTTCTGCACAATTCAATCAGATGAAGTCAATCAGCCACTGTCTACCTAACCTGAGGTAAACACGCTTTACCTCTTCCGAAGCTGTCTTCTGTCTCTCTCATTGCGAGTGTCTTACATTTTCATCTGCACAATAAACATTTGAGAGATTAAATTGTGTGTTCACTATATGTAATCACTATTTATACAGCATTCTGTGTAAACATGGGGCAAAACCCTAACAATTCAGTTTTATTTTTATTGAACATTTTAACCCTGTAAAGCGGTTTTTACATTCCAACATTATTACTTCCAACAATGTATAATTTCAGTGTGCAAGTTTGTTCCTTATGAGGTGGAATCAAAAAGTTGAGACCAGCTGTTTACTAAAAAGCACTTTATTTATCTACCTTAACACCATCTTTAAAATAGTCCCCTTGCACAGCAATAGAGCTCCCAGCTTACAGGACACAAAGATGTGTCGGAAGTCGTCTTTTTGAAGTCAAGCACCTTCTGCTATTTGTGCTGAATCCCCACAATGGTGTCACAGGCGACCTTTGAGCATCATCTTCAGGAAGAGGGCAAAGTTGACAGACCAATCTAGCAAATAGGGTGAATGTAGAAGTGAACGCATATTTCTGTCAGTTGCCCAATTTCATGTTACGTTTGCGCTTTGGTCCAACTTGCTGTCCATGATGAAATCGCAGACTTGGTAACGCAAGTAGTCAGATTATACTACGACTCCCAATGTACACAGCACTGTCGTTTGGCAAACTGACATATGAAGGTTGGTGTACCCTGTGACTGTGCATGCTGCCATTTGTTGGCGTATTACAAAACAAGTCTCGGTGTTTGTTTTTTTTTTTTGTTTGTTTTTTTTAATATATAAATAAATGCTTGAGCCAGTGGTGAACTCCTTGTGCTGGCATGAGGAAGAAACTTTGAGAGTAATCCAGCTCAAAAAAGAACCTATCCTCATCTTGGTGGCACCGAATGTCGATTCATTACAATTGCAGTATGGTGTTCACCAAGGCTTAGCAAAGTGGTTATAATCCTCTAAAGATAGAATGGTCCAGTCTAAAATCCAGGGTTGTGGCACATAAAGCTGTTATTAAAAACTGGAATCAGTCAGATTTTTCTCCCAGGACATTTACTTGACATCCTTTTAACACGGTCATACACCATTTACGATATGTTTACACCCCACCTGTCAGACCGCCGTTTTATCTGTGATATATAGACTTTATCACTAGTATAATCTGATGTAATTTAGAGGTTCCTCTTCAAGCGTTCAATGATCTACATCCACGTTGCTATGACTGTTACCGTGTCTATAAAGGTATGTATATCAGATTCGCTTCTCTAACAGCAAACAGGTGCTTGAAGTGTGTTTCTGTTGTGAAGGTCACCAAAATGAATGAATTTTTTTTGTTTGTCATTTAGTTCATCTCGTTCCTTTGATCAGAAATCAAACGAAATGTTAACTTTTCCATAATTAGATCTCCCAACACGTCTACAAACACCAACTTTATATAAATTATTGGAACTATAATTATACATATATAACTCCATAGCATATATGGGAGTCACATGATTAAAGAACAAACGACTCGGACAAGAAGATTCAAGAGATGAACTACTCTATTCCGATTCATGTACGTAACCTACAGAGATTTTGCGAATGCTTCATGCACATCCAGTCACATTGAAGACTCTTTCAAAATCGTTTATGAAGGACCCATCACTATTCTATAGCAGGAGCTCTTCCACTCTAACCCATGTAAAGCATATCTTCATGGAGCTGGCTTTAAGGGCACAGTACAGTTTCGGGTCTCCTAGTTCAAGTGAAGGAAAAATTAAAGACATCCTATACAGCTGTGTCTCCAACTTTCTGGTACAAGTTTGGGGGAAAACCTCAGATTATAGTGAATAGGATGACCTTTGCAGTTCCCAAGAATTTTGCCTGGAAGACCACTGAGTTAGTAAAGCCTTGTTTTCTCAATCAATTAAACCCCAACCGTGGAAATAGAAACGGCATTAGAAATGATTATCATGACATCACTTTGATTCCCAATATAAACACACAATCCAGCTTAGCCCAATTTTACATTATATATACAGTGAGGAAAATAAGTATTTGAACACCCTGCTATTTTGCAAGTTCTCCCACTTAGAAATCATGGAGGGGTCTGAAATTGTCATTGTAGGTGCATGTCCACTGTGAGAGACATAATCTAAAAAAAAAAAAATCCAGAAATCACGATATGATTTTTTAACTATTTATTTGTATGATACAGCTGCAAATAAGTATTTGAACACCTGAGAAAGTCAATGTTAATATTTGGTACAGTAGCCTTTGTTTGCAATTACAGAGGTCAAACGTTTCCTGTAGTTTTTCACCAGGTTTGCACACACTGCAGGAGGGATTTTGGCCCACTCCTCCACACAGATCTTCTCTAGATCAGTCAGGTTTTTGGCCTGTCGCTGAGAAACACGGTGTTTGAGCTCCCTCCAAAGATTCTCTATTGGGTTTAGGTCTGGAGACTGGCTAGGCCACACCAGAACCTTGATATGCTTCTTACAGAGCCACTACTTGGTTATCCTGGCTGTGTGCTTCGGGTCATTGTCATGTTGGAAGACCCAGCCTCGACTCATCTTCAATGCTCTAACTGAGGGAAGGAGGTTGTTCCCCAAAATCTCGCAATACATGGCCCCGGTCATCCTCTCCTTAATACAGTGCAGTCGCCCTGTCCCATGTGCAGAAAAACACCCCCAAAGCATGATGCTACCACCCCCATGCTTCACAGTAGGGATGGTGTTCTTGGGATGGTACTCATCATTCTTCTTCCTCCAAACACGTTTAGTGAAATTATGACCCAAAAGTTCTATTTTGGTCTCATCTGACCACATGACTTTCTCCCATGACTCCTCTGTATCATCCAAATGGTCATTGGCAAACTTAAGACGTGCCTGGACATGTGCTGGTTTAAGCAGGGGAACCTTTCGTGCCATGCATGATTTCAAACCATGACGTCTTAGTGTATTACCAACAGTAACCTTGGAAACGGTGGTTCCAGCTCTTTTCAGGTCATTGACCAGCTCCTCCCGTGTAGTTCTGGGCTGATTTCTCACCTTCCTTAGGATCATTGAGACCCCACGAGGTGAGATCTTGCATAGAGCCCCAGTCCGAGGGAGATTGACAGTCATGTTTAGCTTCTTCCATTTTCTAATGATTGCTCCAACAGTGGACCTTTGTTCACCAAGCTGCTTGGCAATTTCCCCGTAGCCCTTTCCAGCCTTGTGGAGGTGTACAATTTTGTCTCTAGTGTCTTTGGACAGCTCTTTGGTCTTGGCCATGTTAGTAGTTAGATTCTTACTGATTGTATGGGGTGGACAGGTGTCTTTATGCAGCTAACGACCTCAAACAGGTGCATCTAATTTAGGATAATAAATGTAGTGTAGGTGGACATTTTAAAGGCAGACTAACAGGTCTTTGAGGGTCAGAATTCTAGCTGATAGACAGGTGTTCAAATACTTATTTGCAGCTGTATCATACAAATAAATAGTTTAAAAATCATATATTGTGATTTCTGGATTTTTTTTTTAGATTATGTCTCTCACAGTGGACATGCACCTACGATGACAATTTCAGACCCCTCCATGATTTCTAAGTGGGAGAACTTGCAAAATAGCAGGGTGTTCAAATACTTATTTTCCTCACTGTATATCACTTTTTACACAATAGACATTGTCATAAAGCATTTTTGCAGAGATAAATATATAATTTCCAGGTTTTTTCATATCCAATAAAAAAAAAACCTAATTTCCATAAAGGATTACACTTGATTAGCCAAATGCAGGCAGAAGCCAATTTAAATATAAAACCCTAAAACATCCCAATTAAACAAAAGTCATAGTATCTAATTATGGACAAAAACATTGAAGTGTCCTTTCTAATAAACTGGTACTGTATATTATAAAAACAACATTAAGAATAACAAAAATATATTTGATCCTGTCATTTCTACCATTTGACGATATAAAATAAATAAATAGGAACCCAGTGTGCCACTGCATTAGTGTATAATAAACGTTCAGTCCTATATGGACTTTCACCTCCTCTCATGTTTCCTGTATGTGAGAAGGTCTGAGATGTAGAAGCAAGTGAAAACTAGCAGATACTGCGAATTTGGATGCTACACCATATCTGCTTATTTACAGCGTCTACCACCGATTTCCTGTCTCCTTCCTGAACCATGCTTTACTGCCAGCCTGAAAATATAAATGATGAAATTTAGAAGATTTGAACTGACAGCTTTTCTAATGGCTGAGACTTTGGCTGTTCTAATTCTGCCTCTCAGTGGATGTGATCAGGGCTGCAGATTCTACAGTATCATGTTTAAAGACTAATTTACACTATATGTAGATTAGAGAAATAGTGAGCTATTAAGATTTTATTGACAGTAATGTTTATCACAGAGACTGATTATATCCTGAAGATCTTTTATCTATTATTAGTATAATTATTTATAAAAGTATTTATATTTTTATTATATGTTTTATATAATTTATTATCAATAGTAGTAACAGTATTTTATATGTATATTTTATATAATGTATTATTATTATTAATATTAGTGGTTGTATTTTTTGGAATTATGTTATATATTCTTTATTATTATAATAAATTATTATTAATAATAATTGCAGTTTTTATATTTTATATTATAAAATTATATTTATATTAATAGTAGTAGTAATTACACTTATATTTTTATACAAATTATTGTTATGAATAGAAGTGGAATTTTATATCATGTATTATTATTTATAGTAGTATTTTTATATTTAAAAACTTTATTATTAAAGTATTATTATTATTATTATTATTCGTAGTAGTAGTAGTAGTAGTAGCATTTTTAGAATATTTATATTGTACACAATTTACATAGTTTTATTATTAATAACAAAAGAATTTGTGTTTTTATATTGTATTTAACTACTGTTATTATTATTAATGTTAATTGCACTTTTATAATATAAGTTTATATATTTTTGTATTTATAGTAGTAGTATTTTAGTAGTTGTAATTATATTTCATCATTTATTTATTTTATTTATTTTATTTTTTTCATTTTTTGTAATTGTATAATTATTATTATTATTATTATTATTATTATTATTATTATTATTATTTTTAACTTCTCTTATGATTATTATGATTATGATGATCATGGCACTTAACCGGGCCTCGTCCCAATCCGCTTAACCCTCCACTCAGTAGGCGGCCTATCCGTCGCGCGTATGCTCGACGCAGTGCACTAGGTGTAGTGTGTGGGTTGTGAGAGGCGTTGTGTTTAGGACGCGCCCCGCAGTCTCAACCCCTGTTCTGTTGGTCTCCCGCAGTCAGTCTTCAGTCTTCTCGGAGCTGAAACATGGCTTCACGGCCGCTACTCCGCGCCGCGCTGCTCGTCGCCTTCTCGCTGTTCCTGACGATGGTGCTGGCCTTCGGGCTCCCGGCGGCTCTGGCCTGGCTGGCGCACTGTGCGGGCTTCACGGAGGAGGCCGGGGGCACGCACTGCCTCGCGCTGCTCTACGCGCTCTTCGTGCTGTGTGTGGCCATGCCCCGGATCCCTCGCGGCTCAGTTTCGGTAAGCGCGCGCGCGCGCGCACCCACACGCACGCACACATATATTTTATTATATATATATATATATATATATATATATATATATATATATATATATATATATATATATATATATATATATATATATATAAGTATATTCACGCACGTGCAAACCGCAGCTGCCGTAAATAGTCGTAAATAATAAAACGTTGTACTGTACGTACTCTATCGGTTACTATAGTTACCATAGTAGCTCTGTATGTACAGTATCTCAGATGGCGGTCTTTAAAAATGAGTTTATTTACAATTAAATACATTCTATTGCCATATTTCTATCCCAAAACATATTAGTGATTTTAATCTCAATTACAGAATCACCCAAATTAAATACGGGGTCTAAGTTGAGGTTCGAACACGAGTCATTTTGCTCAAGTGAGATGTTTGGCATCATTTATAGATAAGGTGCTTTACACTAGTCACATGTACGTTACAGCACAGTGAAATTCTGTCCTAGTGATGTTAGGAACCTGGGCTCTGCCAAAATACAGAACAGAGGGTCAAGGGCCTTGCTCAAGGGCCCATGAGTGTCAGCTTGGCAATACTGAGACTTGAACCCCAGACCTTCCAGTAATCCAGAGCATTAACCACTGAGCTTCAACTTCACTGAACTATATAACTATTAACCACACTTACTGACCAGAGGTTTGGTGATTCAAGCCCCAATATCACCAAGCTGACACGTTTGGGCCCTTGAGAAAGGCCCTTAACAACCCTGTGTACCATGGCTGATCCTGCTGTCTGACCCCAGCTCCATCCATCCATCCATCCATTCATCTATGCAGCACCCTTAGAGTCAAACTTTTCCAGTTATAGTCAAAATCTGCTATTACCTTGCAGGCTGGATAGATGATGGATCTGTGAGCTGGAAATTCCTCAAGTGCTTTGATTTCCACATGTTCTTGCTCAACAGTTGCAGCTCACTTCCCGTATTCATGTTTCATGATGTTTTTGCTATTCCATCTTTATACATGCTCATGGCTTCATTAAGAAGAGTCAGAGATATCGGTTTATCTATGCTCAGACGTGTCAGGTATCTCCCCCAGTGAGCGTCTCTCTATCACTGTCAGCTCAGCATTATTCTAAACATGTCTCATAGAGAATACAGTGCTGGCTACGTGGAGCGATGGAGAGATGGAGAGAAATCCTCCAAAGCTCTAGTTAAACCTCAATGTTCAGTGTGCAGCGCTACATTACACATGCATCTACTGAACTAAGGAAATGTCAGGTTTTGTTTGGGTTTGGATTGAAATGTTTTTAGAGAAATCCCATCATGGTTTTGCCTGCTGTAAGACTGATTGGGTTTAATAAATTACACATTTACTTACTTTACTTCTGACTACCCACCTATCTACCTACCAAAACTTTTTCAAACCAACCTACCAAACCGTACTAAACCGTGTATAACGGAAGAAAGTAAATCATTAGTTGAAGTCGAATGAAAAACACAAAAAGAGAGGTGTAAAACAGTAGCAGCTCGACATCAAAGGCCAGAAAAACTATTTGATGTTTTTAAACTGGGTATCATACAGGAAAAAGTCACAGGAACATGTAACAAGTACCGGCAGGAGATTATCGAGACTTCCAACAAAGAAGAGAAATTGATGCATTATACGAATATGTAAATGAGATAAAATGAGACTTTAAAGGTGGAGGCGGGATCTTGTGGAAATTTGAAATTTGATCAAAGTATTCGTACCTACGATAATCCGCTGCTCCTCGTTTGGAGCTGGAGTTTAATTTGTTCCGTGGCCGAGCTCGTATCTCAATTTGCTCGCAGATCGGAGATGAGACGACTTGAGTTAACGAAGACGCTGGCGGAGGGGGAGGGGGGGCGGGGACCGGGATTGGTGGGTAGAAGCGATAGGCAGAGGCGGAGGGAAAACTCGTTTTTTACTATCACTGCTGTACACTACGTATCCGTAACCTTTAATTTCTTTTACTTTTTCTTCTTCGCTAATCTTAATTTTTATCACAGTCTTCGCTTTCTGGCTTCGCTTCGCCATCTAGCAGCTGCGTCTCGAGCTCGTACCTCGTACTCGAGCTCGCTTTGTTTTCAGTTCCTACAGTTCATCGAACTAAAGTTTGTTCCAAACGTGTAGTCAGGCATGATCGATCGATGAATCATGAATCCTCAGCGCAAAACATCTGATTATCATCTTGTCTCGATTCAGAATGAAGCAAATAGTATGATTTTTTTTTTTTAAAGTCACTTCAACTGCATTTTGCTCTACAGACACATTAACATTTTTGTGTGTGTGTGTGTGGATTGTTTTGGGCCAGTGTGTAATAAGAGAGCTGTAGGTGTGTTTGGGTCAGAGTCCATAACAGGGAGTTAAAGAGAAACACAGATGACGTCAGTGTGAGATGTAACATAACAGGATTTGAAACGTTCTTATCTTTCTTATTTTATCAGTGAATCTTTCTTAAAATGTCATTTCGGTACTGTTTTGAATTCACATCCTGTGATTATTACTACATATTGTGGGTGTGGCTTATGTGGGAAAATCTGAGAACCATTGCATTCATCTAGCTGACAAACTAATGGTACAACTTTTCAGAGACCGGGGAAAAAGTAGTTCATGTAGCTAACAATTAATGACCACTATTTAGCACCTAAATCTCATACTGTCTTGATTTTCATTCGCACTCTTTCAATCTTTTTCGTTTTAATGCTGGATTTCTCACAAGAGTTTAAATGAACATTTGGAATTGACACAGAGTTTCACCCTAGATAATTTAATATAATATAGTGTAATCTTTTTATTTACGATTTTTCTGTTCATTTGCAAACATATTTTACATTCATTTTTCCATATTTATACACACACACACACTATATTTCACAATACTATAAGTATTGACCTTTCCTGCTATATGTGGTTCTTTTCCAAAACTGTCACCACAAAGCTGGAGGCACTCAATTCTACAGGACGTCTTAAGAAGCTCTTTAGACGTGTTTAGATGCACCTGTGCACAAAGTGAGTTCCTTGAGGATCTGGTTTACATGCTTTGGAGAGGAAGATCTTGCTGCTATAGAGCTCTGATCTCATCCCTACTGAACACCTTTGGGATGAATGTAAACGCTGACTGCACCCCAGGTCTCCTCACCTACATCGGTACCTGCCTTTCATAACACCCTTGTGGTTGATAAACACAAATATCCATAAGCACACTCCAAAATCTAGAGGAACATCTTCCCAGAAGAGTGGAGGGAATCATAAGAGAACATTTTGACTAAATGTGGAATGCGATGCTTGAAAATCACATACCGTACTTATGACCAGGTGACCCTGCTTTTCATTCAGCTTTTTTTAAGCTCCTTGTGATGTGAAACAGTGTGTGTTTGAGGAGTAGAAGAGTAAAAATGTGGTCTAGAGGAACTAAAGATCAAACTGCCAGTCTAACAGGAAGGTAAGAAAGTCAGCGAGTAACGTTATTGTGTTATTTCCTCCCACAGGTTGAGGGGAAGGCGGTGTTCATCACGGGATGTGACAGCGGATTCGGCCACGCTTTAGCCAAACACCTCCATAAACTGGGCTTCACCGTATTTGCCGGATGCTTCCTGAAGGTACGTGTTGCAGAGCTGCTTTGTTTTATCCGAATCATAATAAGAGCATGTGCACAGGGAATGTGTGACACTTCTTTTCTTCAGCCCTGCTTTACTGATCAGTGTGATTATACAACGCACCGAGAAGTAATTCTGATATTCTGACCATAGATAAAATATATTTACCAAAATAATATTAAAACCTATTTAAATGGATGTAATTTTCACACACAAATGCAGAACTGTGGCTTAAATTTTCCTTTAAATGTGTAGTGTGCATGTGATTGATGAATGTTAAGGGTAGAAATTCAACTGAAATTGCATTAAATCTGGTCGTTTTCAACCAAAATTATTTTATATTTAAGTTCCCTGTTATAGTTCCAACCTGAAATTTTGTAAATTCGCAGTTTATTTCCATTCATTCCCTTTAATTTCAATATTTTTGTTCATTCCAATTGGAAAGTTTTCAGTCCTGGAATTTTGAAACCCTAATCAGGAGACGAATGATCCACTGTGAAGACACCTAATGAGAGCAGCCAAAAGAAGAAGAAGATAAACTTTGATTGTTTCCTTCTGCTTTTCTACTAACTAATTCTCCAAACTCGAGAATGAATCATTCCTGTGATATTGTTGAAAATGAGTGGATGGAGGTGTGCAGCTGTTGTCTAAAACATGGTGAGAGTAATACATGTGTGAGCTGGTGTTGAGTGTGTGACTGGTTGTTGAGTGTGTGACTGGTTGTTGAGTGTGTGAGGTGGTGTTGAGTGTGTGAGGTGGTGTTGAGTTTGTGACTGGTTGTTAAGTATGTGAGGTGGTGTTGGGTGTGTGACTGGTTGTTGAGTGTGTGACTGGTTGTTGAGTGTGTGAGGTGGTGTTGAGTGTGTGACTTGGTGTTGAGTGTGTGACTGGTTGTTGAGTGTGTGAGGTGGTGTTGAGTGTGGGACTGGTTGTTGAGTGTGTGAGGTGGTGTTGAGAGTGTGACTGGTTGTTGAGTGTGTGACTGGTTGTTGAGTGTGTGAGGTGGTGTTGAGTGTGTGAGGTGGTGTTGAGTGTGTGACTGGTTGTTGAGTGTGTGAGGTGGTGTTGAGTGTGTGACTGGTTGTTGAGTGTGTGAGGTGGTGTTGAGTGTGTGACTGGTTGTTGAGTGTGTGAGGTGGTGTTAAGTGTGTGACTGGTTGTTGAGTGTGGGACTGGTTGTTGAGTGTGTGACTGGTTGTTGAGTGTGTGAGGTGGTGTTGAGTGTGTGACTGGTTGTTGAGTGTGTGACTGGTTGTTGAGTGTGTGAGGTGGTGTTGAGTGTGTGACTGGTTGTTGTGTGTGAGGTGGTGTTGAGTGTGTGACTGGTTGTTGAGTGTGTGAGGTGGTGTTGAGTGTGTGACTGGTTGTTGAGTGTGTGAGGTGGTGTTGAGTGTGTGAGGTGGTGTTGAGTGTGTGAGGTGGTGTTGAGTGTGTGACTGGTTGTTGAGTGTGTGACTGGTTGTTGAGTGTGTGAGGTGGTGTTGAGTGTGTGAGGTGGTGTTGAGTTTGTGACTGGTTGTTAAGTATGTGAGGTGGTGTTGGGTGTGTGACAGGTTGTTGAGTGTGTGAGTGGTTGTTGAGTGTGTGAGGTGGTGTTGAGTGTGTGAGGTGGTGTTGAGTTTGTGACTGGTTGTTAAGTATGTGAGGTGGTGTTGGGTGTGTGACTGGTTGTTGAGTGTGTGACTGGTTGTTGAGTGTGTGAGGTGGTGTTGAGTGTGTGACTTGGTGTTGAGTGTGTGACTGGTTGTTGAGTGTGTGAGGTGGTGTTGAGTGTGGGACTGGTTGTTGAGTGTGTGAGGTGGTGTTGAGAGTGTGACTGGTTGTTGAGTGTGTGACTGGTTGTTGAGTGTGTGAGGTGGTGTTGAGTGTGTGAGGTGGTGTTGAGTGTGTGACTGGTTGTTGAGTGTGTGAGGTGGTGTTGAGTGTGTGACTGGTTGTTGAGTGTGTGAGGTGGTGTTAAGTGTGTGACTGGTTGTTGAGTGTGGGACTGGTTGTTGAGTGTGTGACTGGTTGTTGAGTGTGTGACTTGGTGTTGAGTGTGTGACTGGTTGTTGAGTGTGTGAGGTGGTGTTGAGTGTGGGACTGGTTGTTGAGTGTGTGAGGTGGTGTTGAGAGTGTGACTGGTTGTTGAGTGTGTGACTGGTTGTTGAGTGTGTGAGGTGGTGTTGAGTGTGTGACTGGTTGTTGAGTGTGTGAGGTGGTGTTGAGTGTGTGACTGGTTGTTGAGTGTGTGAGGTGGTGTTGAGTGTGTGACTGGTTGTTGAGTGTGTGAGGTGGTGTTGAGAGTGTGACTGGTTGTTGAGTGTGTGAGGTGGTGTTGAGTGTGTGACTGGTTGTTGAGTGTGGGACTGGTTGTTGAGTGTGGGACTGGTTGTTGAGTGTGGGACTGGTTGTTGAGTGTGTGAGGTGGTGTTGAGTGTGTGACTGGTTGTTGAGTGTGTGACTGGTTGTTGAGTGTGTGAGGTGGTGTTGAGTGTGTGACTGGTTGTTGTGTGTGAGGTGGTGTTGAGTGTGTGACTGGTTGTTGAGTGTGTGAGGTGGTGTTGAGTGTGTGACTGGTTGTTGAGTGTGTGAGGTGGTGTTGAGAGTGTGACTGGTTGTTGAGTGTGTGAGGTGGTGTTGAGTGTGTGACTGGTTGTTGAGTGTGTGACTGGTTGTTGAGTGTGTGAGGTGGTGTTGAGTGTGTGAGGTGGTGTTGAGTTTGTGACTGGTTGTTAAGTATGTGAGGTGGTGTTGGGTGTGTGACTGGTTGTTGAGTGTGTGACTGGTTGTTGAGTGTGTGAGGTGGTGTTGAGTGTGTGACTTGGTGTTGAGTGTGTGACTGGTTGTTGAGTGTGTGAGGTGGTGTTGAGTGTGGGACTGGTTGTTGAGTGTGTGAGGTGGTGTTGAGAGTGTGACTGGTTGTTGAGTGTGTGACTGGTTGTTGAGTGTGTGAGGTTGTGTTGAGTGTGTGACTGGTTGTTGAGTGTGTGAGGTGGTGTTGAGTGTGTGACTGGTTGTTGAGTGTGTGAGGTGGTGTTGAGTGTGTGACTGGTTGTTGAGTGTGTGAGGTGGTGTTGAGTGTGTGACTGGTTGTTGAGTGTGTGAGGTGGTGTTGAGAGTGTGACTGGTTGTTGAGTGTGTGAGGTGGTGTTGAGTGTGTGACTGGTTGTTGAGTGTGTGACTGGTTGTTGAGTGTGTGAGGTGGTGTTGAGTGTGTGAGGTGGTGTTGAGTTTGTGACTGGTTGTTAAGTATGTGAGGTGGTGTTGGGTGTGTGACAGGTTGTTGAGTGTGTGAGTGGTTGTTGAGTGTGTGAGGTGGTGTTGAGTGTGTGACTTGGTGTTGAGTGTGTGACTGGTTGTTGAGTGTGTGAGGTGGTGTTGAGTGTGGGACTGGTTGTTGAGTGTGTGAGGTGGTGTTGAGAGTGTGACTGGTTGTTGAGTGTGTGACTGGTTGTTGAGTGTGTGAGGTGGTGTTGAGTGTGTGACTGGTTGTTGAGTGTGTGAGGTGGTGTTGAGTGTGTGACTGGTTGTTGAGTGTGTGAGGTGGTGTTGAGAGTGTGACTGGTTGTTGAGTGTGTGAGGTGGTGTTGAGTGTGTGACTGGTTGTTGAGTGTGGGACTGGTTGTTGAGTGTGGGACTGGTTGTTGAGTGTGGGACTGGTTGTTGAGTGTGTGAGGTGGTGTTGAGTGTGTGACTGGTTGTTGAGTGTGTGACTGGTTGTTGAGTGTGTGAGGTGGTGTTGAGTGTGTGACTGGTTGTTGTGTGTGAGGTGGTGTTGAGTGTGTGACTGGTTGTTGAGTGTGTGAGGTGGTGTTGAGTGTGTGACTGGTTGTTGAGTGTGTGAGGTGGTGTTGAGAGTGTGACTGGTTGTTGAGTGTGTGAGGTGGTGTTGAGTGTGTGACTGGTTGTTGAGTGTGTGACTGGTTGTTGAGTGTGTGAGGTGGTGTTGAGTGTGTGAGGTGGTGTTGAGTTTGTGACTGGTTGTTAAGTATGTGAGGTGGTGTTGGGTGTGTGACTGGTTGTTGAGTGTGTGACTGGTTGTTGAGTGTGTGAGGTGGTGTTGAGTGTGTGACTTGGTGTTGAGTGTGTGACTGGTTGTTGAGTGTGTGAGGTGGTGTTGAGTGTGGGACTGGTTGTTGAGTGTGTGAGGTGGTGTTGAGAGTGTGACTGGTTGTTGAGTGTGTGACTGGTTGTTGAGTGTGTGAGGTTGTGTTGAGTGTGTGACTGGTTGTTGAGTGTGTGAGGTGGTGTTGAGTGTGTGACTGGTTGTTGAGTGTGTGAGGTGGTGTTGAGTGTGTGACTGGTTGTTGAGTGTGTGAGGTGGTGTTGAGAGTGTGACTGGTTGTTGAGTGTGTGAGGTGGTGTTGAGTGTGTGACTGGTTGTTGAGTGTGGGACTGGTTGTTGAGTGTGGGACTGGTTGTTGAGTGTGTGAGGTGGTGTTGAGTGTGTGACTGGTTGTTGAGTGTGTGACTGGTTGTTGAGTGTGTGAGGTGGTGTTGAGTGTGTGACTGGTTGTTGAGTGTGTGAGGTGGTGTTGAGTGTGTGACTGGTTGTTGAGTGTGTGAGGTGGTGTTGAGTGTGTGACTGGTTGTTGAGTGTGTGAGGTGGTGTTGAGAGTGTGACTGGTTGTTGAGTGTGTGAGGTGGTGTTGAGTGTGTGACTGGTTGTTGAGTGTGGGACTGGTTGTTGAGTGTGGGACTGGTTGTTGAGTGTGTGAGGTGGTGTTGAGAGTGTGACTGGTTGTTGAGTGTGTGACTGGTTGTTGAGTGTGGGACTGGTTGTTGAGTGTGGGACTGGTTGTTGAGTGTGTGAGGTGGTGTTGAGTGTGGGACTGGTTGTTGAGTGTGGGACTGGTTGTTGAGTGTGTGACTGGTTGTTGACTGTGTGACTGGTTGTTGAGTGTGTGAGGTGGTGTTGAGAGTGTGACTGGTTGTTGAGTGTGTGACTGGTTGTTGAGTGTGTGAGGTGGTATTGAGTGTGTGACTGGTTGTTGAGTGTGTGAGGTGGTGTTGAGTGTGTGAGGTGGTATTGAGTGTGTGACTGGTTGTTGAGTGTGTGAGGTGGTGTTGAGTGTGTGAGGTGGTGTTGAGTGTGTGACTGGTTGTTGAGTGTATAATGTGGTGTCGACCCACAGGACCAGGCTGGCGAGGGGGCGATGGAGCTGGAGAACATGCACTGTGACAGGCTGAAGGTGGTGCAGCTGGATGTGTGCAGTGATGAGCAGGTCTCTAGAGCTGTGGAATTCATTAGGGCCAACCTGGAGAACCCAGAGAGAGGTGTGCAGTCATGTTTGTACTTTCTATCCACCCATCCATCCATTTGTCCATCCGTCCATCCATCTACACACATTCTGTTTATATTGTACATTTTATCTTCACTTGAAGCAGGAGACCCAAACCTGTTCCAGCATGACATTGCACAAAGCCAACTCCATGAACATATACTTTGCATTGTGTTTTGTATTTGCATGTGTAATTGCATATTTCATTTTTACATCTCATCAGTTGAAGGTTAAGGGCCTCACTCAAGGGCCCAGCAGTGGCATTTTGATTGTGCTGGGAATTTAACTCATGTCCTTCTGTTTCAAAGTCCATCACCTGAACCACCAAGAATCCTCTTCCCACTAACAGCGTTGGGGTCAGAGAGTTTATAGCAACAGATCTTCCACCACTGAGCTTCCACTTCCCTTTCTTTCTCTGCAGGTTTGTGGGCCGTGGTGAACAACGCCGGTGTTTCCATGTTCGGGGAGGTGGAATTCACCACCATGGACACGTACAAGCAGGTGTCAGAGGTCAACCTTTGGGGAACCATTCGAGTGACCAAAGCTGTTCTGCCTCTCATCCGCAGAGCGAAAGGTAACACATACTTTTACAAACAAAACAACACACACACATATTCAAGCTGCTTAGCATGAACTTCTACTCAATGCATGGATGTAGTTCGGTTGCCAGTTCATTCAAAACCTCTGAAATTTGTTTGGAAAGAGTTCTGAAGGTCCAAAAACATTTTCATGAATCTGATTTGTTAGTTTTTGGAAATTTACTGATTTGAGCCGTTTTGTTGGAGCTAAGAATTTTTAAACATTGAAGATCTCTTGAAGAACCCTTCTCTAAAGTGCATCTTGTCATGTTATTACATGTTTTATTAAATGGTTCTTTATTGGTGCTTATTCTCCCAAAAAATATCTACTTGTACATGTTTATGATGGCACAGTTGTAGAAACAACTAGGAGCCCCTAAAAGGTTCCATGTACCCCATCAGAAATTATTCACAAATGTCAGACAACGTTACAAGTAGAACATGTTTATGGAAAGCTAAGAACCCCTGATTGTTTACTGAATCCCTGAAGAGCATATTCCCTTTAGAGAGTATGTTCTTCTGGGGTTCTCTGTAGTCTCTGCCTCCTTAAAAACTTCTACATGGAAAGCACACAGATAAAAAACACTATTGTAGAAACCAATCAGGAACCCTTGAAGGTTCTGGATAAGTGTGTGGTACAAACTCCTAATTATTGGTAATTATTTACATTTTAATAACAAGAGCCTGGCAGATTTAGAAAACCCACCTATGTAAACTCTTGGTACACTCTTAGGTCTTGGAACTCAGGTTCCTCTAGGGTTCTTGAAGGATTTAGTTAATAATTAGGGATTCTTGGCTTCTTAAGTTATGTTTGAAAGTGCTTCCGAAAAGAAACCCTTAAAGACTTTATGTAGAACCCTACAACGTGTTCGATCACAAAGGGATTCCAAGAACACCCGTGGAGAACCTTTTGAAGAGCATGTACTTGGTACACTGTTAGAAAAAAGGTTCTTTTTATTTTGAGGTTTATTGTACATACACGGGTGAATTAACTCCAAGTTATTGTTGTTCAGGTCATCTGGAAAATAGCGTCATAAATTATTATGGGTTCTTATGGGTTTGTAGGATAATTAAGATTTAAAACCTTTAAAACTTTTGATAATAAACCTGAAAAAACAAATAAATAAATAAGACAGAAAACATCCTACTTATATGGAAGTCCTCCATTGTATTTCCCTGTCTTTTAAGTTTTCTCTTTATTACGACTTAAATTAGTTAATTAATTAATTGGTTATTATTAGTTAGTTAATTAATTAGTGGATTGTGAATTAATTACTTGATTGTTATTATTAGTTAATTAATTGATAATTTATAGTCACCAGTGCTTAATTTTTCCATGTACTGGGCGTAGGAGCATGTTCTAGAGGCAGCATGATGGATAATAACAATAAGCATGTGTGAATTGAAAAATTCATTTCGAGATCACAAAAATTGATAATGCATGGCCTCTTCGCACCTCCATGTACTTACGTTGAAAATGGTAATTATTTTCGGTATTTTTGAAAACTCTTTTTGTCATTGACCAGTTCTTGATCAGTAAATAAAAGGTGAAAGTTGCTGCTGTGTTCCAGGCCGTGTGGTGAACATAGCCAGCATGTACGGCCGGATGGGAAACGCTCTGCGCTCCCCGTACTGCATCTCCAAATACGGTGTGGAGGCCTTCTCCGACTGCCTCCGGTACGAGATGAAGGCCTGGGGGGTCAAAGTGTCCGTCATCGAGCCCGGGAACTTTATCGTGGCGACAGGAATCCTGACCCGCGACATCGTGGCCTCTACGGCCGAGAAGCTGTGGAAAGAGGCGCCCCCTGGTGTGCAGGAGGACTACGGAAAGCCCCACTTTGAGCAGTACATGGCCCTGATGCGCTCCTATTGCAACAGCGGCCAGCGCGACGTCACGCCAGTTTTGGACGACATCACAGACGCCGTCGTTTCCAAACGGCCGTTCACGCGCTATAACCCCATGGAGCCGTACTGGTGGATTCGCATGCAGGTCATGAGCCATCTCCCAGGAGCCATTTCAGACCGGTTGTATTTCTAAAGCGTTCTGATTCCTCCCTCGTTCTCTCTCTCTCTCTCTCTCTCTCTCTCTCTCTCTCGCGCTTTATCTATCTATCCACATGATGACTGAGGGTTGCTCTCACATGATCATTATGAAACTTTGCTCACACTCGCATCCGCAAAACTTTTCGTCATCTTTAACACGCTGTGAAATTAAATAACACGTTTTTTTGATGAGTTCTGTGGGTCTGCTCAGGCATTCCAGATATTCATGTTACATGTGATGATAACCAGCATTCTGATTTCTAGGAATTACATCTGATACGAAACTCAACATGTGGTCTCTCCGAATAACGAAAAAATAGAAGCATAGATCGCAATTTTACATCCCTAATCAGAGAGCAAATAGTGTTCTCCTCTGAGCGGGTCACGCCGTCCTGACTCGACGTCCTGGTCTCTCGTGTCCTGGAGAAGGCCTGGGATAGCCTTCACATTCCCAGCTGGGCTCTGTTATATGATGGTAGAGTGCTGATTGGGAAACGGGAGATGAATAGAGCCATAAAACAATTCCTCTTAACCTTTTAAAACCACGACGTACAGAACATCACACACAAACTCAATAAAGACAGACAAATGAATAACTGCAGAAAGGCCACACCGCAGACAGGATTTGCATTTCACACATCGGAAAAGCGAATTAAATCGTCCAGATCTCCCGTGCAGGAGCTCTTAAAGTACAGCGCAACATCGATGCACCGAAAAACAATAAAAAAAATACATTTAAAGGAATAAATAAGAACAGAATTGACCTTTACAGACATTGTTAAATATTTCAATCCCTGCTGCCAAGATGCTCATGTGTTGTTCACGGATCATAGTAGGTAAAACTTTCTGTCACCGGCGGTCGGATTTATTCACGCACATTAAAGTAGCGGACTATAAGCCGCTACTTTTTTCCCACGATTTGAACCCCGCGGCTTAAACAACGAAGCGGCTAATTTATAGATTTTTCCTGGGTTTTTCCAGGTTTCACAAACTTCAAGCCAAAAAACTGAACCCCATAACATTAGACCGATGAAATTTCCGAACGGAAACGAAAAAACGCACCTCACCTGTGTTCTGAGCTGCACGGCATCACCGATGGTGATTTTTAAACGCATGACGATGCCAAAAGATAAACATCCGAGAGAAATAGTTGTTGGTAGGCTACTGTTTAGATACAAGCCGTTGTAACGTGTTGAGTCTGGGTGAAGGGAGCGCTCACTAACTTCAGATGCAACAGAAATCATATAAGCACAGACAGGTTTCCAAAACTCGTGCTTTTTTATTTTTCTTGGCAACAGCGTTACGGGTTAGTCAAAGAAACTTAGAAATGAGCATCAGAAAATAATAAGGACATATTCTTTGGTCTTGCACACATGCAGTAATAGCGGAAAAATTCCAGGCTATTCCCAAAATGCCGCTCTGCTCTTAAAGGAAGCGCAACATATTTCACCCGTTACACCGTGTAACAGACACTGTCTTTCGTTAAAGCCTGTGTAGAGTTCATTAGTTTCAGTGTAGACACCAGCGGCTTATAGACAGGTGCGGCGTATTTATGTTTAAAATAAAAATCTTTGTAAAATTCAGTGGGTGCCATCATGTGACCCTTCATGGTCATATATGGGTGCGCTTAATAGTCCGGAAATTACGGTAATTAAAAGCATCTTTCTTTTCACTTTTTTATTTAAAGTTAGGGCTGGTTTTAATTCGAATTTACATTTTAAAACGATTAAGATTTTTTCTTAAATCGAGGTTTATTTTAAATAAACATGTTGACGCACACATCCAATCAGATACATCGTCATTGCACCAGTGGCAGAATAATTGGGAGACAATATCGTCCGACCACATGATGGCGCACCTGATTAACCGCTCATGTGTGAGAGCCTTCTATAGAGGAATGTAATGTAGAAATACCCTCATGGAGACGGACGGTTCTTCACATCAGGATGACATTGTGCCTGAGAACGTAACGATTCCTCTGAAATCAGACATTAAGAACCCCCATATAACCAAAATAGCACGATCCTATATATATATATATATATAGACTTATAGATATAAACTTTAGAAAGCTCCAGAGCAATACATAAGGTATGTGGAAATAAAAGACCTGGAGATTGCAAAAACAACCTAATTAATAAATTAAATAAATAAATAAATCTGCAAAAATCAGGCTGAAATCTCAAAAGATTCAAGATTTTTATTTGTCCCCAGCAAAGTTACTTGCAGAATACGACTTGCAGTGAAATAATATCATTTTTATTTGTATTTTTTTCATGAGATTTGATCACCCGTTTGAATACATCCCATAATCGAATGGGTTCATCCCCCGGGTTCTAAAGATATAATAAAGATAATTTTATATAAAGTAAGTAAATATATATAAATATTTTTCTATAAATGTTTAATAAGGACTAAACAGAAAATCTTTTCAAATCTGCTTTTCAAATGCATAAATAAAAAAAAACAAAAAAATGATTATATATATATATATATATATAAATAAAATAAGGCTAAAATGAAAAGGCGGACCTGATGACAGGGTCAGATACGCTGTGCACAGAAATCCGAGGACTGAAAATAAGACTGACTGAAGATTTGATCATCAGCCCAGAGTTCTGGTGAGTTTAACGAGTTTACTGTGAAACCGTTTCTTCTTTTTTAATCGAAGGCTAATTAGTGTATACACTACAGGTGTGGATTTTCAATGCATCACAACGATGCTGTTAGAAAAAACGCAGCTTTTGGTATCAGCGAGTAAAAAATCACAGCTAAAGTGAAAACAAAACTAATTTTTCTTTTTTTTTTTTTTCACTTACAATTGCACAAATCCGTCACTAATCACTTCAGCGATATCGGTCTTTTGACATGGTTTAAAAGAGCAGAGTTATATGTAATTATTGAGATCAATATTATCATCAATACTCCCCCAGTGTTATTGAGTATTGATCTCCTTCATTGTTCTACCTTGCTGACAAGAACAACCTTGTGTCTTGTTGCTGAGCTCAGTCCTGTCACATGATCCTCGTCTTCCACAAGCTCACTTCAGTAGCAGAGTTCAGCTGTTCCTCACCCAGTGTGAAGCTCCTACACAGCTGTTTCTGTTTCAGTTAATGACTGGGATTCACCCTGCGTATGAAATTGATGATCGTTATCACCTGCTTTGTACAGTTGGTTAATCATTCACCAGACTCTCTTCTCGCAAAATCCCTGACTGTGCAGAAAATAAGAATTGAAGGCCAAAGTGTTGTCACACCAAATACTGATTTTAAATTTCTTTTTTGGTTTTCATTTTGTTTAATACATTTTTAACACTTATTTTTTTAAAGTGTTCTGAGTTTACAGCATTTTTTTATCCCCACACCTGATTAAAAGTTCTGCACAGTGTTTTGGTCGTGTTTTGCGTACGAGGAGGAAGCAGATCTGCGTGAAGCCCCTGCTGTTAATCTGTGGTCTGTTTTCAGTTAGACAGCAGACCACCACGGGATGAAAGGGGCCGCCTGTGGTCGTGTCCGAGTCCAAGTCTGTGTAATAAAAGTGAAGTGAAACTGAAATGTAGAGTTTTGAAGAGTTCAGCACTCTCGACGGCGTTCTTTCACACGATAGGAATTTGATTCGAGCACTTAAGATGGAAAACACCACAAAGGGTTTATTGATCAAATTTCGAGTCAAGTTCTAAAGTGTGAAACTGTTTTCATGGGACAAAAAGCTCAAATATCTAAAATAGCTTTTCTGTGAATGATCTGGTTTGATAAATGAGTCTCAGTGTTTCCTTTTGGAGGTAAAACCTGCTATAGGTATTAAACCCCAGTGTTCAGTGTTTTTTGGGGGATTGGCCACTAGAGGGAGTAACTGTCTCTTGTGCTTTTAAAATCTAATTTGTTACGCTTTTTGGGAAATTTCTATTTGTAGTTTTGCTACAATAAAGGTGCTTTGAGAAAGAAGTGTCTTGTTTGCTTACTGTATTCATCATGTCGTCTTCACACGTGTATTTGTTCCTCATTCGCCAGAATGTAAATCTGACCAAAAACAACTAACAATTAATTCCTGATGTTATTTTTTTGCATGTTTGTTACACTTTAATGTTTTAGATCATCAAACTAATTTAAATATTAGAAAAAGATAACAAGTGAACACAACATGCAGTTTTTAATTGAAGGTTTTTATTATTGCGGGAAAACAAAATCCAAAACTACATGGCCCTGTGTGAAAAAGTGTTTGCCCCCCTGTAAAAACTGTGGTTTATCACACCTGAGTTCAATTTCTCTCACCACACCCCCAGGCCTGATTACTGCTACACCTGTTCACAATCAAGAAATCTCTTAAATAGGACCTGCCTGACAAAGTGAAGTAGACCAAAAGATCCTCAAAAGCTAGACATCATGCTGAGGATCAGAGAAATTCAGAAACAAATGAAAGTCATTGAGATCTATCAGTCTGGAAAAGGTTATAACGCCATTTCTAAAGCTTTGGGACTCCAGGGAACCATAGTAAGAGCCATTATTCACAAATGGCAACAACATGGAACAGTGGAGAACCTTCCCAGGAGTGACCGGCCGATCAAAGTTACCCCAAAAGCACAGTGACGACTCATTCAAGAGGTCACAAAAGACCCCACGACAACATCCAAAGAACTGCAGGCCTCACTTGCCTCAGTTAAGGTCAGTGTTCATGACTCCACCATAAGAAAGAGGCGGGAAAACATGGTCTTCATGGCAGAAAGACAAGATAAAAACCGCTGCTGAGCAAAAAGAACATTAAAGCTCGTCTCAGTTTTGCCAAAAAACATCTTGATGATCCCCAAGACCTTTGGGAAAATACTAATGAGACAAAAGTTGAACTTTTGTTCAACTTTGTTGTTCAACAAAAGTTGAACTTTTTGAAAGGTGTGTGTCCCATTACGTCTGGCGTAAAAGTAACACCCCATTTCAGATAAAGAACATCATACCAACAGTGAAATATGGTGGTGGTAGTGTGATGGTCTGGGGCTCTTTTACTGCTTGAGGACCTGGAAGACTTGCTGTGTGTGATAAATGGAACCATGAATTCTGCTGTTTATCAAAAAATCCTGAAGGAGAATGTCCAAACATCTGTTCGTGACCTCAAGCTGAAGCGAACTTGGGTTCTGCAAAAGGACAATGATCCAAAACACACAACAGCAAGTCCACCTCTGAACGGCTGAAGAAAAACAAAATGAAGATTTTGGAGTGACCTAGTCAAAGTCCTGACCTGAATCCTATTGAGATGCTGTGGCATGACCTTAAAAAGGCGGTTCCTGCTCAAAAACCCTCCAGTGTGTCTGAATTACAACAAGATGAGTGACCAAAATTCCTCCACAGCGCTGTAATAGACTCATTCATCACAAACGCTTGATTGCTGCTAAGGGAGGCCCAACCAGTTATTAGGTTTAGGGGGCAAACACTTTTTCACACAGGGCCATGTAGTTTTGGATTGTGTTTTTACAAGTGAAAACTGCATGTTGTGTTCACTTGTGTTCTCTTTTACTAATATTTACATTAGTTTGATGAGCTGAAACATTAAAGTGTAACAAACATGCAAAAAAATAAAAATAAATAAATAAATAAATAAATAAATAAAAATCACACCACTGTATATGAAAGCCTGGATTTGAGGTTTTCCTCAGAACATCACATTGCCTTCAAACACTTCTTCCCATATTATATCATAGTGCATAAGGCTTTAAGGGAATGGCTGACACGGGTTCATGCTTGTTGAATAAAATGTCAACATTGTACACCAGACAGACTGTGTGTCCCTGGACAGAAAATGAGAGATCTCCATGTTCAAGCAGGTGAATCGAGTCAAAAACGAACTCTGCCCAAAAACATGACTGCTATTGACACCATTTGATTGCAATAATCTCGTACCAAATCCAGTGCAATGCAATAGGTTATCATTTGAAAAGACTGATGAAACTGCAGTGTAACTCTGGACTCATGACGTCATCGCTGCATCATTTAAAGTCACCTGTAGAAGGCGCTCTTCTACTGTTCATACCCATCTCCTGCGGCAACCATGTTGGATATTGAGAGACGAAATGTCACCTTTAAAAACAGAATATTACAGCTTCATAAATGAGTCCCGAGGGGACAGTGGAAAGGAAAATTTCCTTGAGAGGAACTTTAAAAGGAACCCGTCCTCATCTGGGTGACACCAAATGTCCATTCAGTACAGTTTTTATCATTGTTGAGGTTAGAAGCTGTTCACTGATGGACACAATTTGCATTGGATGGGTTCCATTTAAAGAGAATTTTACCTAAATGTAGGTTTCGGGGGCCATCAGACAGGTCCAGAGAGCAGAAGGTGGATGAAGCAGGATCACTAATGCTGATATCAATATTATTCAGATCTAAAATAATAAACCAATCAGAACTTAAACCTCAGCGTATTAATTAAGGAATGAACATTTTCACACGAATCACGTATGGTGCGAAAAACAAAAAACACCCTACATGATCTGATGAGAGATCTGAGGGGTTTTAGACAGTGAAATATAAATATATATAAAGTTTACATTATTATCAAATGTACTTTAGAACACAGTGAAAATCCCAACGATGTTAAAAAAACGTGGTCAGAGTGCAGGGTCAGCCATGATACACAGAGGGGTTAAGGGCCTTACTCAGGGGCCACAAGAGTGGCAGATTGGGATATTGAGACTTAAATTGTGAATAAACATGACATGGCTGTGGAATAAAGATAAACCCTGCTTTCCAATAATAATATGTACACTTCATCATCAGGAGCAATTTCATTCAGCTTTTTCATTCCATGTTTCAGAAACTGTGCTGCGGTTTGTTTTTGTTTAGTCGTTATGAGTAGTGATGTACATCCAGGTGTGGGTTTAAGTACAGGTTTGGGGGGAATGTTATTAAATTTCCACCATCACTAATGAAAGCGAATGAAATCCTGAACTGAATCCGGACGCCTGTCATGAGGCGTAAACTGTTCGTGTACTGTGTATATCGTGTTCCTATTTGATCTGTATAGTCTCGTATTGTCGTTTAGTCTAAAATAAATGTAGTGTTATTCATGTCTGTACTTTTGAGAGTCACCAACAGCTGGAACCAAATTCCTTGTGTGTGTGTGTGAACACATTCGGCCAATAAACCTGGTTCTGATTTTAAAAGATAGAGGGCGTTGTTTTTACCAATAAGTGCACATCATCAGCATTATCTTCTTCTTCTTCTTTCTGCTGCTCACGTTGCCACGGCGGATCATCCGTCTCCGTACCCCCCTGTCCTCTACATCTGCCTCTTTCACACCAACTACCTGCATGTCTTCTCTTACCACATCCATAAACCTCCTCCTTGGTCTTCCTCTTTTCCTCCTTCCTGGTGTCTTCATCCTCAGCATTTTCCTACTGATATACCCCATGTCCCTCCTCTGCACATGTCCAAACCATCTCAATCTCACCTCCCTCACCTTGTCTCCAAAACGTCCTACATGTGATGTCGTTCTAATAAACTCATTTCTAATCCTGTCCATCCTCATCACTCCCAACAAAAAGCTCATGATCAGTATGGGGGTATTATATATATATATATATATATATATATATATATATATATATATATATATATATATATATATATATATATATATATATATATATAATACCCCCATACTGATCATTCTTTAAGACTCCTGGGGAAGAAGGCCATGTCTCGAGGTCACACACTCCGTGTCGATGAGGTTCTCAGCCAAACAAAGCCGCTCTGAAGCCGAACATCCGAGATCCGATCAGTCTTCCGTGACTTTTGACCTCCATGGAGCACCTGTGAGGCCACAGTGTGGAGTCTTCGATAAAATCATGAGGACTGTTGCTTCAACTGCGATAAAGACTGGAATTTCCACCGAACAAGCATTTTTTTTATTTGACTTTTACGGCATTTGGCAGAAGCCCTTTTTCCTCAGCAGTTGGGGATCAAGGGCCTCGCTCAAGGGCCCAGCAGTGGCAGCTTGGTGATTATCCAACAGCGCAGAACAACCTACATTTATCACATTTATGCAACTGAGCAGATTTGGGGATAAGCGCCTTTGCACAAGGGCCCAGGAATTTCAGCTTGGTGTGGCTGTATATCTCTCTTTCTTACCCTCGTTTTCTTTTTTTTTTTTTTAACACGACATGAGAAATGGTTTGGTTGATGTACTTTATTACTTCCTTTGCACAGTCTAATAAACTTCTATTATTAGATATGAAGACGAGTCCATGTAGATAGTGAGCATATAAGTACAGTTTCTTTTTCACAGCATCGTCTCTCGATCGTCTCCTCGAACAGCCCGACTCTCGGCGTCGGCCCGGGAGGAATCTTAAATCGCTACAAATTTACATCGTGAAGCAGGATTTTCGAAATCGAGAGGAACCGTTCGAGACTAGGCGAGGTTTGGAACCTGTGGTTTTCATCAGGAGTGAATTGATTTAATTTATAAAAAAAAAAAAAAATCACATTTTGCACTGTAAAGGAACAATGGTTTTAGTGCTGAGATTTTTATTTCCGAAAAAAATAAAATAAAAATAAAAATAAAAATATCTGACCTCCTGTCCTTTGAGTATATTTGAGCTGAAAACTGCTCCAAGAGAAACATGGTGTGAAAGTGAGACGTGATCTATAAGGAAGTAGATCTGGATCGACGGGATCATCACGTTTGGTTTCTGTGTGGGCGAATCAAAATCAGAATACGGTGCATCACATGGAGCAAAAAAAAAAGAAATAAAAGAAAAAAAAAGACACTCCTGTGACGCAGCCGTGCCTTTAAACCCCGTGAGGCTCCGTCTCCTGTTACAGAGAGTAGCGAGTTAACTTGTTAGTAGATTAGACAGCATTAACAACGACGACAACAAAAATCCGATCCACACTACAGTGTTAAATATCACAAGACAAAATCGGACTGAAGTGATTCTCACACAGGAAATAACAAACAAACCCCCCCCAAAAATAATAAGGACGTGAACGAGGAACCGTGTAACTCTCCCGATTTATAAATTAATCTGTACATCCACGCCGTCCTGAATCCAAGCGCAGTCGCTAGACGACCCACGGCACGTGTGTGTGTGTGTGTGTGTGTGTGTGAGAAAGAGTGCTGTAAAATAAGGTCACTTCATACCATGCACATGAGTGATTGAGCCTTATTTGTGTTTTTAAATATCGGTAAAAAAGGCGGTACGGGGACGCAGAAAATCGCATGCAAAGCAATGCTGAAATCACAGAAGGCCGTGGCCAGCCGGGAGGAACGACAGAAACCTGGTGAAGGAACACTAAACCTTTATGTTTAAGAGAGTCGAGGAATCAAGGCACTTTTTTTTTCCCGCCTATATTTTTTTAAATAATGAGAAAAAACAACCACTGCACAACATCCGCTCTTTCTACAACCTCTAGGCCCCGGGTGTTTCAGGATAGATATTCCAGATCGTATTTCACCCGGTGTTCACCCTTGACTCAGATCTCGGAGCACTTTTTTTCCCCCCGTTCGCTCTGCGAAAAAAAAAAATCCCCCTTCGACTCATCACAGCTGGGGAAGTAATCATCAGTTGTTGATGTTCCCCCGAAATAAGGCCTCGGCAAGCCGTGACGCGCTCGACCCCTGATCTCGCTACAGAAAATAGAATAGAAAAGAAAAAAAACATCCTCTTATTAGCTGTGGCTTGAAATATGAATCCGGGAAACATCCACAAAACAACAGGAAGTGCACATCATCGACAGCGGGGGCGTACACCGCGAGGGTATCCGCGCTTCCCGTTTAACAGAAGTCCCCATTATGGCGAGCTGCGGATTTTATATAACACCACTGGCGCCGTTCGACCTGCTGTTTAAACTGCAGCCTCGTGTAAACATCAGAACGTAATCCCGGGATTCACACACACACGCACACACACACACACACACACACACACACACACACACACACACACCTGTATGAAGATCCGTAGCACACCTGATGGCCATGTGCGGGACTGAAAACAGGCAGAATCCTGAACCTCCTTACGGATGGGGAACGTTTTCTGTCCAACATCTTGTGTTACAAATGCGGCTGCTGTCACTAGATAGATTTAAAAAAACAAACAAACAAACCGGGGAAAAAAAAAAAACGGGTGGGAAATCTCCATATGTCTGGTGAAGGCTTCGTGTAGCGTCATGATCAAATCTTAATGAAAGAAAAAAAAAAAACGACGCAGCCGTCTTGGATTTCCGCCCAACCTGCACCTCGAGTTTATTCTACACGATGCAGGAACCTAAACAAGCGAGCGTGAGATCGGATCTTCGGTCATCCAGAAACGAGTCGCGCATCGATGCAAAGTGTGAATGTAACATTTCGCAGAGAACGCAGCGAAACCAGAGGCCGCTTTACATCAAGGCAAAATGTGCACACTTTGTAAATAGCCATGTGGGGGGGGGGAGAATAATTCTCATGTAACCAAAATCAGGACTCAGGTTCAAATAAAATCACCCGCATCCCAAAATGTACGACTTTTTGCACAATAAACAAAAAAAAAAACATCTCACCACACACAAAAAAAAAAAGATCCACTTCATAAATATAGAACAGCTTCTTGTCGCCTTGGCTTGAGCCTGGGCTTGATGCGAGGGACAGGAAGAATGCAGCCGCTACATCCTGTTAAGCTGCAAGCAGCTGTTTCTGCTGATATTCTTCGTAAACATTGAGCTACGTTTCTAAAGAAAAAAAAGAAGCCACTAAAACCCTTACGAGGTGATACGCTTTGGTCGGCGATTTTTATTCTGCAAAAGTGTTGGCCCCCGAGAGATGCAGCACGTTAAGTCATCTTTGAGTTGTGTGGGTGATTTGAAAAGCAGGTGGCGGTGTGTAGTAAAAAAAAAAATAATAAAATTAAACGGTACGGTGCGCTTCGGCGGGTTTGTGAAATTCAACGCTACAAATGTAATCCGACGACGCGATTACCGAAAGTGGCTGACGGGGAAAAAAAATAAGGATATATATGAAGAAGAGAAAACCTAAGTTGTAACTCTAATACATGTTAACAGCAAAATACATCACCTAGGCCCTAAACATAATTGTTTTTGTATTGATACACGTCCATCCATGAAGCTGAGCTCTGAGCGTGAACGCCATGAATCCAAAAAAAAATAATAATAATACATTTCTGTCGCTCCCCCACCCCTTTCTCTTCTCCCCCTCTTCCTCTCCAATGTTGGAATGCTCTATTTTCCAAGTCTTTCAGTCCTGCCACGTGGCTCGAGTTTTCCGATGCGAGTCACAGTCCGGATCAGGAGGCGGCCAGGGCCTTGACCAGGTACAGTTTGTCGCCCTGCTCGCTGGTAAATATCGGCGCCTTTTTGTAGTGTTCCACCAGCTCCTCCATGGAGCTGAACTTGCGTTGTCCGATGCAGTACAGGTTGTCCTTCAACTGCACTTTGAAATGCTTGTTTTTGGTCTGGGCCTTCAGCGATATGGAGAAATCGTTAGGCTACACGGGGACACACACACACACACACACACACACACATTACAGGTTTAGAGCGTTATGGGGACATTTACAGAAAATCCATCGAATATGGATCCAACCATAATAAAATACAGATAATCGGTGTTCTATTTTTTCCACAAAACGCCAGTGTGGGTGCAGGTTTTCATTTCAGTCAAGTAACACCAGATTCCGCTTGTTTAGATCTTCATTTTTAGTGGACTATCATGTGTGGTCCTTGTTTGGCTGGAATGAAAATGTGCACCCACACTGACCCTTTGTGGAAAAATTTAAAAATTTAGAAAACTGGGAAACATTACTTCGACTTTGTTCGTTTTTTGATTTGTTTATTTGTTTTTCGGATGTATTTTGTTTTCGGATATGTTAATCTGTTTTTGGAATCTTCATTTTATTTTCTAATTAGGTTTTTTTTATTTTTTTGCATCTCTCGGCCATTGTAGATTTCCACTCACCGAAGACTCGCTGTCTCTGATGAGAAAGTCTCCCTCTGTGCCTCTCTGGTTGAGCGCCACCTCCGCCTGGTGCCGGGTCACTTTGCCATAGTACCACTCCTTACCCGCGAAGCGCCCGCTTCCGGAAGGCTCAATGTAGTCGAAGTCGGGCGTAGGAGGTCCGGCCATGCTCCCCGAGTTCTGCGACTCCTGAAGTATGGTGACGTAGTTCTTGGGCACGAGGCCGACTTGCCCGTCGACTTTGCGGCACTTCCACCACTCTGGATCGTTCTCTGGCTTCTCCAAGACGTCCATAACTTCCCCTTTCTCAAAGTTTAGCTCCTCGTCGTTACTCGAGCTGAACGGGTACAACGCCTGGACCGTATGGAGCACCCTGTTGCCGTTTGCGCTGTGCACCACGGCGGCCAGCTTCTCCGACAAGCCCATCATGTCATTACTGGCTGAGCCGTCTGCGTCTTCCGTCACGTAGTTGGAAGGAAACCAGCCGGAGCGCCCGCTGTAGCTGCCTCTCCACCAGCCGTCGCTGCACTTCTCCATCACAATGACCCTGGAGCCTTTAGTCAGAGACAGCTCATCCTCGCGCTCAGCTGTATAGTTAAACTTTACCAGCGCCGGCAGGTTCAGGTCATACAGCCGCTCACCGTTGTCTGGGTAAAAGTCTGCCTCCGCGTTTGACGCCGTATCCCTCATTCCTGTTTTTCGCTTCACCTTCCCGATCCCTGCGAACACACAAACACACGGATCACTCGAAAGCCAAAGGTTTAGATCTGATGGCTGATAAAATACTTGGGAATAATATGAATAACGTGCAGCCTAAACACATCCTAGGACTTGGCTCAATACGCTGACTCCTAAAGAGACTTTGTAATCGGTTCAACATGCACACTTTTCAGGATAATAAACAAAGCAGATTTTGGGGAAGAGACTGGACTCTTCCTGACCGGGGCTTTTAGGTTAAACGGATAAAATTTTGCCTGCACAATGAGTCCATTTAATTATATTATGTACAAGGGATAGGGCTGTGTATCGATGATACGATATGCATCACGATACAGGGGTTGCGATACGACACGCTGCGTTACTGTACGCAAGGCGATATATTGGGATATTTCTGATTTTAGGAATAGGATATATTTTACAGGAAAGCTATCATAAGAACACACTACCATATGCAAACCTTAGCAAATGAATTCTGCATTTGCAGTAATCAGTCCCAGAAATATTTAACAGGGGAAAAATAAAGTGCTTGCAAGATTCTGCAGTTAAATCCCTCAGTTAGAGGGGAGCTGAAACAATTCTTTCTTCCTCCATTACTAGTAGTGAAATATCCATGGTTTCCTTGGGGCGCTGCTGTAACAACAATTATGGGTATAACTTCGGCCGGAAGTAGTAGCAGCGTTGACTGACAACACATGCTGTTCGTGGTTGCACTTATAACCAGAAAAAGCTTAATTTGCAGCATAAATAAAAGTGCTTTATACACGCACATAAAGTGGACTGCATTTGTAGGCGTGTTTGACATGCCTGAGTTTTCCGTGCCTGACTACATTCCTTTCTTTTGTAGAAGAAATAATAGTCTTTCTTACTCTTTATTTTCTTGCCTTCCTAGGATTGTAGCTTTTCTGGCTAGCACTCAGATGCTTCTACTACTAGTCTAATACAAATGTTAACACTAATAACATAATACAATCATCATCCTGCTTCATAACGACTATGTACATATGCTTAAAAACAATCTTTAAAAAAAATTTGCATATTAATGCTAACATTACGTGACGTGCCCTTATGCTAGCACTTTCCGTCACTTTTTAAGTTCAGAGATAAGAATACCGCTGTCTAGCGCTCAATATAAATTTAAAAACGAAATTTTTTTTTCTCTTTTTCTTTATATCAATATTGCGAATCGATACTGTATCGGCAAAAAAAGATTTATCATGACACTAACCAGTATCGATATTTTCTTACACCCCAAACAACTAAACATTATGCACGTTCAAAGAACCTGCACTCGGATCGAAAATACCTTCCAAAATTACAGCATTGGCGTTCGGCTTTAAAGCCAGACACATCAAACGTGTTCAGTGGTCTGTGCTTATGCCAGTGTCTGGTGCAGAACTGCTTTAAGTATCCCGTTGCAGAGTGAACAGTTCAAGGTGGGAGGGTGTAATTAGCGGCGGTGTCTTTGTGGGAGCATGTCGGTGCACATCCCTGAACATACGCCGTGCATGTAACACAGAGTCAAACGCTTGCTCCGTAGTCCTGAGTCTTCTTGAGGCGCAACCAAACAATGACTAATCGCTGGTGAAAGCTGTTGCAAGTCATCTGAGTGGTTAAAGAGCTTCGGCTGGATTTAATCAGTGATATCACCGTGACTGATCCTGCATGGTGTTCCATGTTTACACGCCAGATGAAAACAAATGCAAAAGAATCCATTAATGGCAATTTATATAACAATAAGGATGCTTAATTATCTTTCCCGGTTATCCTCCTTCTCTTCACCAGTGTTCCTGTCATTTTCCTCTCCTCGGGTCTGCCTGATTCATCCCAACACCCTGCATCTGGATGCCTCTTCGACTGGAGGCCACTCTGTGCAACTGGGGATGGTTTCGCATCAACGCCCCGGGAAATCCATGTAACTACTGAGCACCTCAAGAACTTTGAGGAATGATTTGGACTGTAGGATCATCAGTCTACTACAATGGACCACAGGTTGCATTGAATGGACATTCTGTGCCACCCAGATGAGGACGGGTTCCCCTCTCAGTCTGGCTCATCTTAAGGTTTCTTCCTAATACCATCTCAGGGGGGTTTCCTCGTCACAATCACTATTGGCTCTTATGGATTCCTTTATAACCGCTTTATCTCTGTAAAGCTGCTTTGAGACAACGTCTAATGTTAAAAGCAGTCCACAAGTAAAAATGAAGAAAACCATCTCCCAATCTTGAAAAATCACCAGCAACCTCCTATTTTCAGACGGACGCCCATGAAATCGTCTTCACGCACACACACGTGCACAGAAATAATTTTTCGCACTGGGCTTTTGTTACAAGCTCCAGCAGGCAGAACGTGAGAGAAATAAGAACTTGCCCAAGCACATGCTTTGTTGTGCTCATGAGTGTTTTCTTTCTTTCGGCGCTGGCTGGCTGCATAGAGAAGCAAACTGCTTACGCTCGCACAAACACAGAACGTCTTTCCTATTTCCCGGAGATGCGTCAAAGCTGGAAAGATCCCAGAGTTTGAACTCGTCCAGCAAATCATCATCATTTCGCAGAGGTCAGGGTTCTGTAGGAATTCCTGGCCAAGATCAAGGTTCTGGATACACTTTTTTGTTATCGGAGGACCCTGGTCTGTCGCACTTTGTGGTTCTCGGATAAAGATCCAGCACAGGATCTGTGGTTGGTGTATAGGATTATATGATCTGACTGGCAAAGCTAGAAAACAAGCAACCCGTAACGACGGCCGCAAATTTCTGTTAATTGTCCCCGTAATCCGCTCCCAGGTTCGGAGCCAAAGGTGTGGTCTAATTATGTTTTCGCAGCGTTGCGAAATTATCCTGGGAATCGATTCCTCGTAAAAGGCATGTCGCTGGAATGATCGCCACACCCGCGTGTCATTCTTTTGTCTGGAGCGAGGGGAAAGTTGAAGGAGTAGAATTTAGGGAGTGGTGCATAAAAAAAAAAGGACGCAAGGAGAAATGAACGGGGAAGATTTTAAGGATTTCTGACCCAAGCTAGGTCAAAGCCGAGTTTGAGGATTACTGGGAAGAGAGAGCGGCGCTCTGGGCTTCCACAACTTACCGCTGGGTTTGGCAAGAACTTACATATGGTGTTACCATGAAGGAATGTCCACTTGGCAGGGAGATGCTTCACGGCCCGAGACTCGAAAAGGCGAGAGCTGGGATAGAAATGAATCACGTTCTATTTTTTTTTTCTCTCTTCCTACACAGAAAGAGCTGCTAAGGTTTGACAAAAAAAAAAAAAAAGGAGGAGAGATCTTGATATCTAGTATAGTATCACTTTTTTCTACACTTCTGTTACAAATGTAGAAATGCAGGCAGTCGGTACTTTAGATAAGATAGTAAACTTTCTTTCGGCTTCTCCCATTAGGGGTCGGCACAGCGGACCATCCGCATGCTTGATTTGGCACGTTTTTACGCTGGATGCCCTTTCTAACGCAACCTTCCCCATTTATCCGGGCTTGGGACCGGCACTAAGGCTTGTGCAACCCTAATGGCTGGGGTTGGTTCCCTGACCGGTGATCGAACCCGGGCCGCAGCGGCGAGAGCGATAAACCTACTTTAGATAAGATAGTGATTGTGAAAATCTTCTCAGCAAATACTCATCGTGGGCTTTCATTCATCTCATCCTAATAATCAAATTCTGACTGGCTTTGTGCAAGAGGGTGAAAGGAAGCAACATTAGGTATCTGACCACTTTAAAACCACTGGATGTGAATATTAAAACCATGAGGCTCTTTTCCCTTTTTCACCTGTAAGAAGATAATAATACAGAAGTCCAAACAAAAGGAGCTGCATTATCATATTTACTTTGTTTCCTCGCGATCACAACTTAATATTCTCATCGTAACGAGTTGTTTTTACGACTGTTATATAAACACAGAGAACACAATGTTTTTTGTTTTTCCTACGCATTAATTTTACTGAGTCAAGAAACGAGTCGTCCAACAACACTGATGTCCTTGCGGCAAAATAAATGCAATATTTCTAGGAATGATATTATACTATTCTATTATTGAATGTTATATTAAATATGATATAAAAATGAAATATTAAATTGTAATCCATGATGAATTGTGTTAGGGAAACGGAAGCTCACTTGTTACTGAATTGAAGGCTGCAGGTTCAAGCCCCGGTATCGGCAAGCTGCCACTGCTGGGCCCCTGAGCAAGGCCCCTAAGGTTCAGTGCTCCATTCTTTCTTCCTTTCCTCCCTTCCTCCCTGCATTTATGGATCTTGAACTGATTATATAGTGTACTTTCTGCACAGTTTTTTAGAATAATCCCGGAGCACAGAGGTAGAGATGCCATCTAGTCTGTATGGCTGTACGGTTCATTCCGGAGGTTAAACATGAAAAGGAAGGAAAACAAAGCCTGGGCTCTGGCGCTTATACACGAGTCTGATTAAATCAATTCTCGGCTTCCGGGTCGTTTGTGACAAACTGCTTTGTATTGTACAAATCCACCTGAACCACTGTATTTGCCTAGGACACATGAAGCATGAGGATGTGCTCGATGGTGTCGGTGCTATTGGTTATCAAAAAGGCTCCTGTTACAAAGCAAAATAAAAAAAAATAAAAAATGTAAAAAGTAACCGAGGTGAACTTGAATGGAAATGCTGCCTTATTTCAGGGAATAAATGCACAGCACCCCAGTGGTGGACAGTAAGGACGTGAATATGATTAGTTTCTGTACTTAAGTAGCTTTTTCATGTATCTGCACTTTACTGAAGTATTTCCTTTTGGGGAGATTTTTACTGTAACTTCACTACATTTCAAAGTCAAATACTTTTTATCAAATTAAGTTTCGCGTAATCAGTCGTTCCTTTTTTAATCATGAGGATAAAAACGTAACTGTTGAAACACGCAGCGATCCACCAATCAGGGTCGTGCGCAAGCTCCGTTTTAAACTCGTTTAGATTGGTGCTTTGTGGTTTCCTCTTATTACCAACATACAGTTCAACAGCAAGCAGAACATTTTGAGAGGAATAAATAATGAAGAAAGTCCAGACTCGAACTCGCCACAACACCCGTGGCCTTAATTATGCGATTTTTTTTAAGTAGTTGAAAAGAAGCTTTTGGGCTTGTGATATTTGTAATTGAAGTCAATCAGTGTTTGAGTCATTAATATCATTTTATGAATAGATCAGTGTGCTGAGTCACATTAGAGTCTTTACACATAAACTGAGTTGATTAATAAAAAATCCTAGTACATTTGAAAGCAAATACTTTTGTACTTTTAATCAAGTAAAAGTTTAAAAGGACACATTTACTGGAGTCATATTTTACTGAGTAAATCTCTACTTTAACTCAAGTATGGTTTGTGTACTTCGTCCACCACTGTAACGCGCGTGACGTCTTTCTTCAGAGCAAAAAGGTTCTGATCTCCACCTCAAGCGCTCAGGGGAAAATTCTCATCAAATGCTGTTTAGATTCAACTTAACTGTAAATGTTTGTCGAAGTTTGTGGTGTGAAAGCGTTTCCTACAGCGCATCCACCCCAGCAGTTACAGGCAACAAGAAGGATATTTTAATATTAAAATCCTGATTTGAATTTCAAATAGGTTTCCTGTTTACACTGTAATAAAACACTTTACTCCAATCCAACAGCATAATAGAGACGTGAACAGATTTTCTGAGTTTAAAAATAAGCGGCAGTCACTTCAGTGCACTTTCTCACACCACATAAAGAGGTCCAAACAGCCCGTCTCAGTTCGGTCAGGTCTTGAGACCCCTGTGCTGGAAGAGTCAGAGCTCTGTGGTGAGCTGCAGGGTGAAAGGCAGCGGTTTGGTTTCTCGCACCAGTTATGAGCATGCAGATGAGAAATCAGACCCTGTGACTGTACAGCATAAGCGAAAGCTAAGGTGGCCGTGTTTGTTTTTACAAATCGCTGTCGGCACAAGAAGAGTGTGATGCTAACTCTGAGTGTGGAACCATCTGAAAACAACAAGCGGCAAGAATCAGACATCTGCTCGTCACTATGGGGGTTTCCTTATAGATACATCTTACTGCCTTCACTGTGCACCTTTAATACCACAGTGTTTGTGTGTGCAGCTTGTGGGTAATGGTACATGGTGTAGATGGATGGACGGACGGACGGAAGAAAGAAAGAACGTTTCTCTCATCCATACAAATGAGCAAATGAGAGTTAAGGGCCTTGTTGAAGGGCCCAAAATGGCTGCTTGGTGGTGCAGGAATTTTAACTCACGACTGTCCAATTAGATGTCCAACATCTTAACGGTCAAGCTCCAAGTTCCCAGGGAAATAGTAAGAACAGCTAAGGGGCACATTCTCCTGGTCAGGATGGAGGTTGATTGGAAAGGGGAAAGACTTTCTGGATGGGGCACGTTTTTATTCTCATTCATACCGAGGGGCAATTTAGTGCATAATAGCACACACCAGTGAGGAAACAGAGCTAAATAGCTGAAATTAAACCATGCACTATACGGGGAACTTATTTTCATTTACATGTACATTATACAATACACACACACACACACACACACACACACACACACACACACACACACACACACACACACACACACACACTCTATATATATTTTTTTATATTATACACTGTTACATGCTAGGTTTTGTCCTAGCATTCTTTCTCCTAGCAGAGCGCTCAACGGAACAGTGTACATGTTCCATGTATGCCATATGAAGCTTTCCTTTCACTTGTACATGTTGCCCAGTAAACAGGAAATAACTGCAGTTGTGAGAAGGGAAGTGAAGGCCACGTTTCAGAAAGAATCAGCTCAGGGATTGACCCGAGCTAATTTGTCGCTTTACAACATCGTTCTAATCATCGTAAACACTCCATTCCAACTCTGCATTAAAAAAAAAACTTAAGAAATTTGTAGGAGTTTTGTCAGCGTGTATTTTTTTTTTAGAGTTCCTCAGGCGAGGATGCTCAAAAAAGAAGCCATGTTGGTCCACGGGTCTGTAAATCAGAAGTGTCGTTTGAAGTGTTCGGTTCTCGCTTCTCCTTCTCGTTCGACTTTCATTTTGGATCAGTGTCTGGCTTATTAAAGCTGAACGAGCAAAATGCTCTCGAGCCATTTTGGAGGGTCTTTTGTTCCGTCTCTGGGTGGGTTTCCCGTCCATTACGGTCTTTCCTCTTAGAGAAGTTTAGAGCATGTTGCAGAGGAGCTCAGATTAGCCACTTCCTCTGGGCTGAACATCCTATTGTTCTCTGACATGACTCCGTAGTGTGTATAGACTCTATACACACACGCACACACTAACACACACGATGAGCAGTTTAATAGTAAGGAATAGTGTCTTATGGTGAAATACACACACCGCAGGACAAATAAAGGCTAACAGCAGGTAGACGGACGCTGTCTAGTCCTTGCAGGTGGCGAAACTTTGAAAAGGTTAAAAACAAAAACACATCTAAGGGGAGGAATAGATCGATCCGAAGAATGTCTAGATGAGACCCTTCATTTCTTTTTTTTCTTTTTTTTTTTTACATAAGAGTTACATTTTAAAAACAAAGCACAAAGGCGGTAGTCTCGGTGGCTTTCTGATAACGTCGCTACAAATAGTCTTTCAACCGCGGGGCTTCCAAGAAACGTCGTTTTTTCGAATCTGAAAAAGGTTTCCTCTTTGTTTCCCCTCTCGACAAAGTGAAATGGTGAAGAAGTGAGTAATTTATCTCTAGTGCATGTGTTATCAAAGGTAGGAATGTGAGCAGGGGAGGGCGCAAGACGACGAGGACTGTCATCACGTCGCTCCATGCTCCAGGTACTTTGAACTATTCGGCTGGTATAAATAGCCCCTGACGAACATCTGCGCCATAATGTAACGAATGGACGAGCTCGAACACTGCGTTACCATCACACAATAAGGGGTGCGAAAAAATATAGTGTGTGTGTTTTTTACCATGTTCTCTCACTCGAATCTGATTGGCTGGAAGGTAATCCTGGTCATTCCATTGTTATTCTAAATCATCATTCTCTGTTTATTAACAGCTGTAACTATTCATCGTCTGCAATGAAATCCTAATTGTTGTTTTAACAATGTGCGATTGTATAGATACATTACATTGCCAAAAGTATTGGGTCACCTGACCTTCTTTTCCAAACTGTTACCACAAAGCTGGAGGCACTCAATTGTACAGGATGTCTTTAGAGGTGCTATAATTTTGCATTCACTTAAACTTGAGCTCCATGAAGATCTGGTTTACATGCTTTGGAGAGGAATATCTTGAGTGACCTGCTATAGAGCTCTGATCTCATCCCTACTGAACACCTTTGGGATAAATGTGAACGCTGACTGCATCCCAGTTTCAATCAGTACCTGACTTTCATAACACCCTTGTGGCTGATGAACACAAATATCCATAAGCACACTCCAAAACATACTGGAACATCTTCCCAGAAGAGTGGAGGGATTCAGGAAATTGGGAGTAAATGTGGAATGCGATGCTCAAAAATCACATACCGTACTTATGGCCAGGTGACCCAATACTTTTGGTAATATAGTGTGTGTGTGTGTGTGTGTGTGTGTGTGTGTGTGTGTATCTATATATCAAATTAAATTGAATTTTATACAGATGATAATCAATATCACAAGAAAAGTGATATTTCTTTCTCCAAAAATCAGCTATTAAAATATATTGCAAAATTGATATTATAAAATTATCTTAGAATATGATGAAATACTGGTTTTATTCGTTTGGTAACAACAACAAAAAACTGCTGTAACACAATTTCCCTCACCAGATCAATAAAGTATATTTAAGTCTATTATTCTAATTAACTGATTTAATGTTTTTAAATTATAAAAAAAAAGCTTTATAAAGGTTAAAATGCCAATAAAAAGGTACAAATCAATTAAATCTTATTAAGAAATGTAAAAAAAAAAATAATAATATTTTAATAATAATATATTAAATAATATATATTATATAATTGATTAATTATTTATAATATATTAAAGCACGCAGTCTTTAAAAAAATAAAAATAAAATAAATATATATAAAATAAAAAAATTATCTGTAGGATTTTTGCTGGTAGCCAATTAATAGTTCAAGCAATCAACCACCAGTGCTGATTATGTGGCAAAACCGATGATTATCTCTCGTATTATTTCTAGTTTATACACTAATTATCTGATTATCTGATTATAGTACAGCTTCACCACTGCCTGAGATCAGAGACTCCTTCCATAGAACTTACCATACATTCAAGTAAATCTGTGCACCGGGTAACTATGGCAACGCTTGCACCAGTAACAAGGGTTATTTATGTATAATCCAATAGACAGCTGCATTATAATAATTAAATAGAGAATTTCTTTCTTTTCGGCTTCTCCCGTTAGGGGGCGCCACAGCGGATCCTCCGCACGTTTGATTTGGCACATGTTTTTACGCTGGATGCCCTTCCTAACGCAACCCTCCCCAATTTATCCGAGCTTGGGACCGGCACTAAGAGTGGCTGGGGATGGTTCCCTGACCGGGAATCGAACCCGGGTCGCAGCGGTGAGAGCGCTGCATCTTAACCACTAGACCACCAGGGGACCTATAATTAAATAGAGAATGAATAAATAAAATAAAAAATAATAATAATATCAGACACTATCTGGCAATTAACACCCAATTAGAATTGAGAATTATGGCTTTCATGCATAAATTATATTAAATTGATAAAATGAACGATAGCACATAAAAATAAATACTAAAAAGAATTAAATTCTTGCTAATGAAAATAAAAATCTGTTTTAAAAATAATGCCATGTATTGCAGCCTTTAATAGGATGTTACAGGTTAAGATAGACTTCAAATCAGAAGTGTTCAAATCCCAGCTCCACTTCTGGGCCATTGAGCAAAGGCCCTCAACTGCCCAGCTTTTTTAATAAGATAAATATACGTAGCTCAGGATAAACCGTCTGCCAAATGCCAAAATGTAAAATGTTAGAAGGATACAGAAGCTGTGGCCTGAGTGCGGATGAAAGTGGGATTTAATCTCATTCAGACTTTCAGATCAGCTTTTCAGGATGAGAGTAATCGAATCCTCTCGGCCTCCATGTTTGTCCAAACTTAACCTGAGAAAAAAAGGGTCTCTCTTTTTAATTATTCCTCCATCATTAGTCTCTTCATTTCCCTTAGAAAAATCATGGCTGTATAGAACTGTACCAGAGAGGACGGTCTAATCCAGAGGTCTAATAGATACTTATTGCTGGCGATCTCATAACTTTCTGAAACCTTCGTTCTCCATAGGATGGATGGGCGCCAGGTCCTTCGCTTTGAGATGTGTTATTGCATTTATGTCTTTCCTTTTTTTTCCTTGTCGAATGAAAACGATAGATTGTAGATACAGTTTGGAATAAAGCTGTAACATACACAATGTTAAAAAAAAAAAAAAAAAAAACGTTTTTGTAAAAATTAATTTTAAATATCTCTTTTTTTTTCTTTATCTTTATTGTATTTGAAAACACTATAGTAATTATAGTATATTATAATTATAGTTTATCTACAGTATGACTATGTTCTTTCTGGTGTATGTGTCAATGTTTTATGCTTTGGCAAATGTACAGATTTGTTATGCCGGGGGGGGGGGGGGTGAGAGAGAGAGAGAGAGAGAGAGAGAGAGAGAGAGAGAGAGAGAGAGAGGGGAGGGGGGGGAGGGGGAGAGAGAGAGAAAGGGGGAGAGGGAGAGAGAGAGAGAGAGGAGACAGGAGACAGGAAACTGTAAATGTATGTAATGTGTGAATAGAACTGAATGAAAGTGTGTGTGTGTGTGTGTGTGTGTGTGTGTGTGTGTGTGTGTGTGTGTGTGTGTGTGTGTGTGTGTGTGTGTGTGTGTGTGTGTGTGTTTGGGGGGGAGAGCAACCTTAAGCTTGTGTGTGTTTGTGTCTTTGACATTCCTCTCACTAATCCTGCCAGATCTCATGGCGCCTTTCTGAAAGATAGTGTGTGAGAGTGTGATAGAGATAGAGAGAGAGAGAGAGAGAGAGAGAGAGAGAGAGAGAGAGAGAGAGAGAGAGAGAGAGAGAGAGAGAGAGAGAGAGAGAAAGTGAAAGAAAGGGGAAAAGAGTGAGAAATCTTAAATCTTGAGTGAGAGAGCAAAAGAGAGAATGAGGGGAGTGTGTGCAAGAAGGAGAACGAGAGAAAGAGCAAGAGGGAGAGAGAAAAAAGCACAAGAGAGGGAGAAAGAAGAATAGCTAGAAAGAGCATTTGGGAAAGAGAAAAAGATAGCATGCAAGACACAGAGAGAGAGAGTGAGAGAGAGAGCAAGAGAAATAGATAGAAAGAGCATGCGCAAGAAAGAGAAAGACAGAGTGCAAAAGGGAGAGGGAGAAAGAAAAATAAATAGCATGTGAGAAAACAAAAGAGAGAGAGAGAGAGAGAGAGAGAGAGAGAGAGAGAGAGAGAGAGAGAGAAATAGATAGTGTATAGGAGAAAGAGAGTGAAAGAGAAATAGATACCATGTGAGAGAGAGAGAGAGAGAGAGAGAGAGAGAGAGAGAGAGAGAGAGAGAGAGAGAGAGAGAGAGAGAGAGAGAGAGAGAGAGAGAGAGAGAGAAATAGACAGCCTTCGACAGAAAGAAAGAGAAAGGGAAATGGATAGCGTGCAAGAGAATGTGAGAGAATTAGAAATAGCTAAAAAGTATGTGTGTGTGCATGTGAGTGTGTGTGAGAGAGAGAGAGAGAGAGAGAGAGAGAGAGAGAGAGAGAGAGAGAGAGAGAGAGAGAGAGAGAGAGAGAGAGAGAGAGAGAGAGAGTGGTAACGCGAGAAGTGGAAAGAGACGGATGGACGCTCAGACGTTTGTGAATCAGTGGTCCCTGTTTCCTCATTTCCTTTTCTCTGTGGCTCGGAGGAACTGCAGAGAAAATCTGTCCTAAATTAGAAAAACTTCCTCCCAAAGTAGGGGCTGAGTAACAGGAAGAGAGAGAGAGAGAGAGAGAGAGAGAGAGAGAGAGAGAGAGAGAGAGAGAGAGAGAGAGAGGGAGGGGGGAGAATAAGAGGGAGGGATGTTTTTAATATGGCTTGTGACGAGCACACTGGAGTGTTGGTTCAGTTGGGTTTCAGAGACTCATATTGCACAAGCTGAAGCTCTGAACTGACATCAGTATACATTTATTCACTTCACAGATGCTTCGATCCGAAACCAGGACCAGGACCAGGACTATATATTTATACTCAAACTCGACTCCAAAGTCTTCCGCCGACATCCTCAAACCCGAGTTGTGCGAAGTGCCAGTGAAACAAAATGGCTGCTCACAACAACGCATTAAGTTTTTTTTTTCTTTGGACACGCGCTTCATCGCCAGCTCACTATATAGTTATCTGAGGACATACGGTAGCTCATCGCAGCTAGCTTTTAGAGAAAAACGTCCGCTTCGTGTGACAGTTCCTCAACCTCAGCTCCATCATTCCTGGTTACTTACGCTCCTTGCAGTTCCTTATACATGCCCAGTTCTTATATTGAGTCCCGGGCGATATATTGATGTATATCGAAATGGTGATAAGCAACTCCACGATACACTTTACTGAGATATCGGTATGGTGGTAGTGTTTTGTTTTGTTTTTAAAAATTACAAATGAAATACCATTCAGTGGTATTTCTTTGTTTTACCAAACCACAGTTTCATCATTTTTTGCCTTTTTTAACTCTTCTTTAGTGGACAGTTTAGATGCTCTATGATATCGCAAGTCAAGTCAAGTCAAGTTTATTTGTATAGCGCTTTTCACAACAGACATTGTCTCAAAGCCGCTTTACAGAAAACAACAGTGAAGGTGAATGGTGTGCGTTTATCCCTGATGAGCAGCCGTGGCGACAGTGGCAAGGAAAAACTCCCTTAGATGATATGAGGAAGAAACCTTGAGAGGAACCAGACTCAAAGGGGAACCCATCCTCATATGGGTGGCAAGTTCTCAAATACCGCAATATCGTATTTCGGTCATATCGATCCAGCCCTACTAATCATCCAGTCCAAAGTTTTAAAATGGAAGAGTTCTTACATACACCATATGAACAAGAATATTGGAAGAACCGGCATTTCCAGCCGTATGTGGATCTTCTCCAAAGTGTTAGGACAAAATTAAATTTTTCCTTCACGTGAACTACGAGACCTCAAGCCAAGCTCCTCACCCCACCTACATCTCTCCCTGACTTTAATAACACATCTGCAGCTTAATAAACACAAATGTCCATGAGCACACTCCAAACTCTAGTGGAACATCATCCCATAAGAGTGGCGCTTCTTAAACTTGTATCCATAGACAGAATAAGAGCGTTGATAAACATTCCAGAGCTTCTGCAGACTGTAAATCAGTGGCATTGTAGCAGACTGAGCAGAAGGGTTGTGTATAAATAATAGTTTTTTTTTTGTCTCTTTTTTTTGTGGGTACCTGCTGAATTTAGTTGGTTCTCTTTCACAAAACAAACCCTGACCAGGCTGTTACTAAAAACAAGTGAAGGAAGTCAAACACTTTCCTGATTGCACAACCTTTTCCACTGTCTTAATGGGATTTAAGATTTCGTGCAAAACTCTCAACCAGTCTCAAACAGTTTCTGAAAACTTCCTATTCGTATCTTTTATGTTTATTTTTTTTTAATTACACATAATTGGGGCATTCTAAAGAAACATTTTCCTATTGAGGACCAAAACATGGAACCCGGGAAACGCCGTCACGGTGTCTACGGAAGGCCAAAATGGAAACGTGTGCTTGTGGACTTGTCCTGTGTGAATCGTGTCAAAGTAATGACATTCCGTAACTCCCCTCGTACTCCCCTCGTACACCCCCCTCCCGGCAGATACGTGCTCCCGGGGCCTCGTCAATCAGCCGGGACAGTAAAGATGACACAATGAGTGTAGTGTTCGCTCGAGCTCGAAAGCTGCACAACTGCACACCCACTTATGACAGGAAACCCCTCAGGAGAGGCGACAAAACATAAAGCTGGCATTCAGGATGGAAGTGGCCTAACTTCAAAAGTGTGGAATTTAAAAATGTTCATCAATATCTATATATATATATATATATATATAGAGAGATAGAAACATGCACACACACACACACACACACACACACACACACACACACACACACACACACACACACACACACACACACACACACACACATATATACATACACACGCACACACACAAAAAACAAAACTATCGGGACACCTGACTTTGGGAATTGCTACCTGACTACTGGGATGCCTGAGTGCGAGACAGGGCAATTACAGGGTCCCACAGGAGCTCTGCACAGCCCTATCCACCCAGGTTTAGGCCAAAAAAAAAAAAAGTGGGGGAAAAAAAAAACTTTTCACCAACAGATAAAACACTTCTTTCTTAAAATGTCCTCAGAAATCTCAGAATTTCTCTTTCTTCCGCTTCTACACACACACACACACACACACACACACACACACACACACACACACACACACACACACACACAGAGAGAAAAAAAGAATACCGCACAGACGGTTGAGGGGGATGGTGGGGGGAGCGTCCTGACAAGTTCCCACCCAAGCAAGACCTGCTAATCCTTCAACTATGAACACGACAAAGACTGTAATGAAATTCTCGAGGAATCTGCGATTCCTGAGCCACGGGAATGAAAAAGGAAAAGAAAAGACGGGAGAGGGGAGACGAGACGAGAAGAAGTTGAAAACTCACGGAAGAAGTGTTTAAATAGGTTGGCCATATCCATTTCGGGCTCTCCCGGCGACTCTTCCTTCTGCAGCTGTGCAGTTATTCCATGTGAAACGCCCACAGGACGAACGGCTGCACAGCAAGCAGGAGCTCCGCCCATGTGACCGCTCTCAGCCAATGGCACGAGGCCGGGGGAGTGTTCGGCTCGTCTCTCATAGTCTTTTTCTCTCTCTCGCACACACTCGCGCACGCATTTGCACACTAACGAAAACACACACACACACACACACACACACACACACTTCCTCCAATAATGACCCTGGCAGTCGTAGAGCCGGATCACAACTGATTCATCTAAATGACTCACTGAATCAAGTCTTGTGAGCGTGTCTTCAGTTTTATTACACAAAACACCAAGTCATAACCTAGCAACCCGACACCCCCACCACCACCACCAAATCACACACACTTCTCCATTTACACACTACAAACTTCATTTCCTCTCAGCTTTTCAACATACCACAAGTATACCTTTATCCTGAAATTTTATTCAATTCAATTTAATTTTTCTAGCACTTTTAACAATGGACAGTGTCAACTTTTTGTCGATTTACAGAGATAAATAGGTTAAAAAGTTTGAAATTTGGACGTGGTAGCTCAGCGGTTAAAGACGCTGGACTTTGGATCGGAAGGTTGCGAGTTCAAATCCTAGCACTACCGAGCTGCCACTGCTGGGCCCTTGAGCAAGGCCCCGAAACCGTTTCTGGCTTTTTAAAAATAAAAAGAATTCAAAATTACAATCTTGATTTTAGATAGCGCCTTCAAAAGTTACATCTCAAAACGCTTTCCAAGCATAGAAGGAGAAATAAAATTGAAAAAAATAAATAAATATGATCAAATAAAATAAATATACATCACAAAAGTAAAAAGATCACACAAAAGCTGTCCTGAAAAAAAGAAAAAGAAAAAGTGTTTTAAGAGCAGATTTAAAACCACAAACATTCAGACTGTCTCATTCCGGCGGGGGGGAGAATTCCTCAGCTTTGGTACATAAGAGGTAAAATCCGGATCAACTGAACAACTAAATGAGCAGAATCAGAGAAGATGAGATCACGCCCTGGAGTGTAGACAGTTAAAAGTTGTGTTAAATACCGAGGTGGCGTCCCATGTAGGGTCTTAATCAATAATCAATCCGGAATCAGAGAGGGAGCGAATGCAATGACTCCAAAACCGGAGAAATATGCTCATCAGACCTGCACTTAATCAGCAGATAAATTTTGGACAACCTGTAACTTGTTTGATGTAAATACTTAAACCCCAACAAGCAAAGCATTAAAGTAGACGAATCGTGAAAAGAAAAAAGTAGCGATTTCTCAACAACCGGAAGATAAAATTGGGCGCAGTCTTGCAACGTTTAAGATGGAAAAAAAAAAGTATTTTAACTGTACTGTAATTTTTTTTTTAAACAAATAAAGGGACCCTAGGCAAGATTCCTATTGATCTTAATGGCTCCCCAATGGCTCCGCCCTCCTACCACCCCAAATCTTACACATTGTTCGCAACCTTCCATAAAAAAAAAAGGTTAAACACCTTTACCAATCATTGCAAAACTACCTGAATTTAAGTATGTAAACATATAAGTGTATATTGAACAGAATGGGAGGTAAACGGGTAAATTTAAAAGGCGAGGGCCGGGGGGGGGGGGGCGAGGGGCAATCACTGTACCGCCTAGATCGCAGACAACTAGAAACAGCGCCGCTTTTAACCCTCAACTGCTCAGCTGTAAGTTTTTTGGATTAGGGCATCTGCTAAATTCTGTAATTTACATGTTAGTGCCTGTAAGTTTATCTCTAATGATTGAGCCGATGGAGACTGTGGAAAGACTCCCTGAGACTTCATAAGGAAGAAACCAGAAACCCGTCCAGTAGCATCATTATCGAGGTGGACTGATCAGAGAAAGGCACTGAAATGCAGAAGTGTTTGTGCAAACTGAGGTCCTAAAGCACTGTAGCAGATTTTACACGAACGCACCATGCTGTTGTCAAGTTATATTTATTGCTTTCCTTCCGTGCTATTCCTCTCTTAATGTAACACTTGAGAGGCAGAAAAAAAACAAACAAGCCAGCACACAGTTTATTTGATTCCAATCTCTAGATTTAAAAAAAAGCATAAAAAAAGCATACACGACTTCATACAGCGCTACAGAAACAACTCGCTTTACAACGTCGATTCGTTCCAAGACTCGCATTAATAAGCCCTGACCCAAAAAAAAAAAAATGATCCAAACGGAGCTCTGACGACGACATTTTCATTTCGTGGCGCTTTTTACGTTCTTTTATTAACGCTTTATCTCTGTAAAGCTGCGTTGAGACGATGTTCATTGTTAAATGTGGTATACAAATAAAAATTAACTGAAGGTTTATCATGTGCACCTTAGCTTCTAGCGGTACAGCCTTTTTTTAGCCTTGGGGACAATTATAGTCAAAAATATTTTTTAAACATTAAGCTTTTAAATAATTTTATACATTATATTATTTTACATTCTAACATTTATTTGTGTGATTTCTCACTTTTCTTGCTTTAGGTTATTCTTTCTTTTTTTTTTTTTTTTTTAAATCGACTGTCACTTTTTGTTGCTGACCAACAAAAGTCAACAAAAAAAAGCAGTGTAAAGTCAAAAGAATGTAAGAGCTAGTGAGGGAAGTGGTAACTTAGTGGTTACGACGTTGGACATTGGCAAGAAATGGCTGCAAGTTTGAAACCCAGAACTATTAAAGCCATCGCTGCTGGGCCCCTGAGAAAGGCCCTTCACTCAGCTCAGTGTATAAAAAGGAGATAATTGAAATTCTGGTTACACAATTGCAATATGTGACCGTGTAGTACACAGTAATAAAGGGAATTATTTATTCTCTGAATGTTATGCTGATAAAAATTGGTTCCTTTTGAGTCTCTCAAAGTTTCTTCCTCATGAAGTCTCAAAGTTTTTTTTAACGTCCTGAGATCATCTCTGGTTCACTCATTAGGGATCAAATCAAACACATGAAACAAATGTATAATCTGAATTTCTATACAGCTACATGGTGACAATGTCTTGTTTCTATAGTAACAGCTCTTACACCTGTGCCCATGTTACAAAGTTACAATGCTTTATTTTAATACCAGCAGAGTCTGGATTGTGTTACGGTTTTTAATAGACCGCCATTTAGTAGCGATTATACTCTCATTTATTAACAAACGAGTTGTCACAGGTTTTAATGATGTGAAGTTCAAGATTTTGAGGAACGTCTGAGAGACAAGATACAGCTGTAAATAATGATAAAAAGGATGGTGGTGACACTTTACTGAGAAACCAGAAAGCATTAATATAACTGTGTACACACACACACACACACACACAGAGAAAGAGAGAGAGAGAGAGAGAGAGATATCTATCTATCTATCTATCTAAAATTATACATACACACACACACACACACACACACACACACACACACACACACACACACACACACACATATATATAAATAAACAGACGTATACAGAGAGATGAACAGAGTTTCAGAGTTCAGGTTTGAAGATATTCTAAGGTCTAAAGCATATATGCTGAACTCACATCCGGCCTGGCGTACAATTATATCCCGCCCGCGAGATCATTTTAAAGATCTTTTTTTTTTTTATGGCCCGGCGATATGAAGCGCCCAGAACACACACACACTACAAGTATCAGTACATGTTTTCTGACATTGCCGGTAAACCCGTGTCTTATTTGTGGAGCTCATGTGGCTGTAATTAAGGAATCAAATCCAAGACAGCACGACAAGAAAAAAAACAAAACATCAGGACAAGTTGAAGAACATGAATGCAGAGTATAAGCTACAGAAGGTAGAGGAGTTGAAGAGGAATCGGACGTCAGAGCAGACGTTGTCTGGGACCGCATGACGACCGATATGCAGGATGCAGTGAAGGCATTTCATGCAACTTGTCTCACTTTCCCTGTTGCCAAGTAATGCAAAACCAAGTCAGCGAAATAGAGATTCCCAAAGAACACTTTGCTTTTAATCTGCGCTTCTTTGACACAGAAAATCATTTTGCAACCCATTTGCCATGAAAACTGCACCTGTACAGATTCAGATGGAGCTGATTGAGCCGCAGTGTAATGGGACACTAAAGGAACAGTACGACGCTGCGGGGTTCCACAGTTCACTCGCTTCGTTCCTGAAGCATTGCTCCAGCTCAGTCTACATGTGTATGATGTATGTTGTAAGATCAACAAAACATCACACGGGAGTCGACTCACTGATGAACACGACAATGTGCATCCTGAGAATCTCCACGACACAGAATCAAACCCCAAACATAGACGTACAGGTGGCCAAGAAAAGACGCCAAGCATCCAGATCTGACACAATGGTATGAGAGCAAAAAGTAAAACAAAACAAAAAAACGGGAATTTCTGATTTGTTATTATTTTAACTTTGACGTCAAAGCAGTTTTTATTTATATTTAGTTTCTGTTGCTTTTTTCTTTTTTTTTTTGCAGCATGCTCATATTTTGAATTTGTATCATTTTGACAGGAGATATTTCTGATGGAGAGCAAAATATAAGTTATTTGAAGTTTATTTATTTTGGAACCATGACTGTTTCGATTCATATTTTTGGAAAAAGAAAAAAAAAAAAAGTATCGTTTTTGTTTTGTTTTTATTTTTCTGTTCGGCCCGAGACCTAAAATGTGAGTCCAAACCAGAGGTGGAACTTGTGGTTTTAAAAATATATTAGGTGTGTGTGTGTGTGTGTGTGTGTGTGTGTGTGTGTGTGTGTGTGTGTGTGTGTGTGTGTGTGTGTGTGTGTGTGTGTGTTTACACAGACTGTATATGAAAGGGCAGCTTTTAAAACCCCATTATAACAAACAAACCTGTATGTAGTTTCGTTTTTCAGGCGGAAAAAGTCCAAACAGACTGGAACTATTTTTTACATGATCTGCCTGTGTTTGTTTCGGTTCAGGCGATTGTGATGACGCAGCGCAGCTAAAAACTCCACATTGCAAAATATCAGAATTTCCAACAAAACTGATGCGATCACTTGAGTGTTCTGCTTTTGAGTAAATGTTCTGGTTCTGCTTTTCTCTTAAACCACAGAAAATATGAGTTGCGTGTTATTTCTAACCCACTACAGCCATACACGACATGTTTTGAGCTTCTTTTACAGAGAGAGAAACACTGTCTAGTCAAAAGTATGTGGACACCTGACTTTTCCAGCTATACGTGGTTCTCCTTCAGAACGTTTAAATCGCACACTCGATGCAGGAGCATTGGATCCCTTCAATTAAACTAGGAGACACAAACCTATTCCAGCATGATGATGCTTCTGTGCAAAAGTTCTATTAAGACATGTTTTACATGTGTTAGAGTGGAAGATCTCCTGCTATAGAGCTCTGACTTCACCCCTATTGAACACAACTGGAACGATGACTGCACCCCAGGCCTCCTCACCTCACCCACATCAGTACCTGACTGTACTCGCACCTTTGTAGCTGAATAAGCACAAATCTCCACAAGCTCACTCCAGTAGAGTGGAGCTTGTTATTAGAACAGCAACTGGGGAACTAAACGTGGAATGGCATGTTCAAAAAGCACACAGACTTTTGTCCGTGTTGAAAAGCTGAAAGGAACTGAAGTTTGTCATGTGTAATTAAAGAAGTGTGTGAGATATGTACACATACACACACATATATATATATACATACATACACACACACACACACACACACACACACACACACACACACACACGTATACACGTTGTGACGTTGTGTTTTGTGTCATAAAACTAAAGACTCGGATGCGCGGGACTTGATCCGGTGAGTGGTGAGATGCGATTCAAAGTCAAGTGAAGTGTCTGGAGTGTAATTTATTAATTGTATTTATTTGAATTATTATATTTATTTAGTCAAATTTTATGTACTTATTTAATTCAACTGAGCAAATTCATTTATTTTATTGTATTGATAAATTGTATTTAAATCATTGTTTAGTTATTAATTAGTTAAATAAAGGCGGGCATAATCGCAACTTTCATTTTGTTTCTTTTTACAAAATGAACTTGTGTGATTGTAGTTTGATCAAACAAATTTCCTGATTTCTTTAACACCCCCCCCAAAAAAAATGTACAATAATAAACGTAATGAATAATAAAAAAAAATATGAAATAATAAGTTGAGATTATTAGTACACCGATGGGCTTTATCTTATCTTTTTATTCTATTCTACAAGTAAAAGCACATCAGTTCCATGTAAGAGATGACGAAGTGATAAAGATCGTAAATAACAGTGCGGCGACAAACGTCGAGCTGCAGGTATAAAACAGCACTGATTATACAGAGCTCAGGGGGAAATTCAATACTGAATAATAATAAAACTATACTGAAACCTGTTCAGTTATACCGCCTCCTCCTCACAGCACTTCATCCTGCTTCCACATACAACAACTTCATCACAGAGAAGCGTTTAAATTAAACACTAGGGTCCTGAACTGAAGCAGAGGAACAATAGAATAAAACCCATCCTCTGTAACATGAAGCGAGTGGCCAGGATTTGAGGTAAAAAAAATACAAAATAAAAAATTAAATTAAGAGGTGATAAAGAAAAGAGCCAAAGCTTCAGGATGAAACAAAAAAAAAAAAATCCCTTCAGGAGAAATAAAAAAAAACTAATCAAACAAATAAAGCAAGAAAAAAATACAAGAAAGGAAACAAATGTCTGAATGCAGAACAAAAAATAAAAAAATCAATAAATAAATGATAAAAAAAATTATATCTGTAATTATGTCTGCTCTTGTGATGCATATTTTATTAAAAGAAAATGACAATTTTAATAATCAGTATTAAAAAATAAATAAATAAAAATTACAAAATTAAATTAAAAAAAAGTCTAAAAACAATGCAATATTTGTTCGGAGCATTCCTTTGTAAATGTCAGAGTATTTTATATTTAAATCTATTTTTTTATTATTATTATTATAAAAAAAGAAGAAACAAACAGAAATAAATGTGTTTTGCTATAATTAGTTGTGCAGATCTGCTGCGCAAATAATACAGATATAAAACGATCCATCTCTTTTCTATCAAAAGAAAAAAAGATTAATAAGTGTTTCTCTCTCGCCACGTTCCTCTCACCCTCTCAGAGCTCCAGCCATCGGCCCCCTGTTTGTGATTAAGCGCTCGCTTCCAGCCACCAAATCTCTCAGATGTTTATAGCCAAATAAAGTCATTATGCTCACCATATGTCACTTGTTTGCTGAATTGAAACGAAGCAGATGTGTTTTTCTTACCAGGATACTGAACACGAGGCTCTGCTTACACACCGCTCTACAGCTCTACACCTGCAGCTCTTATCGTTTAGCCGAGTTATTGTGCGACTTCTCTGCAGCTACATCAGAAGACCTCTTCCTGTGTGCGTGTTTTTGTTCTTCACTCAGTACACACACAGTCGCAAAAAAAAAAAAGAAAAAGAAAAAAAGGGCTATGGGTGAAGAGGAAAAAAAGCTGACCTACATGCAGTGCTGTGAGCCGAGCAATCCGATAGTGAAGAAAAGACATGAAGAGAAGTGTGTGGACACCTGAGCATGAGATCGTTTCTGGAGATCCCACGTTTAGTCATAACATGCTCCACACTTCTGGAGATTTGTGTGCGATTTATTCCGCAACAAGGGTGTTAGTAAAGTTGGGTAGTGATGCAGGGTGAGGAAATCAATTCCCATTCACTTTTGTCTATCACTCCTCGCATTGCTCCAAGCTGCCTGAGATCCAGCACTGCTCGCCAGCTTCTCTCACAGGAAGACCTTCTGTTGACACCGAGGTGGTGGAATGAACTTCATCTAATTCAAATGAAGGGCGAAATTCATGTTCCAGCATCCAAAGGGGTCTTATACAATTGTGTGCCTCCTGCTTTGTAGTAAAATACGACTTGGGGAGGAAAAAAAACAACAACAAACAAACAAACACACAAGAACAACTGCCCCGGGTGTCCCAATACTTTTGAGCTGAGTGAATCGTGCTTTACCTAACGTGTCTTTGAGGTTCTTGACGATCGAGGCTTTCCTGGCGCTGTTTTTCCGCTCCACGTAGTTGGACGGGACGAAGCCGGTTTTGTTGGTAGCGTTGCGGACGCGCCACCACGACTTCGAGTCGTCCAGCAGCCAGAGACGCTCGTTCTTCTTGATGTCCAGCTCCTGGTCCTGCTGGGCCATGTAGTCGAACTTGGCAATAACGATCACCTCTTCCGTCATCTTGGACCGTCTTCAGGACTGAAAACGGACATACGGAAACGTTTTACGCCGTTTATTGATGCGCGCGCATACGCACACACACACACACACACACACACACACACACACACACACACACACACACACACACACACACACACGCCTTGTTAGGATCAGAAGTTTGCCTGCATCACAAGAATTCTCAGGTCAAGGTCAAACCAAGTTGATACGAAGTGAAAGTAAGACCTCCACCACTGTTTCCCGTTCAATATCTCGCCTTGAAAGCGCACACACACACACACACACACACACACACACACACACACACACACACACACACACACACTATCCACCTGGAAGATAGCATGCAGGATTGTCTATAAGACTATAGGAGAAAAGTAATCAAAGCATTGAACTTTGGATCATGAGTTCAAATCCCAGCCACACCAAGATTCCACTCCTGGGCCCCTGAGCAAGGCCCCCAACCCCATAGCTGCTCAGTTGTATGAATGAGAGTCGCTCTGGATAAAGGGGTCTGGCAAAAACGTAAAAAAACCTGCCTCTTAGATTCACATTAAAACCACCTACTGATTATTGTCTCTGACCCATGCAGACCTTGACCTCCACAAGATCTCTGAAGGTGCTCAGTGGTATCCAGACCCAAAGATGTAGCAGATGGATTGATGAGACTTGAACTCAAGACCTTCTGTTTACACTTATGCTTTTATCCAGACCAAACAAAGACATTGGTCAAAGGTCCAGACTTTTTATTTAGTGAATTATTTAATCGTGATTATACATTTTTTTTATTTATCTAAATTATTTAAATTTTTATTAGGTTAATTATTTGAATTTAAATATGTTTTATTTGCTGGATTATTTGAACCAGAATTTCATTCTTGTATTATTTAATCCTGATTAAAAAACAAAAAAAATGTATCTACATTATTTGAATTTTTATTAGGTGAATTATAGATTTTATTTGCTTAATTATTTGAACCACAATTTTATTCGCTGAATTATTTAATTCTGATATTATTATTTTTATTCAAATTATTCAACATTTTTATTAGGTGAAAATATTTGAACCTGAATTTTAGTCGCTGAATTATATAAACCTGATTTTTTTCATTTTATTTAGATTGTTCAAACTGTTTTTTTTCATGATCTGGATTTATTTTACTAATTTTAATTTCTTATTTTATTATTAGCTGGATTATTTAAAACTGATTCTGACAATTATTATTTTTTTATCATTTGTGTATTGTGATTTTTTAAATTTTTTATTATTTGTTCCATTTTAAACTATTTTCACAACATTATTTTAACCTGAAATGTTAAATTACCTTAATATTTTAATCTGGAAGACAACGTTTGAGTTTCTGAATTATTTGAACGTGAACATTTTACCGGAAAACTATTTAACCTCAATATTTTAGGTAAAAATTCTAGCCTTCTGCATGTACTTTTAATGCATGAATTACTGAAACCTGAATTTTTGACTGCATTTTTAATTTTTTTATTTATTTATAATTCTTTTTTTTTTTTAAGTATTCAATAATTTAACCTGAATTAAAAAACCTCTTATTTTTGCGATTACGATTCGATAAAAAGTAGGTCCTGATGAAATGCGTTCTCACCCGTGCTGCATCAAAGCCGTCCACTCCAATACTGAAACGTCTTAATGGACACCTGAAATAAAAAAAGAAAAAATTTTGGTCACAGTTTTAGATTTAGTAGGTCAATGAATTACCTAAATGTACTTTTTTTTGTCATTGAGGTCACTAAGAAAAACAAACATGGACCTCTATAGAAGCTGAAGTTAAAATATTTTTACTGCTAACATTTCAGGGGTTTTAATCCACGTATAAGTATGACATCATCAAATCCTGAGACATCATCTGTCATGAGAGCTCATATATATGAAATAGAAATAAATACACACAACAACAGGAGCAAAATAAAACAAAAAAGACGAGAAAAATTAAATAAATAAATAAATATATAGGACAATGATAAAAACAACAAAGATGAAAAAGGTAAAAAATAAAATAAAATAAAAAGATGATGAAGGCATGACAAAGATGAAAAGATAAAGATCAAAAAGAGCAGAAAGGTTAAAGAATAACTGAGGAAGACGGAAAAAGAAGATGAATAGAAGGAAGGACGGCGAAAGCGTTGAGGACGAGGAAGATGAAGATGGAGAACGTGATGAAAAACAAGGAAAAGGAAGATTTAGGACGATGATGAAGACAATAAAGATAAGGCATAGATTAAAAAAAAAAAAAAAAAAAGAAATGTGAGGAAGATTATCAAGACAATGAAGACAAAAAAGACAAGGACGTTGCTGAAGTGAAAAAAGTGAGGAAGATGAACATGATCAAAAGAAGATCAAAGGAAAATGACCGAAACAAACGATGGCAATGAACAACACGACGAAGACAAAAACGACAAAGACGAGGAAGAAGGAGAACGTGATGAAGATAAAAAAAAAAAAAAGATGAGGAGAATAAAGAACATGAAGATTAAACAGACCAGGAAGGTTAGAAAAAAAAAAGGATGGCAATGAACAAGACAATGATGAAGACAAACAAAAATGAAAAAGACAACAAAAATGAAAAAGACAACAAAAATGAAAAAGACAACAAAGAGAAAAAGCAATGAAACAAATAAAAAAATTAAGATTAGAAAGACAAAAAAATGAAACCACCAATAAGGGCAAAGATGAAGAGGACGACAAGGATAAAAGACAACAAAGACAAAGGACAAGGCGATAATAAAGACAATAAAAGATTTTTAAAATTCCATTAGTTTCAGTAAACTTCGTTGCACTTTTCTTGGCCCCAAATCAAATCCTCGAACCTCGAACACTTCCTCCCTCCATACTCCTACACACGTGCGCGCGTATTCCTGCGAAAAGCACGTGAGCTCGACGTTACACCTCTATTTGTTCATCTCTTCATCCAAAACATGACACAAATTGACAAAAAAAAAAAAATTTCCTCCTGAACGTCGACATCGAAGGCGCTGCGTAACGAACCGACCGAACTCATTGACCTCCACATCGTGTCCTCTGGGTCACGGCACTAACGGGCGAGTGAGTCGAAGCCATAAATGAGTCTTCCGTGCACCAGATGTGGGAAACATGTGGTGGGATAACGAGGTCCGGCCCTCCTGAAGCTCACAGCAGAAATCCAGATACACAAAACAAAGATCAGGTTCACACTGGGACCAAAAAAAAACAAAAAAAAAACCTAATCAAGTTTTTGCTCAATTTCTGGACAAATCACAGGTCCTGCTTCAGATTATTTTTTTTCAATTTCCTGCCAAAGCGTCAGAATAAATCTTTTTCATAAAAAGTCTAACAATAGCTGTCTAAGGAACCTTGTTCGCCTTGTGCACGAAGACCGAGAATGAACCGGTATTTAAATCTAAACATCTGATTCATCCCCATACCTCTGAATTGAGTTCTCGTCAACAAGAGACACTCCGCAGTTGAAGATGGTTGAACCATAACAGCCTAAAGATCCATGAAGTCACTAAGCAACTCAAGAATTTTGATGGATTTAGACTGGAACAAATATCAATAGTTGAGGAGCACAGTGTGCATTCAATCGCCCGTCACCGCACACCGTATCAATGATGGAACTGTAATGAATGAACATTTGGTGTTGAGGATGAGGACTGGTTCCCTTTTGAGTCTGGTTCCTCTCGAGGTTTTTGACTTGCTCTAGGAACAAACTTTATTTGACCCTTTTTTAATAACGTTTATATAATTTCTGGATCATTATTTCTGTATATAAATGGTGTCTTCATTGTACATACACTGTGTATAACTTGTACAGCTGTACATACAATGTATATAATCAGGTATGACATTAAAACATTATGAGTGGTGAAGTGAAAAACACTGATTCATCATGGCACCTGTTAGTGTGTGGATTTATTTATTAGGCAACAAGTGAACATTTTGAAGCAGGAAAAATGGGCGAGCATAAGGATTTGAGCAGATTTGACAAAATTGTGAGACGTCTAGACGTCTGGGTTAGAGCATCTGACCAAAACTGCAGCTCTTGTGGGCTGTTCCTGGTGACGGGCGGCCGAGATTCATTGATGCCTGTGAGGAGTGAAGGCTGGTCCGTGTGTTTTGATCCAACAGACGAGTTCCTGTAGCTCAAACTGCTGAAGAAGTTGATGCTGTTGATGCTCGATGGGTCAGAACTGTTTAGCAGCAGAAGGGGGACCAACACAATGTTTGCTACAACGGCACAGGGCTCAGTTTTGCACTCGTGTCTATCAGCTTTACACTGGATGAGTATCCAGATGTCACCCAGATGAGGATGGGTTCCCTTTCGAGCTTGCGTTCTCAAAAGGTACCATCTCTGAAGGTTTGCTCCCCTCCCACTGTTGTCCTGTTCGTGAGGGATAAAACTTTATAAAGTGATGCTGGAAGCTGCATTCGAATTGCATTTCGTTTCTGTAAAGAACATGGTGGGGAGCATTTTGAGATTGTATGCTCTTTAGTTTCCTCCAAAACTTCCTCGAAGTTGATTCCCTCCTCTGTCGTGATCGAACATCATGGGTCTGTCCCGAGAGAAGATCTAAGATCAGATGTCTTGTGAAAAGCTATTCATTAGGACCCAAACCAACCCGCCGATTAGCACCTTGACCCAGATGCGACTGATTGATGTGTCGTTATCTAGAAGGATTACGGTGACTCGTCCGGGACGAGTTTGTTTCGCGCACACAGACGCCGGGTTTGAGCTCCGAGCTGGAGATCGCGTGGCTTTAGGGGCTCTCGGATTATATTCCGTAACATGGCTGACATCACAGTGTGGAGATCAGGGTTACTTTTGTTGTGGTGTGTTTTTTATTAGAGTGCATTTTCTCCTCGCATCTATCATCTCTTTCTTTCTCTTTCTCTCTTTCTCTCTCTCTCTCTCTCTCACACACACACACACACACACACACACACACACACACACACACACACACAGTCGACTCTAATTAAATTAATTGACGCTGGGAGGCAACATTAACAACATCGCTGCTCAGTAACAAAGACCTTATTAACTCCAGATAGAGCAGAAAAAGCAACAGGAACATTCCCTAAAGGTCACACACACACACACACGCACACGCACACACGCACGCACACTACATACACACCTCCTACACACACACATATCTTCTCACTGTAAACATGTTCCAGTGAAGAAGCCTTCACATGGGCAGCACGTTTTCCTGATCGGAACCATGTATGCGAATACGGGTCTAAAGTACTGGAACAACAAGGAACGGTTTAGTTTTTCCTGCTAAAAAGCGGGAGGGAAAAAAAAACGTGGGTTTGACATCAAAGACGATCGATCAGACTTTCAGCATTGGCTTCCTGATATTCAGAAACATTTTGATTTTGATTGATCGCTACCATTTTTTTAACGGGCAAAAATATTGGAACGTGTCTATCCGAATTATTATTTTTATTATTATTTTTATTTTATTTGTTTTTACACGTATGAGTCATTTGACCCAAAACTCTTCAGTGTATTGCCGTGTTGTGTCCGTACAGACGCTGAAAAATCTAATGGAGGTTTTGAAAGCAGCAAAGGGACACGGTAGCATTAAGGGGACCGGTTACGTCTTTAACAGATAGATACACTATATCCACCAAACGTTTGCGGACAGGTGACCATCACACGTGTGCTCGTTAAACATAATAATAATCAGCTCAATCGGATCTATTATTTTTACTTAACCGTTAGACTTTATTAGATAATCGGATGCCCTGATTTCTAAATATCGTCTAGAGTAAAACCCGTATCAGTCGAACTCTACTTTAGAGATTTATGTTGAACTCGATGACCCCAAAAACCCGACACAGCGAGAGAGCAAAACTGTGAAATATTTTAAATATAGAAAAGGAAGAAAGACCATCATACACATTATTATGTGTGGATTTTGGCTCTAACTTGTTACATAATCATCATGAATTATCTTTTTTTTTCTCCAACTGACACACTTATTATTTGTTGGTTCCTGCCTGCAGTAATATCTAATCAATTTGGTTGAACTTGTTTCCAATTTATTAGTAACCACACCAACTCTGGAGACTGAAGGAGCTTTGTGTGATATTATACAGTCTGGACTGTAGGTCATGTCCACATTAATCCATTTAGATCTGAAAACTGTGCTTTGGAGGAAGGAGTGCTTTGGAGTCAGAGACTCCTCGTCTCTGCACGTAACCGTGACCGGATTTTGTGGATAAACAGTAGATGTACAGCAGCTATGGATTAGTGGGATCATAATACAACGTATTCCTGAGGTGTAAATGCATGTCTGGATCCATTATTAGTGTTCTTCAGAAGTACTGAAGGAGTTAACACATGAACAATCAAAACCCTCAGACTCCCCCAGAAGACATAGTTCGGTTTTCTTTTAGGTGGCTCAATCTGCTTTCTCTAACCGTTCTCAAGAAACTGCTTGACAGAGAGCCGATATATGACCACTGCTGGTGACTGCCTCAATCCTGGGAAACAAATTCTCTTTGATGAGGAGCAGAAGTTTCCAAAACTGCCCTCGGTTTCATTAGTGCAATTCTACAAAAAAGACAAATGGAAAAGTTGCAGCAAGGGGTTCCTGGTCCTAAGCCAACCAACACCAGCTATGATTCAGTCCATGAGAAGTCTGCCGCTAGTTACTTACTGTAAGGCCATCTAAAGTATAATCACACACACTGATCAGGCAGAACATTATGACCACCTGCCTAATATTGTGTTGGCCCCTCTTTTGCTGCTAAACAGTTCTGAGCATCAACAGCATGAACTTCTTCAGCAGTTTGAGCTACAGAAGCTCGTCTGTTGGATCAGACCACACCGCCAGCCTTCACTCCACACGTGCGCCACTGAGCCTCAGCCACCCACGACCCAGTCACCGGTTCACCACTGTTCCTTCCTTGGAGCACTTTTGAAAAACACTGACCACTGCAGACCAGGAACAGCCCACAAGAGCTACAGTTTTGGAGATGCTCTGACCCAGACGTCTAGACATTTTGTCAAACTCGCTCAAATCCTTACACTCGGCTCTTTTTCCTGCTTCAAACACGTCAACATTGAGGACAAAATACTTGCTGCCGTGTTGGCACATGAAGTACATTACCAGTAGGGGGCAGTCGTGTTCCCACTTCTAGTGTTTACTGAACTCAATAATATGCAGGGGCGTTCTGAAAGCAAGGGACAGAGCTTGAGAACCGCTATTTGAAGTATATTGTGAATGTACAGTTCAATTAATAATTTAGTTATTAATATATTATATATAGTTGCCAGAAGTGTAAAGTAAAAAAAGTAGCCATTACTACTTCCTGTTTTAGTGTCACGCTGCAAACTGGATGTCACGTTTAATCGCGATTATTCGCATAACTATGTTTTGACTCGCGATTAATCGCACATTTTATTTGTTCTAAATGTCCCTTAAATTCACACTTTTCACGTATTTTATACCCGAATTTTGAGCTTTCTATACATATTTTTATTTAGTCTGTGAGGAGAGAGCGCCCCCTGCCTGTTTTCTCCTTTTTACAAAAGTACAGCGTTTTGTTGTGATTATGAGTATGTACAAATAAAAGTAGACCCTTTACAGATTCGAATGATGTATCGCTCTCATCCGTACGATCAAATAAAAGTTTGTTTCGGAGTCTATTTCTGAATACAGAATGGACGTCGTGAGTAAACGAATGTTGCCCTGAAGCTTTTCGTTTCGCCTTTTATATTTATTGAATTTTTTATAAAAACGGTCAAACAGAAATGCGCCCTGCATTAATCTCGGGTTAATAAAAGTCTGTGAAGTTTAATTGAATGTGTGTTGACGCTTTTATTTTTGACGGCCCTAATTAATAAATGAATACAAAACGAATTAAAATGTTGTTACCCAATGAATGTATCCAGGCTGAACATCCACCATGTAGAACACAAGCAGAGAAAAGATGATGATCAGGTGATCAGGAATGTGTCTGTTCTCTCTCCTCTGTCTCATCCACTTTATCCCCAGACTTCTTGTTGCCAGATTTGTAAACTAGTCTACGTCTGTGGTGTGTGAGAACCAGGAAATGATACACCAGTGGCAGACTGAAAAAGCCGCACATTGACAGGAAATATGTAGATGGGCTGAAAAATATTGACATTTCACCAAATAGATTAAAACTGAAGAAACGTTTTGAAAATGTAAGAAGTAGAAAGTACAGATATTTGTGTTTAAACAGAAATGAAAGTAAAAAGTAAGGGGCCGAAGCCCAACGCCTGAAAAACAACCCCACATCATAATCCCCCTCCACCAAACTTTACACTGCAGAACAATGCAGTCAGACAAGTACTCGGACCCAGACTCGATAATCGGATTGCCACACAGAAAAAGACGGAAATGTAAAGGGGAAAAAAGACGGAAATGTGAGGGGAAAAAAGACGGAAATGTGAGGGGAAAAAAGACGGAAATGTGAGGGGAAAAAAGACGGAAATGTGAGGGGAAAAAAGACGGAAATGTGAGGGGAAAAAAGACGGAAATGTGAGGGGAAAAAAGACGGAAATGTGAGGGGAAAAAAGACGGAAATGTGAGGGGAACAAACGGAAATGTGAGGGGGAAAAAAGACGGAAATGTGAGGGGAAAAAAGACGGAAATGTGAGGGGAAAAAAGACGGAAATGTGAGGGGAAAAAAGACGGAAATGTGAGGGGAAAAAAGACGGAAATGTGAGGGGAAAAAAGACGGAAATGTGAGGGGAAAAAAGACGGAAATGTGAGGGGAAAAAAGACGGAAATGTGAGGGGAAAAAAGACGGAAATGTGAGGGGAAAAAAGACGGAAATGTGAGGGGAAAAAAGACGGAAATGTGAGGGGAAAAAAGACGGAAATGTGAGGGGGAAAAAGACGGAAATGTGAGGGGAAAAAAGACGGAAATGTGAGGGGAAAAAAGACGGAAATGTGAGGGGAAAAAAGACGGAAATGTGAGGGGAAAAAAGACGAAAATGTGAGGGGAAAAAAGACGAAAATGTGAGGGGAAAAAAGACGAAAATGTGAGGGGAAAAAAGACGAAAATGTGAGGGGAACAAAAGGAAATGTGAGGGGAAAAAGACGGAAATGTGAGGGGAAAAAGACGGAAATGTGAGGGGGAAAAAAGACGGAAATGTGAGGGGGAAAAAAGACGGAAATGTGAGGGGAAAAAAGACGGAAATGTGAGGGGAAAAAAGACGGAAATGTGAGGGGAAAAAAGACGGAAATGTGAGGGGAAAAAAGACGGAAATGTGAGGGGAAAAACGAAAATGTAAGGAAAAAAAGACGGAAATGTGAGGGGAAAAACGAAAATGTGAGGGGAAAAAAGACGGAAATGTGAGGGGAAAAAAGACGGAAATGTGAGGGGAAAAAAGATCCTACAGCATCTCATCATTTTCGTATCGATTAAAGTAAATACATACATACATACAATTCATCATGTCTTTTTCCCTGTAAATTAATAAGACCGATTGAGACACATGGACACACTCATCATAATAAAGAAAACAGAAAACAGTCACGTGGACCACGACCCTGTGAATCGCACGTTACTATAGAAAACAAATGCATTTATATAAACCCGGCCCTGTCAACAAGAAATCCACCAAATATCAATCCTCCTCCCCACTCTAGTGTCTGTGTGAGATATTCATTATGTGGAAAAGTGAAAGCAAAGAGAGAAAAAAAAAAAGTTATTTTCTGTTCTCTATTTCACGTCTCCAGCCTCTGCTGCGTCAGCAGGATTTCAGTCCGAAGCTGGAACACATCAACGGGTTACACACAGGACAGTGAGAAAAATCCTCTCTCTCTCTCTCTCTCTGCATCTCCCTCCCTCTCTCTGTCACTTTCTTTCTCTGTCTCTCTCTGCATCTTCCTCTCTGTGTCTCTCTGTTTCTCTCTGCATCATCCTCTCTCTCTCCCTGTCACTTTTTGTGTCTCTCTTTCTCTCTTCATCTCCCTCTTTCTCTCTCTCACTTTATTTCTCTGTCACTTTTTGTGTCTCTCTTTCTCTCTTCATCTCCCTCTTTCTCTCTCTCACTTTCTTTCTCTGTCACTTTCTGTGTCTCTCTTTCTCTCTCTGCATCTTCCTCTCTCTGTGACCTCATTTTCTCTCAGTATATGTCTCTCTCTGCATCCTCACACTCATCCCCCACTTTCTCTCTGCATTTCTCACTCTCTTCTCTTTCATCTCTCTGCATTTCTCACTCTTCTCTCTTTCGTCTGCCAATTTCTTTTTGTATGCCTCTCTACATCTCTCACTCTCTCTCCCTGTATGCTTCTCTACATCTCTCACTTTCTCTTTGTCTCTTTCTATACATATTTCTCTCAGTACTTTCGTGTCTATCCCCTCTCTTTCTTTCTCTCCGTAAAAACCCAGGAGACAGCTGAGAGTAAAAATGAAAGCCCTCGATCGCTGCCTCGTGTACAGGTTTACTCCGCCTGCACACAGGAAACCTCCGGCGAGAGGCGCAACACCATCCACGTAATATTACACTTTACACAACTCTCTATACGTCTTTGTAGCGGGGATGCACTTTGAACTGTTTATCTGCAATAACCGCATGCCCTAAACATCTGGCAACCTTAATCATTACATTCACACCTCGTACTCTTTCCATTTACAGTGACTTTCTATAACTGCTGAATTTATATTGTGGAATCAGTGTTCAGTAGTATCTCAAGATCAAGATCTCACTAAACAAAACACTCTGCTGTTATTGTTTTTCGGGAAAGAGATGGGTGTCACGATACTTTTGCCCGTATGGAGTATGTTGGCTGATAGAATTCATCAGGTTGAAAATAAATTCAATTTGAATTCTAATTGTATTTGTCACATACACACTCATACAGAGTACGACATGCAGTGAAACGCTTTTTTGTCCGACATTTAAACATGAAAAAGAAATAGAAATAGGGATAAAAGAAATACAAAAATTAAGTAAATAAATAAAAAAGTAACATCAAACGAATTAACTCTCTTTGAAGGATTCTTCTTTCAAAACCGAATATCTCTGAATCCACTCTTCAATTGTGGCCCCAAAAGCACGAGGCAGATGTTTATTACATTATTATATGTTTAAAACACGTTGTTTATTTATTGATATTTTACGTATCATTTTTTCATGCTAATTCGCCTGCAAAGAAAAAAAAAATCCTTGAACTACTTCTAGGCTGACTGAGTCAGATGGTTCTGCTGGAGGGGATCCAACGCTTGATCATTGTTGTTCATTCATTCATTTGATGGGTTAATTTTCAACCTGATGAATTCGATCGACCGATGAACTCTCTGCTGGCAAAAGTATTGGGACACCCGTTTCGTCCCAAAACTGTTACCACAAAGTTGGAGGCGCACGATTGGATAGCATGACATTTTCCCTGCACGACAATGCTCCTGTACACAAAGCCAGATCCATGAGTTGGAGTAGAAGATCTCCTGCTATAGAGCTCTGACCCTAAACCCAGAGCACCTCTGGGCCTCCTCACCTCACCCACATCAGTAAATGACCTTACTAACACTCATGACTAAATCACAGACATCTCCACAAGTCCACTCCAAAATCTAGTGGAACTTCTTCCCAGAAGAGTGGAAAGTTATTGGTACAGGAAATGGGGACTAAATGTGGAATAGGATGGGAAAGCTCAGACAAGGGTGTTGTACCAAACTTGGACCTTCCAGAAAAGAAAAAAAAAACAACAACCCACATACAAATAAATAAGCAAAAAACAAACAAAAATTGGGTTGTGATCATTTATTAACCCAGTCTATCTAATCAATAATAAAATTTGTATTGTTAAATTGTAATTTTTATTTTTTATTTATTGTTCCTTCAATACCAAAACCTTCACGTCGAACCATTTAAAAAAACTGACGCTGGAGAGACTCCTTACACTGACATTAATCCCCCCAAGATTTTAGCATCAGTGATACTTTAGCAAACTACAGAAACTAAACAAACTGGAGACCTGAGAACAATCAGACACGCTGTGACCAATCGAGGCTTTAACGCCACTACCTGACCATATGATAAACCACAACCTACTGAGAACGCGAGTCCTTTTGTGAAGGGAAAAACTACACTGGTGTATCGTTGAGGTGAAAATGACTAAGTGACTCTCCTTACATACAAAAATCACACAAACCCGTCACACTAAAAAACACACAGAGCTCTCGTGTAAATTATTCATGAATAAAACTTCACTTGTTGAATAAACCAGATTCACTGAGCATCTTGAGGAGGAGGACTTTTTTTTTTTTTTTAAATGAGAAATGCCCTGCGGTTTTCTTGTACGTTAGTGCCTTAGTCCTTCGTACGTTGTAAAAACTTCTCATGGGAATTTAACCTGGAGCTTTAAATAAAGGAGTAATGTTTATTATCTATATTTATTAAGAAGAATTATGTTACTTATTAAGTGGAAAAATGTTACAAAAATGTAATTCTTTACTTAAAATTGTTTATATATTAATTAGATTAAAAAAATTATAAAAATAAAAATCTAATAAAATTGGTGTATGTATACATATGAATAAAAAAAAAAAAGATTTAAATAAATATAAGAAATTAATTTCTAAATAATACATTAAAGGAGTGTAATTATGGACAAAATGCTCATGGTTTCACTATTGAAAATCGCCTTTGAATTAAAAAAAAACAATATACCTTCCTAATAAAATTCTAGTCCACACACACACACACACACACACAGGAAGCGTCCTACCTTATCTAAAAAGCTCAGCATCCCGACTGAGGCTCCAGCCGAGGGTCAGAGGTCATCTCGTGACATTATCTCTCACACACACACACGCTTCTTCACAGAGTTCCGCTGTGTTCACACACTCACGAGATATCTCTTTCACAGAACATGTACATTCTGCTCCTCCTCTTTTAATAGTCTTTGTGACTCAACTACATACATACACACACAAACACACAAACACACACACACACACACACACACACACACACACACACACACACACACAGCAAGGAAAAGAGTGTGCTTTTGCAAAGCAAAAAAAATCGAGGTCTACAGCTGCATTTATAGTGTTGCAACCCTCACCACAACAACTCCTGACTCCACCTGGTATATACATACACATGCGCATGAACACACACACACACACACACACACACTTCCTCCTTCCACTGATGCACTGAGACTGCACAAGTTGAACAGAACAAAAGGCTTGAAGGATGGATGTGGTGAGAAATTGTGTGTGTGAGTGTGCGAGAGAGAGAGAGAGAGAGAGAGAGAGAGAGAGAGAGAGAGAGAGAGAGAGAGAGAGATTGAGAGATCAATAGATAGATAGATAGATCGATAGATCGATAGATAGATAGATAGATAGATAGATAGATAGATAGATAGATAGATAGATAGATAGATAGATAGATAGATAGATAGATAGATAGATAGATAGATAGATAGGGGGTTGGTAAGTCAGTAGGAAGGCGAGAGAGAAACAGACACTAAGACAGATGGAAATGGAGAAAGAAAGAAAGAAAGAAAGAAAGAAAGAAAGAAAGAAAGAAAGAAAGAAAGAAAGAAAGAAAAAGAAAGGTAAGTAAGAGATAGACTTCTATCAGTAGGTACAGGCTATTTGTTGGTACTTTGAATAGTCTACAGCAGGGGGCAGTACTTTCTCTTACAAAGTCCCACAGTTATGGATCAGCCTTGTAATTAGTGTCAAGGTGCTAACACATGCTCTTATTGTTTAAGTCAAGGTTGAAACTATTTGTTCATCAAGTCTTCTGTGAACAGGTTTAATGGTTCTATAGTGTTTTGGTGAACTGGGATGTGTGGATGGTCATATAGTAGTCTTGCTCAAGTCCCTGCTTGGATCTGATCTGATCATGCCTGAAGTAGGGTGTCAAGATGGATCATGCAGCTTCAGAGGGCAGAAAGGGTGAAGGGGTATGGAGTTCTCTTCAATTGGAAAGCACTCACTGCTCTGATGGTGGCTCCACGTGAACCATGAAGACGTGGTTCCATGAAGAACCATGAAGACACGTTCACATGAACAGTTCTTTTGCATCGGATTTAGTACTACAATTGCCAGGAACAGCTTTGAAACCAGCTTTGGTATAACTCTTGGCTATTAACCAATAAAAAGAGAGCATGCAAAAGATATGGAGAGAGGAGAGAGAGAGAGAGAGAGAGAGAGAGAGAGAGAGAGAGAGAGAGAGAGAGAGAGAGAGAGAGAGAGAGAGAGACTCTGACATGACAACGCGTGCGAGAGAAAGAAACATTATGAAAAGAAAGAATAGAAATGGAGAGATACAGAGACAGAAAACCTCACCACATCCTTTTAGCACGATGCTGCAAACTGCTTAGCTCCGACTCCATTACTACGGCGACCCAACTCGAACTTCAAAATGTAGTCAAGTAAAGACTGAAGTCCAATGCAATGAGGGATAGAAAGAAGCTGTACAGACAGACAGATACAGTGAGGAAAATAAGTATTTGAACAGCCTGCTATTTTGCAAGTTCTCCCACTTAGAAATCATGGAGGGGTCTGAAATTGTCATCGTAGGTGCATGTCCACTGTGAGAGACATAATCTAAAAAAAAAATAATCCAGAAAACACAATGTATGATTTTTTTTACTATTTATTTGTATGATACAGCTGCAAATAAGTATTTGAACACCTGAGAAAGTCAATGTTAATATTCTGTACAGTAGCAACTTTGTTTGCAATTACAGAGGTCAAACATTTCCTGTAGTTTTGCTCATACTGCGGGAGGGATTTTGGCCCACTCCTCCACACAGATCTTCTCCAGATCAGTCAGGTTTCTGGCCTGTCGCTGAGAAACACGGAGTTTGAGCTCCCTCCAAAGATTCTCTATTGGGTTTAGGTCTGGAGACCGGCTAGGCCACGCCAGAACCTTGATATGCTTCTTACAGAGCCACTCCTTGGTTATCCTGGCTGTGTGCTTCGGGTCATTGTCATGTTGGAAGACCCAGCATCGACCCATCTTCAATGCTCTAACTGAGGGAAGGAGGTTGTTCCCTAAAATCTCACAATACATGGCCCCGGTCATCTTCTCCTTAATACAGTGCAGTCGCCCTGTCCCATGTGCAGAAGAACACCCCCAAAGCATGATGCTACCACCCCCATGCTTCACAGTAGGGATGGTGTTCTTGGGATGGTACTCATCATTCTTCTTCCTCCAAACACGTTTAGTGGAATTATGACCCAAAAGTTCTATTTTGGTCTCATCTGACCACATGACTTTCTCCCATGACTCCTCTGGATCATCCAAATGGTCATTGGCAAACTTAAGATGTGCCTGGACATGTGCTGGTTTAAGCAGGGGAACCTTACGTGCCATGCATGATTTCAAACCATGACGTCTTAGTGTATTACCAACGGTAACCTTGGAAACGGTGGTCCCAGCTCTTTTCAGGTCATTGACCAGCTCCTCCCGTGTAGTTCTGGGCTGATTTCTCACCTTCCTTAGGATCATTGAGACCCCACGAGGTGAGATCTTGCATGGAGCCCCAGTCCGAGGGAGATTGACAGTCATGTTTAGCTTCTTCCATTTTCTAATGATTGCTCCAACAGTGGACCTTTTTTCACCAAGCTGCTTGGCAATTTCCCCGTAGCCCTTTCCAGCCTTGTGGAGGTGTACAATTTTGTCTCTAGTGTCTTTGGACAGCTCTTTGGTCTTGGCCATGTTAGTAGTTGGATTCTTACTGATTGTATGGGGTGGACAGGTGTCTTTATGCAGCTAACGACCTCAAACAGGTGCATCTAATTTAGGATAATAAATGTAGTGGAGGTGGACATTTTAAAGGCAGACTAACAGGTCTTTGAGGGTCAGAATTCTAGCTGATAGACAGGTGTTCAAATACTTATTTGCAGCTGTATCATACAAATAAAGAGTTTAAAAATCATATATTGTGATTTCTGGATTTTTTTTTTTAGATTATGTCTCTCACAGTGGGCATGCACCTACGATGACAATTTCAGACCCCTCCATGATTTCTAAGTGGGAGAACTTGCAAAATAGCAGGGTGTTCAAATACTTATTTTCCTCACTGTAGATATAAATAAAGAGAGGAGAAAAAAAGAGAAGTGAACAAGATATGTAGACAGACTGTAAGAGAAAGATATAGAAAGACACACAGACAGACATGGTTATGGTCATCTGTTAGAAATATGAGAAAGAGAGAGAGAAAAGAAGAGACACACCTGCCACTAGGTGATGTAGGTATGCAACACATACACACACACACACACACACAATTATATACATCTCATATTCTTTCCTTTTTATTTATTTATTATTCTATTTGTATTTATTGTAACTATTCCCTTTTCACTCTATAGTTTTTATATTATTATTAAAGTTATATCACAGTATATTATAGAGTATATTCTATCTTCTTCTTCCCTTCTTTTGGCTTCTCGCATTAGGGGTCTCCACAGCGGATCATCCGTCTCCACAACCCCCTGTCCTCTACATCTGCCTCTGTCACAGCAACTACTTGCATTTCTTCCCTCACCACATCCATTAACCTCTGTCTTGGCTTCCTCTTTTCCTCCTTCCTGGTGGCTCCATCCTCAGCATTCTCCTACTGATATACCCCATGTCCCTTCCTTGCACATGTCCAAACCATCTTAATCTCGCCTTCCTCACCTTGTCCCCAAAACACTCTACATGCTCTGTCTCTCTAATAAACTAATTTTTAGTCCTGTTCTTCGTCGTCACTCCCAACAAAAACCTCAACATCTTCAGCTCTGCTACCTCCAGCTCCACCTCCTGTCTTCTACTCAATGCTACTGTCTCTAATCCATACAACATCGCTGGTCTCACCACAGTCCTATAAACTTTAGCTTTCACTCTTACAGATACCCTTCTATCACAAATCATAGTAGAGTATATACTATATACAGTGTTTTTAGAGTCTATTGTTATTTCTGTTACGTGTCTGTATGTTTGATGCTTTGGCAATACAAATGTCCATATGTGTCATGTTAATAAAGCAACCTCTGATTCTTGAGAGAGACAAATTAAGATTTGTTACTACAGAGAATTAAGTCAGCAGCTAAGTCGGTCTTTAGATAGATAGACAGATGGACTGACGGACGGACAGATATTTATAAAAGGTTATTTGTCAGATATGAGATCTATAAAAGAAATTAAGAAAATAATAGAAGGGGAGGTAAGTCGTAGACAGAGACAGACAGACAGACAGAGAGACAGACAGACAGACGTTTATAGAGGTTATTTGTCAGATATGAGATATATAAAAAGAAATGGAGACAATTAAAGAGAGAGAGAGAGAGAGAGAGAGAGAGAGAGAGAGAGAGAGAGAGAGAGAGAGAGAGAGAGAGAGAGAGAGAGAAGGGTAGGTAAGTCGGCAGGTAGATGGACAGACAGAGGTTAGTCAGATATGAGCTACATAAAAAGAAATGCAGAAATTAGAGGGGGGGGGGGGGGGGTCAGTCAGTAAGTCGGCAGGTAGACAGACAGACAGACAGACAGACAGACAGAGGTTAGTCAGATATGAGATATAAAAAGAAATGCAGAAATTAATGAGAAGGGGGGGGTAGGTACATCAGTAAGTAGGTAAGGAGATAGACAGACAGACAAACATAGATGTAAGTTTATAGAGGTTTTATAGATAGATAGATAGATAGATAGATAGATAGATAGATAGATAGATAGATAGATAGATAGATAGATAGATAGATAGATAGATAGATAGATAGATAGATAGATAGATAGATAGATAGATAGATAGATAGATAATATAATAAAGATATAGTAAATTTATATTATATATATATCAGACAGATGTTTATAGAGGTTATTTGTTAGATATGAAATATAAAATACTTTTACTTCAAAATAAAAGGGGGAAAAAAGAAAGAAAGAGACTAAAATTGAGATATGGTGCTACAAAGAACTCAGTCAGTCAGACAGACGTCAGATATGAGATCTATAAAAAGAAAAGAATAAGAAAGAGAGAGAGAGAAGGGTAGGTAGGTAGGTAGGTAGGTAGGTAGGTAGGTAGGTAGGTAGGTAGGTAGGTAGGTAGGTAGGTAGGTAGGTAGGTAGGTAGGTAGGTAGGTAGGTAGGTAGGGAGACAGACAGACAGAAAAAGGTTAGAGGTTATCGGTCAGATATGAAATACATTAAAAAAAAAAGCGATGGAGAGAATGAAAACGAGAGAGAGAGAAAGACTGACAGATGCATCCGAGTCTGTGAACGTTGTAGGATTTCAGCACTTTTTTTGCCCTTTAGTTTCATCTTAAGCAAATATAAAGCAGAGAGACTTGGAAAACACACTACTTTCCATCTGCACTGTGAGATGGTATGAGGGAGAAACCTTGAGAGGAACCAGACAGGTGGGCGAAACTGAACGTCCATTCATTACAGTTCCACCATTATTGATAGTCACTGATGAAGACTCGAGTGTAAAACCGTTCATGGTGATTGCAGTCCTAAAGCATTGTAGCAAACTGTGTATATTAATTACAGTCTTAGACGGTGTGGAACCATCCTCATGTGGAACCATCCTCAGCTGCAGCGAGTGGTCTCCAAATTCTAAAAGAACCCCATCCGGAGGAAGAGAGGGACCAAACAGGGATATTTCTTGTTCCTTGGTCTGGGTGAGAGACAATGGAAAAGACATCTTTCTGAAGAACCTTGATATAGTTCAGTGCAATCTTGGCCAACATGTTGATTTAGACATGCTGTATGCACATTCCTGAACATGCCACCTGCGGGCTTTGTGTCCTGTACTGTTCTAGTTCACTGGAAGTGAGAGATCGAGTCCAAAACCTGTTCCAGCATGACAATGTCTCTGTGCACAAAGTGAGCTCCATGAAGACATGGTGTGTTAAGGTTTAAATGAAAGAGCTCAAACTCCTCTGCCCTCAACCCCAATAAACAACTTTGTAAAGAACTCTGAGTGAACCTCAGACCTCCACACCTTCTCAACATCAGCATCTGATGCTCTTATATCTTGGAGAGCCATCAAGAAGCCCCTATAGACACACTCATAAGCCTGTTTATTTTTTTTGTTTGTTTTTTTTTGTTTTTACAGAAAACAAATAGATGCCTATTGATATTAACCTGACTGACTAAAAGTGGATACTTGACCTTGTTATGACCCTGATTTTTTTTTATCAATTCCAAAATCGTATGCATTCATCTGATTATTAAAAATGATAATCCATATAAAGTCTACACACACGCAAACCCCTCGTCCACGTTAAACCAAGTAAATCTTCATGGGGTTTTGCTTTGTGCACAGGAACATTGCCATGAAATATAATTCCAAGACGTTTTATATAATTGTGTGCCTCCAACTTTGCTGTCTCGATACTTTAGTCCATACAGTGTATTTTCTTTATCCGTTCATGCAATAAATAATCTAAATGTATTTAGAGGTGAAGATCATCACAGGCATCAATATCTATTTTTATTAAAAAAAATTTACTTTAAGACTTTTTCACGTATTACTTTTACCACACTGCTTTGCATGATAAAGGAAATGTGTTTACCATAAAAAAATAAATAAAATAAAAAACAGTTTCAGTGGGTTTCAATCCCATCATTCCATTCAAAATACCAAAGAAAATCATATTTTCAGCAAAGCCACTCAAGAACAAAGCTGTTTTTTGGCCTAGAACTATCTGTTTGAGTGTGTGTGTGTGTGTGTGTGTGTGTGTGTGTGTGTGTGTGTGTGTGTGTGTGTGTGTGTGTGTGTGTGTGTGTGTGTGTGTGTGTGTGTGTGTGTGTGTGTGTGTGTGTGTGTGTGTGTGTGTGTGTGTGTGTGTGTGTGTGTGTGTGTGAGAGAAATCCACAGTCACTTTCCATACACCAAGAGATCTGGAAGAAGCGATGAAGAGCGAAGGAGAGCGTAAGGAAGGGAGGACCAAATAAAAGCTATGAGGAGCTAGGAGGAGTGGGGAAGAGCCAGAAGCAGTGATAAGGAGTGTAGAGGAGCGAGAAGGACAGAAAAGGAGCGATGAGGAGCCGAGAGGAAACGGGAGCGGGGAGAAGTGGAGAGGAGGGAGGAGAAGCGAAGAGGAGCGGAAAGGAACAGAGAGGAGGAGGAGCAATGAGGGGGGGAGCGGAGAGGAGGAGGGAGGAGGAGCAAGCAGGGAGGAGCGGAGAGAAGGAGGAGGAGCTGGGAGGAGCGGGGAAGAGCGAAAAGAAGGAGCGGGGAGAAGCGAAGAGGAGGAGCTGGGAGGAGGGAGCGGGAAGAGCGGAGAGGAAAAGGAGCGGAGAGTAGGAGGAGCGGGGAGGATGAGAGAGGAGGAGCAAAGAGGAGCAGAGAGGAGGAGCAGCTAGGAGGATTTTGAGCGGGGAGGAGCGGAGATGAGGAGGAGCAGGAGCGGTGAAGTGTGGAAAGGAGGAGAAGGAGCGGAGAGGAGGAGGGGCAGGGAAGGATTGGTAAGGAGTGGAGAGGAGGAAGAGCGGTGAAGAGTGGAGAGAAGGAGAAAGAGCAGGGAGGAGTAAAGAGGAGAAGCTGGGAGGAGCAAAGAGGAGCGGAGAGGAGGAGCAGCTAGGAGGAGCGGGGAAGATTTCGATCAGGGAGGAGCAGAGAGAAGGAGGAGCGGGGAGGAAGAGCTGGGAGGAGCAGAGAAGAGTAGGGAGGAGGAGCGGAGTGGAGGAGGAGCAAGGAGGATCGGAGAGGAGAGAGGAGGAGCGGGGAGAAGCGGAGAGAAGGAGGAGTGTAGAGGAGTAGGGAGGAGCGAAGAGGAGTAGGGGGGAGGATCGGAGTGGAGGAGGAGCAAAGAGGATCAAAGAGAAGGAGAGAGGAGGAGCGGAAAGCAGTGGAAAGGAAGAGGAGGAGCGGAGAGGAGTGGAAAGGAGGAGGAGGAGCGGAGAGGAGGAGCAGGGAGGATTGGGGAGGAGGAGGAGCGGTGAAGAGTGGAAAGGAGGAGAAGGAGCGGAGAGGAGGAGGGGCAGGGAAGGATTGGTGAGGAGTGGAGAGGAGGAGGAGCGGTGAAGAGTGGAGAGGAGGAGAAGGAGGAGCAGGGAGGATTGGGGAGGAGTTATTCCCATTCACTCTCTCTCTCTTTTCACACGTTATTCTCATACTCTCTCTCCACACGTTATTCTCATTCTCTCTAGAAAAGCTGCATTATATACACCCAAAGAAAACTATAACGCAAGATTAAGAACGGAGGATAAGAACTTAACACCAAGCTGACAGTCGGCCGGAGTGAAATGTTGCGTGGTTTTTGAACGCCGGTCGGCTGTAGTTTTTTTCCGCACTGTCGGTTCTGGTCGGACACAGTCAGCTGTTTTTCGTCCGATTCTGCATGTCGACTCGGAGGCGGAGCTCATCACCATTTCAAAGACCTGCAGACTACTGCCACCTGCAGGTTTGGGAGAGTAATGATCTCTCGCACGGTTTGGTGTGTCAGATGCGCCTGCATAATAATAAAAGCTTTGTGACTTTACTGTCATTTGGCGAATCATTCGGAATATCAGTGATCTGTGGAATAAAAAAATCACGCTGAAGTGATCAGGACACGCAAGCTGTCGATCGGAGAGGCTCAGCGCAAATGCTTCAGTGATTTTAATCAGCTTCCAGGACCAGGAGGAAAGCAGGATTGGGAGGCCCCATACCTCTCTGACTCTATTTGGATGCAGCCAGCATATATACACACCACACACACACAGATTGCTATGCAACCACACAAGATGGATACTGCTACCTGTACTGCTTTACAAGCTGCACACTGACTACTCTAAAATATTAGAAATGAAATAACATTTATTTCTCTAGTATTGTTCCTTGAGAAGATATAACAAAAGGGGGGTGAGGGGTGTACTCACTTTTGTGAGATATTGTACAATTGTGTGTTTTTAAATGTAATATTTAATTTTCCTCAGATATAAAGATGTTTTATAGTTCACTGTTCTGCTTATTTCAGCATAACAAATGTCTTCATTCCTTCCATCCTTTATTTATTCACTCCATCGGTATATTTTCTCTTTTATTCCATTCTTTTTTTTAATTATTATTATTATTATGAAATATTATTTTATATATTATTTAACCAAACAAGCATTGTATTTAAAATTGTTTGAAAAATGTAAACTGTTCAAAGGTCAGTGATCACAAATATAAATAATATAATAATTTTCTGTATGTGTGTGTGTGTGTTTGTGTGTGTGTGTGTATTCCCTCTGTCTCCCTGACAGACAAAGCCAGTGCACACTTCCTGTCAAATCTGGGGCTGCAGTTCCTCTACACTACATTTCATCATGCAGGTGTGCTGATGTATATCGTGGCACAGAAACTCCAGCAGTCATTCGGTTTCGCATTCACGTCCTCCATAATAAAAAATATATAAACTCCCTGATACAGAGAGATGGCAGCACTAAATCATACCCAGTGACATTTTATGAAATTCCACATTCCATCTGCTGGAACGGGTAAAAAAAAAGATATTATAAATCACAATTTCTCCTCTCGTCCATACAATCATGGCTTTACTCGATTCTAGAGAAGTGTTGGCCTGATCGTTCTGAGTCGGAGAACTGGCAGGAACCACAGTTTCTCACAGGAACTCTGTGTGGCGAGGTGTAGTTGGGATGCGCTGGTGTGTCTATTCACATTGAGGGCATTTGTTCGACGCCCCTCATCCAGGTGGGCTTACAATGATCTCGTTAATAGCTAGAGCTAAAGTACAACATGTTCATAATAGTAAACGTAGCTACTGCTCCTGAACCCAACAGCTCCAACATGCACTATAAGTTAAAAAGTATTGGGACAGCGGGTGTTTCCTGCCATATGTGGTTCTTCTCCAAACATATTTCAAAGCAGACAATATGAAAATAACCCTGTGTACAAAGCCAGCTGCATGAAGATATGCTTTACATGGAAGATCTCCTGTTTTAGAGCTCTGACCTCAACCCTCCTGATCACCTTTGTTCCTCCTCACCAACATCAACGTCCCAGAAGAGTGGAAGTTCTCTTTACGGTACAACGGAGACTCAATGTGGAACGAGATGTTCAAAAAGCACATCTTACTCTCAGGTGTCCACAAACTTTTGTCTATACAGTGTATTTACCATTAGACGCAGTAAGCTCCGCCTCCTCTCTGCGTTACACGTTTGGAACCGTTTCTCTGATTGGCTGCTGTTAGTTGGAGAGCGTCTGCGCTCATAAGGATTAGTGATCCATCAATTTCCCACCTTTGACTTGGACAAATTGTAATAGTAATTTCCCCCGAAATTTCGAATAAATTCCCCTAACTTCCTAGTAAGTTTCCAACTCTGAATAATTCCAAAATTCCCCAGATGGAATTCCCATAGAAAATGTACCGGAATTTTTTTTTTACCAAATTTACCATTAGATGCGGTAAGCTCCGCCTTCTCCGTATTTATTGGTCATTTGATTGGTTGTTAGTCCGAGAGCGTCTGCACTTCAGAATAAGATTTAATAATGCATCGATTCCCCACTTATGACTTGGAAAAAATAAAAACACACCCACAGAACTCCCCCAACACCCAAGCCAGAGTCGGGTGTAGTTTTCAGTGAGATACCGTTAAAAGGCTAGTCTGTTAAGTTTCAGTGCTCTAAGCACAACACATTGCACTCGTTCACAGAGGGGTCCGTGTTCTTCCCCCCACTTTAGTGAACGCAGGTGACGCTGTATCCAGTTCAAACATCTGGTGGTGTGAAGAGTCGAAGTGCAAAGAAATAACCGCAGCCGAAACCACAAACCTAAAAACGTGATAAATGTACTACTCAGAATAAAAGAGTGTGAGCTCCTGACATCTGGGATGATTAGTGCAGGAGGGTCTGGACTACACTACAATTCTTTATAATGTGAAAGTAAGATATATACTACACTTCCCATGGAAAAAGGAAGTGAAAGACTGACGGAAAGACTTTAAATTCCCCGTGATGGGTCCTGCGAGACGTGATTGCGTGTGCTGATGTTTCTTTTGGAAAGACCGACTGACCGCGTGTGATGGATCTAAGCAAGTCACATGACAGCCAACAGCATTCAAGCTACAACAAACGCTTATAGAGTCTGAACAAACCTGATAGCAGATTAATAAGATCACAAAATTATATTATATTAAAATAAGAGCTTGTTAAACTAGCTAAGTGTGCTGTGCTATGTGTTGAACCAGCTAAGTGTTTTAAACTAACTCAACTACCTAAGCATGTTAAACCAGCTAACCTAAGCGTGTTTACCTACCTAAGCGTGTTCAAATAGCAGTGTTGAAATAACTCTGTTGAACCAGCTAAGTGTGCGGTGCTAAACGTGTTGACCAAGCTATGTGTGTTGAACTAACCGTGTTCAACTAGCTAAGCATGTTAAACCAGCTGACCGTGTTAAACTAAGCATGTTGAACTAAGGGTGTTGAAATAGCTAAACGTGTTGAACCAGATGAGCGTGTTAAACTAAGCATGTTGAAATAAACGTGTTGAACTAGCTAAACGTGTTGAACTAGCTAAACGTGTTGAACTAGCTAAACGTGTTGAACTAGCTAAACGTGTTGAACTAGCTAAACGTGTTGAACTAGCTAAACGTGTTGAACTAGCTAAACGTGTTGAAAAAGCTGAGCGTGTTGAAAGAAACGTGTTGAACTAAGCATGTTGCACCAGCTGAGCCTGTTGCACCAGCTGAGCGTGTTGAACTAAGCGTGTGTTGAACTAAGCGCGTTGAACCAAGTGTGCTAAACTAGCTGAGCGTGTTGAACCAGCTGAGCGTTTTGAACGAAACGTGTTAAGCCAGCTGAGCATGTTGAACCATCTGAGCGTGTTGAACCAGCTGCGCGGGTTGAACCAGCTGCGCGGGTTGAACCAGCTGCGCGGGTTGAACCAGCTGCGCGGGTTGAACAAAGCGTGTTGAACCAGCTGAGCGTGTTGAACTAAGCGTGTTGAACCAGCTGAGCCTGTTGAACCAGCTGAGCGTGTTGAACCAGCTGAGCGTGTTGAACCAACCGTGTTGAACCAGCTGAGCGTGTTGAACCAGCTGAGCGTGTTGAACCAGCTGAGCGTGTTGAACCAGCTGAGCGTGTTGAACCAGCTGAGCGTGTTGAACCAGCTGAGCGTGTTGAACCAGCTGAGCGTGTTGAACCAGCTGAGCGTGTTGAACTAACCGTGTTGAACCAGCTGAGTGTGTTGAACCAGCTGAGCGTGTTGAACTAAGCGTGTTGAACCAGCTGAGCGTGTTGAACTGAGCGTGTTGAACTAAGCGTGTTGAACCAGCTGAGCCTGTTGAACCAGCTGAACGTTTTGAACTAAGGGTGTTGAACCAACCGTGTTGAACCAGCTGAGCGTGTTGAACCAGCTGAGCGTGTTGAACTAAGCGTGTTGAACCAGCTGAGCGTGTTGAACTAATCGTGTTGAACCAGCTGAGCGTGTTGAACCAGCTGAGCGTGTTGAACCAGCTGAGCGTGTTGAACTAACCATGTTGAACCAGCTGAGTGTGTTGAACCAGCTGAGCGTGTTGAACTGAGCGTGTTGAACCAGCTGAGCGTGTTGAACTGAGCGTGTTGAACCAGCTGAGCGTGTTGAACTGAGCGTGTTGAACCAGCTGAGCGTGTTGAACCAGCTGAGCGTGTTGAACCAGCTGAGCATGCTGAACCAAGCGTGTTGAACCAGCTGAGCGTGTTGAACCAGCTGAGCGTGTTGGAATAGCTAAACGTGTTGGAATAGCTAAACGTGTTGGAATAGCTAAACGTGTTGGAATAGCTAAACGTGTTGGAATAGCTAAACGTGTTGGAATAGCTAAACGTGTTGGAATAGCTAAACGTGTTGGAATAGCTAAACGTGTTGAACCAGCTGAGCGTGTTGAACCAGCTGAGCGTGTTGAACCAGCTGAGCGTGTTGAACCAGCTGAGCGTGTTGAACCAGCTGAGCGTGTTGAACTAAGCTTGTTGAACTAGCTAAATGTGTTAAACCAGCTAAGCATGTTGAACTAGCTACAGTGAGGAAAATAAGTATTTGAACACCCGGCTAAAAGTTCTCCCACTTAGAAATCATGGAGGGGTCTGAAATTGTCATCATAGGTGCATGTCCACTGTGAGAGACAATCTAAAAAAAAAAATTTTATCCAGAATTCAAAATGTATGATTTTTTAACTATTTATTTGTATGATACAGCTGCAAATAAGTATTTGAACACCTGAGAAAGTCAATGTTAATATTTGGTACAGGAGCCTTTGTTTGCAATTACAGAGGTCAAACGTTTCCTGTAGTTTTTCACCAGGTTTGCACACACTGCAGGAGGGATTTTGGCCCACTCCTCCACACAGATCTTCTCTAGATCAGTCAGGTTTCTGGCCTGTCGCTGAGAAACACAGAGTTTGAGCTCCCTCCAAAGATTCTCTATTGGGTTTAGGTCTGGAGACTGGCTAGGCCACGCCAGAACCTTGATATGCTTCTTACAGAGCCACTCCTTGGTTATTCTGGCTGTGTGCTTTAGGTCATTGTCATGTTGGAAGACCCAGCTTCGACCCATCTTCAATGCTCTAACTGAGGGAAAGAGGTTGTTCCCCAAAATCTCGGAATACATGGCCCCGGTCATCCTCTCCTTAATACAGTGCAGTCGCCCTGTCCCATGTGCAGAAAAACACCCCCAAAGCATGATGCTACCACCCCCATGTTTCACAGTAGGGATAGTGTTCTTGGGGTGGTACTCATCATTCTTCTTCCTCCAAACACGTTTAGTGGAATTATGACCCAAAAGTTCTATTTTGGTCTCATCTGACCACATGACTTTCTCCCATGACTGATCTGGATCATCCAAATGGTCATTGGCAAACTTAAGACTTGCCTGGACATGTGCTGGTTTAAGCAGGGGAACCTTCCGTGCCATGCATGATTTCAAACCATGACGTCTTAGTGTATTACCAAAAGTAACCTTGGAAACGGTGGTCCCAGCTCTTTTCAGGTCATTGACCAGCTCCTCCCGTGTAGTTCTGGGCTGATTTCTCACCTTCCTTAGGATCATTGAGACCCCACGAGGTGAGATCTTGCATGGAGCCCCAGTCCGAGGGAGATTGACAGTCATGTTTAGCTTCTTCCATTTTCTAATGATTGCTCCAACAGTGGACCTTTGTTCACCAAGCTGCTTGGAAATTTCCCGTAGCCCTTTCCAGCCTTGTGGAGGTGTACAATTTTGTCTCTAGTGTCTTTGGACAGCTCTTTGGTCTTGGCTATGTTAGTAGTTGGATTCTTACCGATTGTATGGGGTGGACAGGTGTCTTTATGCAGCTAACGACCTCAAACAGGTGCATCTAATTTAGGATAATAAATGTAGTGGAGGTGGACATTTTAAAGGCAGACTAACAGGTCTTTGAGGGTCAGAATTCTAGCTGATAGACAGGTGTTCAAATACTTATTTGCAGCTGTATCATACAAATAAATAGTTTAAAAATCATATATTGTGATTTCTGGAATTTTTTTTTTAGATTATGTCTCTCACAGTGGACATGCACCTACGATGACAATTTCAGACCCCTCCATGATTTCTAAGTGGGAGAACTTGCAAAATAGCAGGGTGTTCAAATACTTATTTTCCTCACTGTAACTTCCAGCTCCACCTCCACTGTATTTAAGCAGCTCAATAGCCATGGCGGGAAACTGCAAAAATAAAACCACATGCTTGTCAAAACACGTGGAGTTACACACCCCTGGTGGTGGGACATCCAGTACTCTGCAAAATTTTTTGCCAGTTATGAAAAAAGTGCAATTAAAAAAAAAAAGTTATTAAGACACTGTTTTCAATAAATAAACTGAACTGCAGTGAAAGAATAAAGAACTGAAAAGTAAATGGAGTAAAACTGTGATTAAACACTAAAAATGCAGGTTCTTGAAGCAAACAACAATCTTTTTATGGAGAAAAATGCCACGACCAATCAGGACCCGAGGGGAAATGTACAGTTTTGTTCAGTTGTTAAATTTAAACAGAACAGTTATCATCCCAGTTCGTTACTGTGCAAGAAATAGTGTGTGAGCTAAAAAAAATAAATAATCCACCACACAGCGGTGTGTTGTGACCCTGGCATGAAGTGAGCTTCCTTTCACCTAAAAGTGGATTCTTTTCCTGTGATCCTTTCAATTCCTTACATGAACGCAAGCTAAAATGCTTTTAACCCTTAAATGTGGAGTCTCTGTGAATGATCCGTTACAGTCACACTACATGAATCAGTACAGCTGAAGAGGAAACGTTGAGCCGGGCGCATTATTAGAAATCTCAGAACCTCTTCGCGTTCTCTACCACAAACAGCACTAAAATCGCCCTCACGCCGTAAACACGTGCCAACGCTAGAGAAAGCTGTTACCTGGGCTCCAGAGTTAAGAATATCCAGCAGGATGAACCCCCCTTTTGTTTACTCCGTCTTGTCTGCCTGAGTAACTTCAAGTGAGACAATGTGAACATTATTACCAAAAAATGGAGAAGTGAAAGTTCTAAATGAAGTAAGACTACATAAGCAATGCAGTAGCTCTCTAAACCCACAACTGTTATATTTTGGTGTTTCCCCTTACTTCGGTCATTATAAAAATTATAATGACTGAACTTATAAAAATTAAAGGGCACTGGTATCCTAAAAGTGTATAAATAACCCTTAAACTGATCAAATGGTGTCCTAAAAGTGGATAAAAGTACCTAACCAGAAGCACAGGTGTCCTAAAAGAAACTAAACAGAGATACTGTGGTCCTAAAAGTAGAAACAAGAACATAAACATAGCCACTGGTGTCCTCAAAAAACCTCAAGAAAGGCACAGGTGTCTTTAAAGAGGCTAAACAGAGGCACCAGTGTCCTAATAGTGGATAAACCTACCTAAGAAGAGGCACTGGTGTCCTAAAAGAAGCTAGAGAGAGAGACACTGTTGTCCCAAAAGTAGATAAAAGAACATAAACATAACCACTGGTGAGCTCAAAATACCTCAAGAAAGGCACAGTGTCTGAAAAGAGGCTAAAAATAGGCACTGGTGTCAAAGTGGATAAAAGTACATAAAAAAGAGGCACAAGTGTCCTAAAATTAGATAAAAGTACCTAAACCGGGCATGAAAAAACCTGTGTTCTGTGCTGCACGGCATCGGGAGAAAAGCTTCACCGATGGTGATTTTTAAACGCATGACGATGCCAAAAGAAAAACTCCAGAGAGAAATATTTGTGAAAGGAAGGAGGAAGACAGTGAACAATGACTTTCTTGGTAGGCTACTGTTTAGATACAAGCCGTGTAACAGACACTGTCTTTCATTAAAGCCTGTGTAAAGTTCATTAGTTTCAGTGCAGCTTATAGACAGGTGCGGCTTATTTATTTAAAATAAAATAAAAATATTTGTTTAAAATAAAAATCTTTGTTAAATTCAGTGGGTGCGGCTTATATTTAAGTGCGCTTAAAAGTCCGGAAATTACGGTACCTAAAAAGAGGCACAAGTGTCCTAAAAGTAGAAAAAGAGAGACACTGGTGATTTCTGCAGTGATGATATGTTATATTACATCACAATTCATTGCACTACACTATAAGGACATGCATACAGGGATATTTATAGCATTATCTCTCAGTCTGTTGTGTTGCTAAATCAGAAAAGGAAGTGGCCAAGAAAAGGCACAGTGCTGACATGAGTGGACATCAGTGGACATCAGTGGGTCAGAGGCAGGATGTTAATATAATATACAGAAGAGCCAAAACATTACAGCCATTATCCAATAGCATCACCATGTGTCAACATTCTCACAAACTATGTGTTGGATGCATAAGAAACAGGCAGACATGAAGACCTGCATCCTGACAATCCCTGAAGCAGCAACAATGAATCATGCAATGCAAAATGGATAAAGAGCCCTCCTACAACTCACACTCCACCCGCACTCCTACAACTCGCACTCCACCCGCCCTCCAACAACTCACACCCCACCCGCCCTCCAACAACTCACACCCCACCCGCCCTCCAAAAACTCCTACAACTCACCCTCCACCCACCCTCCCACAACTCACACCCCACCCGCCCTACCCGCCCTCCCACAACTCACACCCCACCCGCCCTGCGACCCCAATCCTACAACTCACACTCCACCCGCCCTCCCACAACTCACACCCCACCCGCCCTCCCCGCTCTCCTACAACTCACACTCCACCCGCCCTCCCACAACTCACACCCCACCCGCCCTCCCCGCCCTCCTACAACTAACACTACACCCGCCCTCCCACAACTCACACCCCACCCGCCATTTCCCGCCCTCCTACAACTCACACCCCACCCGCCCTTTTACAACTCACACTCCACGCGCCCTCCCCGCCCTCCCACAACTCACACCCCACCCGCCCTTCTACAACTCACACTCCACCCGCCCTCCCACAACTCACACACCACCTGCCCTACCCGCCCTCCCACAACTCACACCCCATCCGCCCTCCCACAACTCACACCCAACTCTATATATATATATATATATATACATACACACACACACACACACACATTATGCACTTTATAAGTAGGCAGCTTCAGATGCATCATCATTCTTTGACAAAAATAAGTCAATGCATAACACTGACACACACACACACACAGTTGTAATTATTTTTGCTCTATTCCTGCATTGCTATTTGCATAGAAATCAGAAAGAGTGAGACAGAAAAAGAAGGGGGGGGACAGAGAGACACAGACAGACAGAAAAAAAGGGAATAGAGCTGAGAGATGGACAGAGATAGCAAGACAGAATGAGTATAAACAAAAAAAAAGAAGAAACAAATGGCAAGACATGAGGGACAAAAGAGAGAAAAACCGAGAGTGAGAGAGAGATAAAGAGAGAGACAGCAGGACAGAGAATGACAGAGAGAGAGAGAGAGAGAGAGAGAGAGAGAGAGAGAGAGAGAGAGAGAGAGAGAGAGAGAGAGAGAGAGAGACAGCAAGACAGACAGACAGTCAGATAGCAAGACCAAGAAAGAGGGAAAAGAGAGAGAGAGAGAGAGAGAGAGAGAGAGAGAGAGAGAGAGAGAGAGAGAGAGCAAGAAAAAGAGTGACATAGCAAGACAGAGAGATGAAGAGCGAGAAAGAGAAAAGAAAGATAGCAAGTCAGAGAGAGAGAGAGAAAGAGAGAGAAAGCATGTGTGGGGGGAAGGCAGCAAACAAGTGCCACGTCAGAGCAGCGTCCTGATCAGCTGCACAGAACAGGATGTGAAGTTCAGCCTACAACTTGAGCGAGAGTGTGAGTAAGAATAAGAGAGAGAATAAGAAAGAGAGAGAGAGTAGGAAAAAGAGAGAAAGAAAGAGAAAGAGAGAACTAAGGAGTACAAAACATTTACATCTATTGATCACTAAGATAGTTAGTAAAATTGGGTTGTGGTCAGAAAGGGGGGGGTAGGGGGGGTGATAAAAAAAAAAAAAAAAAACAGTGATACTGAAAACAAAAATATAAAAATAAATAAAAATGATTTAGACCCAAAATATCTTAAAAAGAAAAAAAAAAAAAAAAGGAAGAACTTGGACATGATGTTTGATGTTGGAGATGGTGGACCCTAAACAGCTCATGAAGCATAGACATGATTTTTTTTTGGTCACAGTGGTAAAAAAAAATAAAAGTAATATTTATGTTATGAGTTTTAGGAGTCCAAGCATATGCTACTCTTGAGCAACTATAGAGTAGTGTTGCATCCTTCATATCTCCAATGTGTCTTTAGAAATCTACAGCCGAGCTCCTGGAGGTCTGTCGAGGGTGGAGCTAAGCTTTTGATTTTTTAAAGATTTTAAGATTAACATCAAATTTAAACATAACATTACATAATCACAATTTAACATAACCTTATTAAATTATAAATAAAGAGTAGGAAAAAAGATTCATAACCTTTCATTCGTTACAAAGATCAATGTTTTAATCACATATTAATTAACTTTTTATAAAATGAAGGGAAGAAAGAAATAACAACGGCCAAACATATTGGCCAAACTTATCGCTCATCAACCAGAGAAAAACCCGTATCAGGAGATCTACAGACATCGCTATGAATAAAACAGCATCAAAACCTTGATACAGATCCAATCAGATCCATGTGAACATATTTGATCTGAAATCGGATCCAGAGTCTGAAATTGAGCATCCTGAAAAACAGCAGTAATGACGGCTACAGCAGGACGAGTCTAGATGTTAAGTACTGAAAAAGGTTCTCCCTCGGATCCAGAAACACACTTTTTCCCCGAATGAAGCATGGTGATGAGAGCGCTCTTGCTCTCGCTCTTCCGGGAGAAACGCCCATATAAGAAGAAATTCTGCCTTTCATGGCATCATGTAGAGTCATACTCGAAAACCCAAACTATTCCAGCATGACAATACCCCTGTGCACAAAGCCAGCTCCATGAAGATATGCTTTGCATGGTTTACAGTGGAAGATCTACTGCTATAGAACTCGAAACCACACTGAACACTTTTGGGATGAGTGTGAACGCTGACTGCACCCCAGGCCTCCTCACCTACATCAGTACCTGACTTAAATGTGGCTGAATGAATCTCATACAAATCTCCCAGAAGAGTGGAGGGTATTATAACAGCAAATAAATGGAGACTAAATGGGTACCGAGATGTTTAAAAAGCACATACCAATGAATCTGAATTAATATTTGCTCCCTCTCTCTTGCCCCTTGCCCTTCCTTTGGCCTCACAAGTTAGATTTAGGGCCTCAAAACAACGTCTCTGTGTGCCTCAGTCTGTCTCTCTCACCTTAATGAGAGGTTGTGGAAAGACCTGTCAGACAGATGATGATTACAGAAACTACAACCTTCACCAGCTGCAACAGGCCTCAAACCCCCTACACACACAACACACACACACACACACACACACACACACACACAGTCATTTCTGTTCTGTTATTAGTGTGTAGCTACAAAAGGTGAGGTTTTAGCTTTTAGACATTCTGACGTTATAAGGCAACGCTTCAAGTTAATGTTCCACCATTACTGCACCATCAAATGTTTAAAAATGAACTAAGGAATCACTGACGGTACTGAGGAATTACTGAGAAGTAACTAAGAAATCACTGAGAAGTAACTAAGAAATCACTGAGAAGTTACTGAGGGATCACTGAGAAGTTACTGAGGGATCACTGAGAAGTTACTGAGGGATCACTGAGAAGTTACTGAGGGATCACTGAGAAGTTACTGAGGGATCACTGAGAAGTTACTGAGGGATCACTGAGAAGTTACTGAGGGATCACTGAGAAGTTACTGAGGGATCACTGAGAAGTTACTAAGGAAATTTGAGGTAAAAATTATTTTAAAATGAAGATTAAGTAATGATTCTGAAATTATGAAATAATTTTTACCTCAAAGTTTCTCACTAGGGTTACTCCAGTTTCTTTATTTCTCACCGTCTGTTAGAAACGCATGGCTCCGGTCAGAGATATCCCAAATAAATAACACCATTGGGAAAACAGGGCTTTTAAATTCTAGATTCTGATTGGTTGGATTTTACAGATTCTTGGTTTCTATAACAGCAACTTGGACAATAATTGTTGTTCTTGCATCCTGGCTGCAGGTTTATATTCATATGCTTGTTTCCTGAACGAGTCCCCAGTGTCAGTTTTGAAAGTCAGTAGGTTTTCTACCTCAGGAAAGTCCTCAAGACTTTCTGGTTTCTTTTTTTTTATGTCTTATTAAATTCAAGAGAAGGACAAAAGAAGGCTGGTGTGGAAATGACTTTATAACAACTACAATATCAGTGAGAACAGGAACTAAGTTTCCTCACAGATGTTCAACAGTATTAACTATAACTACAAACCGGTAGAGTGTAAAATGTTTATTAAATAAAAGTGTATTAGTCTTTTCCTGGTAACTGTGGTGTAAGAAAAAACTAAATTTGTAAAAACATATCTAGAAGATTTGGGGAATAAACAGCAACTTTATTTTGATTACTTGCGTATAACAGAACAACCTGTGTTGTTTTATTCCTCAGTTTATTCCCTTAGTATACCGTCAGTAATTTTAAGTCATTCCTCAGTAACTTCCCAGCGATTCCTCAGTAACTTCCCAGCTATTCCTCAGTAACTTCCCAGCGATTCCTCAGTTCATTTTTTAATATTTGATGGTGCAGTAATGGTGGAACCTTAATTTCTCAAAGATTCATTGTTTCTCTGCAATTACTTAGTCTTTTCTTAGCGATTCCATAATTGTTTCTTAATAATTTCTCAGTAACTACTCAGTTACTTCAGTTAATCCTAAGTTCTTTCTAAAAACTCAACAATTTCTTAATTGTTTCCTCAGCAATTCTTCAGTCGTTTCTCAATATTTTCTCAGTGATTCCTTAGTAAAGTAGAAGATATTTCTCAAAGGCTCATTAGTTGCTTCTCAGCAATTCCTTAGGCATTTGGCAGAAATTTTTTAGCAATTCCCAAGTCGTTTCTCAGTGATCCCCAAGAATTTCTCAATGACTCCTCAATTATTTCTTAGTAATTCTTCAGTTATTTCTAAGCAAATTCCTCAATATTCCATTAATGATTTTCCTGTATTTTCAGTGATTCCTCAGTGATTTCTGTTATTGTGCATCACGCTGAGAACTTCCTGTACCGCTCATTTGGTGAACAATTCGTGTGAAATGAGTATTTACCAGGAAGACTCATAGATTTCCTCACTCCTCTGAAGAGCACAAATGTAGGAGTCTGATAAATAGGTACCGCTGCTTCAGGGGAAGTTCTGCGAGCTTGCCCAGTCACATCGTATGGAACACCAGATAGCGTACTAAAATAAACATCGCGTAGGCTGCAGCCATTCAACCTCCAATTAGTAATGATTTATGTGCATGTCAGATAGATAGATAGATAGATAGATAGATAGATAGATAGATAGATAGATAGATAGATAGATAGATAGATAGATAGATAGATAGATAGATAGATAGATAGATAGATAGATAGATAGATAGATAGATAGATAGATAGATTCTGTGCTAATGGTTGAGAAGTTATTTAGAAAACATTTGTGTAATTCTGTGCATTCTATCAAAAATATTAAATTTGAGGTTGACCAATTGATCGTCCAACCAATTAATCGGTACGATTTTGGGCATCGTACGATTGTTCTACAAATTAGGATATTGTGAAAGAGCATACATCTTCCATACCAGCAGGTGGCGGTAGTGTGTATTTGGTGTCCAAACAGGGAAATCGGGAAGAGCTAGAGCTGTAAATTTATAAAGCAAGAAACGTTTCTACCTGCTGCGATCATTGCCAACAGAATCAGGTCTGCCAAGTCGCAAAGAATTGCAAGAATGACAATAAGCGTGTTCCATTTTTTTCCGTGTGCTCATTCGGTAAGCTATTTAGCCGATCGGATTCTCTTTTTTGGCGGATCAGCCGAGAAACAGTTGATTTCTACGAGGAGAGTCAATGGTGCGGAAAAAACTAAAGCCGGCCGACACTGATTGGAGAGGCTTGTGTTCAATAAATGTTCGATTTAAGCAATTTTCTATATCATGTATTAATTAAAAAAAATACTTTATTACATGAAAGGGGGAGAAAAAGAAAATCGACGAAACATAGCCGAAAAATAAATAAATTGGCATCATATGTGAGCCATCGGTTGCCCTGATTTCTAGGATTTATATAATCATAAATGGCAAAAAGTGCATATTTCTCACTGTTGCATGCTCAGCTAGCGGGGATTTAAAATCTAGGTGTTTTAATGTATAGTCTGGTCTGATCCAGGTCACCTGACCCAGCTTTTATTCGGGGGGAAAAGTAGGATTGCGAGTCCGAGGATTTTTAAAAAGTTACCCAAGACGGTGCAGGTGAGGGAGTAATGTACAACCACAATAACTTGAATAAATCTATATTCTATTCGCAATAAAACTATAAAAAAAAAACATCAAATGTCCCAACTTTTTGGTATTGAAGTTTAAAGCTGAAGTTTGGTGCACAGTAACATGCCTAGGAATAAGACGTCAGCATCGGATGGCAAACCAAAGACATTCCCTCTTGTCCTTTTCCACGAAAGGCACTCGTTTGTTCTCGCCGTTTCTTGTGTTGTACAGGATCTGCTGTTTCTCTGAACACGACACAAGAACTCCGATGTGTCTGTGGAGATGGAACTGATAACTTATAATTAAATGAAAAAAACGCTGACGTCTTTAATTGGTGCATTTCCTTTGTTCAAATGGTAATCATTCCAGTTCTATGACATGAACTACAATAACACTGTACAAAAGACTAAAATATGTCAGCACCTCCCCAAAATATTTAAGGGTGCGTCTTGAACGTGCTGGTCCAGTTATTATAAATAACATCCACTCTTCCGGGAAGATGTCCCACTAGATTTCTGTGGGCTGAGGTGCAGTCAGCATGATACATTTAGATCTATTTTATTATCCCAAATATTATAATCCAAATTCGACTAATGCAACCAATAGCTAGCAATGAAAAAATTCCAGTAATTTAAGACTGGAAATTTTCAATGGGATTTAAAAGTGAAAAAAATGGGAATGAATTAGAATAAATAGGGAATTTACTCGAAAAAGGAACTGAAATGTAGTTTAAAAAAAATAAAATCTTGCTGGTTAATTTTGTTTAAAACATGGGGATTGAATGCAATTTCAGTCGAATTTCTCCCTCTGCACAATTATCAATCACAATCGAAACTTACTGCACGGTTACTGAGGCCACGCCCCCCTACGTGCACCGCCAATTCCTCGAATCACAGAACACGCATCACTTCCCGTCGTGGCGAACAGTCGCATAAACGACATCGACATTGCGTACGTTTATGTTTAAAACGTGAAAGGAGTCTCTTGTGCACATCGTGCGTTTGATGGATTTGAAATATGTATCGGTTTGCGTGCATGTCAGCTTATGATCAAACTAAATGTTTGTTTTTATGTTTGATCCCAATTTTTTTAATAATTCCCAAATATCCTTGTGAGTTTCCAACTTGGCATATTCCCCAAATTCCCTGGATTTGGACTGAATTTTCTGGAAAGTTTCTGGAAATTTACTGGACATTTTCATCCTGTTTAATAACGATAACGCTAATGCAGGACATGTGGAGGCCATGGCTGTGAATCCAAACCTCCAGATCATCATATAAATTGTGCGCGTGTGTGCGTGTGTGCGTGTGTGTGTGTGTGTGTGTGTGTGTGTGTGTGTGTGTGTCTTTCAGAGACGCCGACTTTAGTTACCGAGAGGAAACAGAAACCTGTATTGGCAGACTAGGCACAGAATTACATGGGTTTATCAGCTGGATAACAAAATAACATCAGCACGAATGAACCCGGTGTCCGGTGTAACGGATACGACCGCGGGGTTTTTAGAAATCTGAGTAAATACAGAAACCACGCTGTGACACTCGGGTGGAGGAAAACATGGGTCACATTCCTACTTCCCGTAGATGCAGAATCCAATGTGACTGACGCGATACCGTATTATTAGATCTCCACTATTAGTGAGATCTTTTTTACGCTCCATCATGCACACAGGAGTCACACATTCATTCAGCTACAAGCGCGTTCGTAAAGTCAGCTACTGATGGAGGTAAAGGTGTTCAACAGGGTTGAGGTCAGTGCTCTATAGCAGGAGATCTTCCTCTCCAAACCCATGTAAAGCACATCCTGATGGAGCTTCGTGCTGGGACGTGTTCAGGTCTCCTAGTTGGAGAAATGTTTAATCCTACCACCTCTAAAGAACATCTCATCAGTGACCGACTGTAGAAGTGAAACTCCAGACAAACTACAGCAGAAATATTGAACAATATTAAACAGTTCAATTTAATTCACTTTCGATCAGGGTACCTCGAGCGTCAAAATATCAAAATACAGATCACAATTATGGCGATCATATGGGACCTACAATAAAACATTTTTATATTTTTTCAGAAAAAAACATTAATTTGCAGTCATCATGTGCAGATATGAAAGTATGACCTTTTCTACAGTCTTTATGGTCACTTGAGCCTATTTATTGATTATCATAATCATTGCTGCTTATTATTGAGCAGATTGAAGACACTATATAAATAATATATTGATATTTTTAATAAAACAATGCCTGGTTTATAGAACCATGGTAGGTGGATCTAACAAACACCAATCTCATGATGGGAGCTTGAATAAAAAAAAAATCCTAAAAAAAAAAAAAATCACAATTTAACACTATCCCTAAAAAAAATTCCCTGAACTGAAATCATGTGAATTTTCACTCCCATTTTTACACAACATTTCCACTCGTTTGTCCTAGCAATACAGACGTTTCCACGTCCCGTATCCGAAATACCCAACACTTCCCTAAGTAGTGCACTAGATAAGGCGAATACACCATTATAACACGCCTCTATAGTGCACTTGTACACTAATAAAAAGGGCGTTTGTAACACAGCCATTACACATTACCTGTTAGCATTCCAGCGCTTTTCCAGAGCTAGCAACTCATAGAATTCCAAGCCGAAAAACCCAAGGTTTATTAAAAATAATAAAATAGCACTCCTCTTACCTGCAAGATGATCGTTTTTTGTGTTATTTGTCCGCTTTTTCTGTCCAATTCTGTGTATTATACATTGATCTGCACTTCGCTCACCGTTCGCCTTTATGGAAAGCTTTTCCAACGTTATTCACCCAGTCCCACAAGTCCCGCCTCCTGCATTACGATTGGCTCGATTTGCACCGTCTGTAAAGTCTTAGCCAATCAAAGCACAGAAATTGCGAACAATGTAGCCAATCAAATAACGCAAAAAGCAGTACTTGGGTGGGAAAAACGGCTTTTCCAGTATCCAGAGTATCCAACGTGGGAAATCCCGCCCCCAGCTCGCAGTTCTCGATTTTTATTGGATGTCGAATCCGAGCCGTTATCCTTATTGGCTGAAATACACGTCTGTCATTTTCAATACTTGTCTATTAGTAACAATTCGATTTTTTTCATACTTGTGTTAGATTTAATGTAACCCAGCCATTAGGGGGGCACAAGCCAGTGTACTCTTAGTGCCGGTCCCAAGCCCGGGTAAATGGGGAGGGTTGCGTTAGGAAGGGCATCCAGCGTAAAACATGTGCCAAATCAAATATGCGGATCACAAATGAGAATTTCATACCGGATCGGTCGAGGCCCGGGTTAACAACGACCGCCACAGGTATCGTTAGCCGACAGGGTACCGGTGGAAATTGGGCTACTGTTGGCCGAAGGAGGAGAAGGAGGAGAAGGAGAGGAGGAAGGCGTCTACAGAGACGGCAGGGAAAGGAGCAGTGTAGGAGAGTAGAGGTTCGGGTTGGTACTTTAAATGTTGGTACTATGACGGGTAAAGGGAGAGAGATAGCTGATATGATGGAGAGGAGAAAGGTAGATGTGTTGTGTGTTCAGGAGACCAAGTGGAAAGGGAGTAAGGCCAGGAACATTGGAGGTGGGTTTAAACTGTTCTATCATGGTGTGGGTCGGAAGAGAAATGGTGTAGGGGTGATTCTGAAGGAAGCGTACAGTAAGAGTGTAGTGGAGGTGAAGAGAGTTTCTGATAGGGTGATGATCGTGAAGGTGGAAGTTGAAGGGATGATGATAAATGTCATCAGTGCCTATGCTCCACAAGTTGGCTGTGAGATGGAGGAGAAAGAAAGATTCTGGAGTGAATTAGATGAAGTGGTAGATGGTGTACCTAGGAAAGAACGATTGGTGATTGGGGCAGACTTTAATGGGCATGTAGGTGAAGGGAACAGAGGTGATGAGGAGGTGATGGGTAGGTATGGTTTTAAAGAGAGGAATGTGGAAGAGCAGATGGTGGTAGATTTTGCTAAAAGGATGGAAATGGCAGTGGTAAACACGTATTTTAAGAAGAAGGAGGATCATAGGGTGACGTATAAGAGTGGAGGAAGGTGCACACAGGTGGATTATCTTCTGTGTAGGAGATGCAACCTGAAGGAGATTGGAGACTGTAAGGTGTTGGCGGGGGACAGTGTAGCTAGACAGCATCGGATGGTGGTCTGTAGGATGGTTTTGGAGGCAAAGAAGAAGAGGAGGAAAGTAAGGTTTGAAAGAAGAATAAGATGGTGGAAACTGAAGGGGGAAGAGTGTAGTGTGAGGTTCAGGGAAGAGGTCAGACAGGGGCTTGGTGGTGGTGAAGAGGTGCCGGATGATTGGGCAACTACTGCAGGAGTGATGAGGGAGGCAGCTAGAAAAGTACTTGGTGTGACATCTGGAAATAGAAAGCAAGACAAGGAGACGTGGTGGTGGAATGAGGAAGTGCAGGAGAGCATTAGGGGAAAGAGGTTGGCAAAACAGAAGTGGGATCGACAGAGTGATGAGAAGAGTAGGCAGAAGTACAAGGAGATGCGGCAGCAGGTTAAAAGGGATGTGGCGAAAGCCAAGGAAAAGGCATATGAGGAACTGTATAAGAGGTTGGACACTAAGGAAGGAGAAAAGGATTTATACCGATTGGCCAAGCAGAGGGACCGAGCTGGGAAGGATGTACTGCAAGTTAGAGCAATAAAGGATGGAGAGGGAAATGTGTTGACTAGTGAGGAAAGTGTGTTGAGAAGATGGAGGGAGTATTTTGAGCAGCTGATGAATGAGAAAAATCAGAGAGAGAGAAGGTTACAGGATGTGGAGTTGGTGAAGCAGGATGTAGATAGGATTAGTAAGGAGGAAGTAAGAGCAGCGATTAAGAGGATGAAGAATGGAAAGTCGGTTGGACCAGATGACATACCGGTAGAAGCGTGGAGATGTTTAGGAGAGATGGCAGTGGAGTTTTTAACCAGATTGTTTAACAGGATTCTGGAAGGGGAGAGGATGCCTGAGGAATGGAGAAGGAGTGTGCTGGTACCGATCTTTAAGCATAAGGGAGATGTGCAGACCTGCAGTAACTACAGGGGAATTAAGTTGATCAGTCATACCATGAAGTTATGGGAAAGAGTAGTGGAAGCCAGGCTGAGAGAAGAGGTGACCATTTGTGAGCAACAGTATGGTTTCATGCCGAGGAAGAGCACCACATATGCCTTATTTGCTTTGAGGATGTTGATGGAGAAGTATAGAGAAGGACAGAAGGAGCTGCATTGTGTATTTGTGGATTTAGAGAAAGCGTACGACAGGGTGCCGAGAGAGGAGTTGTGGTATTGTATGAGGAAGTCAGGTGTGTCAGAGAAGTATGTGAGGGTGGTGCAGGACATGTATGAGGACAGTGTGACGGCAGTAAAGTGTGCAGTAGGTACGACAGACTGGTTCAGGGTGAAGGTTGGACTGCATCAAGGATCGGCCCTGAGCCCTTTCCTGTTTGCAGTGGTGATGGACAGGTTGACGGACGAGGTCAGACAGGAGTCTCCCTGGACTATGATGTTTGCAGATGATATTGTGATTTGTGGTGAGAGTAGAGAGCAGGTTGAGAAGAGCCTGAAGAGGTTGAGATATGCGCTGGAGAGAAGGGGAATGAATGTCAGTAGGAGTAAGACAGAGTACATGTGTGTGAATGAGAGGGAGGGCAGTGGAGTGATGCGGTTGCAGGGAGAAGAGGTGGAGAAGGTGGAGGAGTTCAGGTACCTGGGGTCAACAGTGCAAAGTAATGGAGAGTGTGTTAGGGAAGTAAAGAAAAGAGTGCAGGCAGGGTGGAGTGGGTGGAGAAGAGTGACAGGAGTGATTTGTGATAGAAGAGTATCTGCAAGAATGAAAGGGAAAGTTTATAGGACTGTGGTGAGACCTGCGATGTTGTATGGATTAGAGACAGTGGCATTGAGTAAAAGACAGGAGGTGGAGCTGGAGGTAGCAGAGCTGAAGATGTTGAGGTTTTCGTTGGGAGTGACGAGGATGGACAAGATTAGAAATGAGTTTATTAGAGGGACAGCACATGTAGGATGTTTTGGTGACAAGGTGAGGGAGGCGAGATTGAGATGGTTTGGACATGTGCAGAGAAGGGACATGAATTATATTGGTAGAAAAATGCTGAAGATGGAGCCACCAGGTAGGAGGAAAAGAGGAAGGCCAAGGAGGAGGTTCATGGATGTGGTGAGGGAAGACATGCAGGTAGTTGGTGTAAAAGAGGCAGATATAGAGGACAGGGTGGTATGGAGACGGATGATCCGCTGTGGCGACCCCTAATGGGAGCAGCCGAAAGAAGAAGAAGAAGTGTTAGATTTAATGTTCTTCACACGTGTATTTAAAAGTCTCAACGTGACATTAGTGCTTATAGCACGATAATGACAACCATGTACAGTTTCCCCAGGACCCAGGTGCTCCATCGTACAACATAAATTAACAAAAGGAACGCAAAACTACACAAAACTCTAAACAAACGACACGTGCAACATCTAGTACAGTACAGAAAGTTGTGCAAGTGGATCTTCTGTATAAAAATCCAAAATAAATACTGTACATGTAAACATTTGGTTCGACAACAAGTGTGCAAACAGGGTTTTTATGTCGTTAATGTGTGTACATGTGTGTGTGTGTGTGTGTGTGTGTGTGTGTGTGTGTGTGTGTGTGTGTGTGTGTGTGTGTGTGTATCATTCCAGTTCCTCCATATTGATGGTCTTATGCCATGATGGTTCCTTTTACACAGAATAAGTCTCCAAAACAACCCTAAACCATTAAGCTTGTCTGTGGGGTTGAGTCAGTTTGATATCATCTTCTCTCCTGATCTTCAGCTTATATTATGTTCTTCTGTTAGAGACAAATTTGGACTTATCTTTCCAGAGAACTTTCTTCTACTCATTCACTGTCCAATTCTTGTGTGTTTTAATTAAAAGGACCTCGCATGGATCTCAAAAACCATAAAAGACTAGGTGTTTCCACACTTTCGACAGGGACTATGCAATAAATGTATGATATATTTATATTCAACAGTGACTATTAATATATAAAATTAAATACAATTAAATAAAATTTTTCCATGTTACAAAGTTGTGATATATAGAACTTAAGAAAACTAAGCTCCGCCCCCAGAAACAAATATAAACATGAACAAAAGCAAGGACTGTCGTGACATTTTTAGGCACGTCTGGCCATTTAGCTGCTTAAAATCCAAGTTATAATTCTATAAAGGTGTGAAATTCGCAGTTTTTTCTTTCTTCGTAATAAAAAAAAGTGCCATGTGAACGGTTCATTTTGTTTCGACAGCAGCTTCTTCATCACTAATAGCTAACTCCATCATAAAAAAGTGTTTATTCTGAGTGTATAGTTTCTTTAACATAATTATGCGGATTCACTATGTGGAGTTTCATTGTGCTTTCAAGAAAAAGATCTGTCAGAACTGGATTAAAAATTGACAGACTGAGCAGTTTTTAGTTCTGAGGCAAAAATACAAAAAATATAATAGTAGATGGTGTCAAAAAATAAATTCGAACAAAAACAATTCATGTTTAAATTTAAGGAAGAAATGTAAAATGTATTATTTGTTGTTTTTGTTTTTTAAGTTTTGGTGTACAGTATTTGAATATATCTGCTGATTCTGTGTATGGGCATGAACAACTACAAGCTAATACCGAAAGAGGAAATTGCATGCGTGTATATAAAAACTTTCCCCTTTCACAGATGTGGATGAATTAAAAAAGAAAAAAAAATAGAGCAATATTTGTGTTTTCCTGTCTTTTGTCTAAACCATCAGGCCACAGAGAATTAAAATTGAACAATTGAAAATCACAGTGAAGAAGTGACGGGTGGTCAGGGCCAGCAAAGTCTTCTCTGCTGTCCTAAACACTATCAGAAGCACTGACCTACATTGACAACCTAAATTCTAATATTTTTTAATTAAATTTTATTAATTTATTCACAACAGTTCATTCTCTTAATTTCGTAGTGTTTCTCTTGGCAGCACTGCTTCCAGTACGTGTATGTGGATGTTAGATTTTTTTGTCCAATTAGATTTCAGCCTCTATGCACTGCCATGTGAATCTAATCTGAGGAGGGCCTTCAAAGTCAGTACTGCTGGCCCTTTTACCTTAGTCTCTATTAGCAATGTGTCTGTTTTTTTAACCAATCAGATTTTATAATCTCCTTACAGGGCAGCTATCTGGCCCAGAATAGCGTCAGCATTTTTCCGTCCTCTGATTGGTTGGTCAGATGGAAACTGTTACAGCCAAGTTCGACTGGCAAAGCACGTGTCTAGTCTTAATTAACACATCCGAGTTAGACTTTTTTACGCTTACGGAGGAAGAGAAATTGATTTGGTCTCAGACATTCATAAAAATACATTTTCAAGAAAAGCTAGACATCGTAAGGAGGTTGGCTAACCCTGAAGCTAGCTAGATTGTCTCAGCCCGGGAAAGGGTTTGTTTACCACTTTCAGACCAGTGATTACGAGCGGTACCACTGGATTACATCCTCTGAGCAGTGGTGCAAATTATGAGTCTGCATCTCTGGTGAGTAAGTTGTATTTATGTTTTTGTCATGTTATTAGACAAATATTGATTCTGAACTGCTCCAGATGATGTAGGTGCACAGTTGAGGTTGTAGTGTAGAGGGTTGGAGTCTTAACTGGGTTTCTAGCTTTAGTAAAATAGTTTTCACCCTCCATATGTGAAATGCCTCTCTCTATGTAAAGCCACTCATTGTTATTTTGCATTTTTGTATTGTATTGATGGTTTCTATAATTGCGACGTGATAGTGGTGGTATTAAGAGGTGGATTAAGTCGGGTACGTCCCCACTAAAGGCCCAGGTACCAAATGCACGGCCTGCCACTGTAGTCAAGAAAAACTTGGGGTCAGTCGAGGAACAAACAACTCAGAGTAATGAACTAATATGCTTTTGTTTGAAAATATTTACATTTCTTATCATTTATATTTTTCTCTCCATTTTGGCCTTCTGTCACACTGAGATGGGATTTCAGTCAACAAAAACGTAGCTTTTCGAAAAACGCTCTCCAAATTTGCTTGGATTTTAACTCACAACATACAGATCTAATGTATGTGAATATAAAACCCTATTACTTATTTTTATATTTACATTGGTATTTAGCAGATGCCTTTATACAGTGCCTTAAAAATCTCTAACAATGAATAGATCAACACTTGTTTACTAGTTTACAGACTTAGAATACCATCAGCCCAGAAGTGAATTATATCTCTTTTAAAAAATACATAAATACATAAAACCAACATGGAAAATTATTATCATTATATCATCATTAAAACATATAATTTAATAAGTGATATATATTATTACCTATTATCTATGCATTAATTCCTATTAGCTGATACTTGTATATAATATCAGTAAATTCAGCATATGATAAACCGAGTATATAAATCTCTTGTATATCGTAAGATATAAACGATTAAAGTCAATTAAAATGCCATAATTACTTTAAAACATTTCCAAGAATATTTTGTTTTCATGCTGTATGTTGAGTTTGGTTTCACTAATAATTAACATACATTTGCATAAAACATTCATATTTGTTCATGCCCATGTTGATTAGAGTATTAAAAATTTGAAAAGTATTAATTTATGGTACATATAGAACAGATAAAAACGTGTGATTAAGATGTGATTAATCACGAGTTAACTCATGCGATTAATAGCAATTAAATATTTTTATTGATTGACAGCCCTAATATAAATATAAATATATATATTTATAAACAATATAAATTATTATAATTTATTATAAATTATAAATAAATATTATGTATAAATAAAAACATTATTATATTATTATTTTTTTTATTATTACTATTATTATTATTTCTCAACATGATTTCATGTTTTTTATGATATTGCAATTTTCTATTCCATCTTATTCTTTTTTTAATTTCCTTTATATAGCAGGCATTAATCATAATAAGAATTTCACTGCATCGTTCTCTCATGTACAGTAAGTAACAAATCAATTCTGATTCTGTTTGTGAACTGGATCAAACTGGAAACTCTGCTGGGATTAATCGTAGCACTTTAAAAATACATAAATACATAAAATAAATAAATAAATAAATAAATGTATTGTCAAATCATCATTATAACTTATAATAGCAAATAAGTAATATATATTTTTACCTATTACTTGCCACTACTTCCCATTAGCAACTACTTGTATATAATATCTGTAAATTCAGCATATCATAATTATTATATAATATTTAAACAACATATAATAATATTATTATTGTTATTATTATTATTATTATTATTATTATTATTATTATTATTATTATTATTATTATGACTGCATTTTCTAATGAATCATATTTAATTATATTGTTTAGTTTACATTTTTTTTTTCATATATCATGTATTAGTTATAATAAGCAGTTCACTGCACATTATACTGTTATGTATGTAACAAATAAATTCTGGTTCAGATTCTGAACTGGATGGATGGAGCGGTGCCGTCTGGGCTGACACTGAGACCTGAGTGTGTGTGTGTGTGTGTGTGTGTGTGTGTGTGTGTGTGTGTGTGTGTGTGTGTGTGTGTGTGTATAACTAACTCATTTTGAATGCTTTTTGTCCATGTTTAATAGACGCTTCAGTGGAAACATGCACTCCTGTAATTTGTTTTGAGTCACAGTCGAGGGAGCTGAATGGAGGGCTGCATGACACACTTCAGGATGCAATCTGTTTCCTGCACAAACAGATGGAGCCACTGTACTTGTGCTACACCATGAGCACCCCTCCCTTTCCCTTTCATACTGCTCACCACACACACACACACACACACACACACATGCTTTCATACACACACGTGCTTTCATACACACTAGTACACACTCTGTTGTGTGGTTTAGTGTATGAAAATGCTAATTGTGTTACATCCTTCACCAGAACAATAGAGATTAGATATAAAATATTGAATTGAATTGAATCTGAATTACACAACACACTTACTGTGTCTATTCACACTCCAGCTATAGAAAAAACCCCACCTGCTGTACGTATTTTAACATGCCATTGTGTTCAGTGATTAGTTTACCCATCACATCAAACCAAATGTTGGAAGGCGCCACCTGGTGGAAGCATGTGAAGATCCACTATATTGCTTCCATCAGGATGGAATAGATACCCATTATGAACGAAAGTATTAAGACACCTGACTTTTCCAGCCGCATGTGGTTCCTCCAATTTTGAAAGTTAAAGGCACACAATTGTATTGGACGTTTTTGGAGGCAGTAGCATGAAATTTCCTTTCACTTGAACTAGGAGACCCAAAATCTGTTCCAGCATGACAATACCCCTGTACACCAAACCAGCTCCATGAAGATATACGCGGGTTGGAGTAGATCTAAGATCTAATGCTATAGAGCTCTGACCTCAACTCTAATGAACATGATGAATGCTGACTGCACCCCAGGCATCCTCACCTCATCAACATCAGTACCTGACTTCACTAACACCACTGTAGTGGAACGAATTTCACACAAGGACACTCCAACATATAGTGAACATCTTCCCAGAAGAGTGGAGGCTATTATAACAGCAAATGAGCATATACAAATCTAATGCTCGACTTGTGTGAAAAGACAAGTCAAGTGGCTTTTATTTGAGTCATGCTAACCACACAGTTGGTACAGTACAGTGAGAAACAAAACAACGCTCTCCTACGACTGAGGTGTTTTTATAAAACACAATTAGCAACACCAGCAGAAATCTCAACCCCATGGCAGAGTGAATTCCATCATGGTCTCAGGGTTGTGGGCAGCATCCACAGCATGTGTGTTGGAAGCAGTAAAAATTGGCAAGAGTAAGTATTTTGATGTGAGCCAAACTGCAATAGTCATCGTTAGATGACTATTATGCTACACACTCACACATCTGGATGTGTGCACATCTCATCAACCCCTATAGGGTCATCCCTAATGAGAGAGCCAGTAGCAACCGTGGTGAGGAAAAACTCCCTGAGATGGTATAAGGAAGAAACCTTTAGAGGAACCAAACTCCTCATCTCCTCAACTTCTTCCATCATTATTGAGGTTATCAACTGTTCACTGACCGATGCTTGAATGCAAAACAGGCAATTGTAGCCCCAACCAACTGTACAAATAGTTATTATCAATTATAGTCCAAATCCATTCTCATGGTTAAGTTTAATCTTCTACAGCAACCTTGTGGATCTATAGGCTTTTCATCTGGAGCCTCAGCTGCAGAAAATTTTTTCCAACTGAAGAAACTTTTTCCAGAAAGGTAGGGCTTTAGGATAAACCAGGCAGGCCCTGAAAGGATCCTTGGTACCTCAGGAACATGTGCAGCTTGACACAAAGAGAATATATTATCGATCTAAACATTATTTCTTTCTTATTTAAAACAAAACGAGATATGAATAAAAACCTGTTTATATCTCCATTAAAAAGTCAGTGCGCAGTACAAAACCCCGGCTGTTTTTAAGAACCTTTGAATGATTTATCAATCTTTTGGTGAATGTTTTATGACATTTGAGGAACTAAAGAGCAATTAAGTGACACTCCTGTCCCACCTGACTGACATCTCAAAGCCTTGTGAAGCTGAATGTTCATAATTTTTTATACTTTTGCTTCTCACACATACAGGGTGTCCTCACGGCGAGGTTCATCGTTTAGTGCGTTAAAAGTGTGTTTAATCAGTCTGTAATTTGTTCTGCACTGATTGGACTGGACTGATCTAATATGCACGCACACACACACACACACACACACACACACACACACACACACACACACACACACACACACACACACACACACACACACTAAATATGGTGCATATATGTAAAAAAGGTGGAGGTGGGAGGCTTTGGTTCTGAAGGTTGTGAGTTCAAATCCCAGCCACATCAAACTGCCACTCCTGGGCCCCTGTGCAAGGCCCTTAACCCCATAGTTTATCAATGAGATAAATATAGTCCCCCTGGAGCCCAGAGGGTTAAGGGACTTGCTTAAAGGCCCAACAGTGGTAGTTTGGGGATAGTTACCCCTAACCTTCTGATCAGAAACCCAGAGCCTTCACCAATTGCCAGTGCTTATACACAGTATTTAACATACTTATTATACTGTAATTATTTTTAAAAGGACAGCACATTTACACTTTATTCCATATCCCTAGTAGTCCTGTGTACTGGTCTGCTCTGTACTGTCTTTTGGATCCAAAGGTCATGAGTTTAAATCCCAGCCACACCAAACTGCCACTCCTGGGCCCCTCAACAAGGCCCTTAAACCCATAGTTGCTCAGTTGTATTAATGAGATAAATGTAAGTCGCTCTGGTTAAGGGTGTTTGCCAAATGCCATAAAGGTAAATGCTATTGTTCTTATTGTGTTGTGTTGTTTGCACACATGCACTATGTAGTTCTGTGTGTAGGTCTGCTTATGTCTTGGGTAGTTTTGTTTTGTATGTTGTAGCACATTAGGTCATGGAAGAATGTTGTTTGTTTCAACTGTATATGGTTGAAATGCCTGTAAAAGCCACTTGACTTGATTCGGTTATTCAGTTGTAAACTGAGTTGAGATCAAGGAAGAACATTGTACAAGTTCATCAGAGACAGTAATCTTCCAGCATTAGGACTCCAACAGAATCTATAAAACAGATTATTGAAATGAATCGTTTATCTCATCTGTGCCATCCATCATCCGATCTGGAGCTAATGAGCAGCCTGCGAGTGTCTGATTCACCCGGTGTACTTTGCTTGTGTTACTTTGCTTGTATGTGTGTGTAATTGGCAAATGGACTTATCTGTCTGCAAATGAAAAATGACAAACGTTCCGGTGTTCACAAGAATCTGTGACAATTTCGTTCTTGTCTTAAATACGGAGTGGAAGTGGAAGAATGGCAGAAAACAATTGGTTTCTGCCATTTATTCAACAAGTACAGCACCATATAGAGCAGTGGTGTAAAGTATTTGAGTAAAGTATTTCATTACTAAAGTACTTTTTTTCCCTACTTTCTCATTTGACTTTAGTTTCAAAGATATAAGCAACTTTTACTTTTTACTCAACTACATTTATGATTAAATATGTGCTTTTATACTCCACAATATATTGATTGACAATTACCATTTTCAATTAAATGATAATTTAATTGATAATTAAATTACCTTTGTTGAAGATGCAGTGGTGGACAAAGTACACAATCCCTGTACTTGAGTTAAAGTAAACTTTAAACTTTCACTTAAGTAAATTATTTGCCTTTAAATGTATGTATCCAAAGTATTATGATTTATTATGGCTATAATGTTCCTATTATCATTTTTGTTACAAGACTCAAGTTGAATACAATCAACTCAGTTTATATGAAAGAGACTCGAATGTTAATTTTAGCAAACTGATCTATTATTAGAATGATAATAATGAATCAAACACTGATTGATATCTATTAAAATAATCATCCATCCATCCATCCATCTTCTCCCGCTTATCCGATACCGGGTCGCGGAGGCAGCAGTCTAAGCAGAGATGCCCAGACTTCCCTCTCCCTAGACACTTCTTCCAGCTCTTCTGGGGGGACACCAAGGCCTGGGAACGCCTTGGTGTCCCCCCAGCTTTTCTGGGGGGACACCAAGGCGTTCCCAGGCCAGCCGGGAGACATAGTCTCTCCAGCGTGTCCTAGGTCTTCCCCGGGGTCTCCTCCCAGTGGGACGCGCCCTGAACACCTTCCCAGGAAGGCGTCCAGGAGGCATTCGGAACAGATGCCCGAGCCACCTTAGCTGACCCCTCTCAATGTGGAGGAGCAGCGGATCTACTCTGAGCTCCTCCCGAGTGACTAAGCTTCTCACCCTATCTCTAAGGGATCGCCCAGCCACCCTGCAGAGAAAGCACATTTCGGCCGCCTGTATCCGGGATCTTGTCCTTTCGGTCATGACCCAGAGCTCATGACCATAGGTGAGAGTAGGAACGTAGATTGACCGGTAAATCGAGAGTTTCGCCTTGCGGCTCAGCTCTTTCTTCACCACGACAGACCGGTACATCGACCGCATTACTGCAGAAGCTGCACCGATCTGTCTGTCAATCTGCCGTTCCACCCTTCCCTCACTCGTGAACAAAACCCTAAAATACTTAAACTCCTCCACTTGCGGCAGGAACTCCCCACCAACCCGAAGTGGGCAAGCCACCCTTTTCCGACTGAGGACCATGGCCTCGGATTTGGAGGTGCTGATTCTCATCCCAGCCGCTTCACACTCGGCTGCAAACCGTCCCAGTGCATGCTGAAGGTCCTGGTCTGATGAAGCCAACACGACAACATCATCTGCAAAGAGCAAAGACGAAATCGTGTCTTCACCAAACCGGACACCCTCCGACCCCTGGCTGCGCCTAGAAATTCTGTCCATAAAAATTATGAACAGAACCGGTGACAAAGGGCAGCCCTGCCGGAGTCCAACATGCACCGGGAACAAGTCTGACTTACTGCCGGCAATGCGAACCAAGCTCCTGTTTCGATCGTACAAGGACCGGACAGCCCTTAGTAAAGGGCCCCCGACCCCATACTCCCGGAGCACCCTCCACAGGCCGCCGCGAGGGACACAGTCGAATGCCTTTTCCAAATCCACAAAACACATGTGGACTGGTTGGGCAAACTCCCATGAACCCTCCAGCACCCTGTAGAGGGTATAGAGCTGGTCCAGTGTTCCACGGCCTGGACGAAAACCACATTGTTCCTCCTGAATCCGAGGTTCTACTATCGGCCGTATTCTCCTCTCCAGTACCCTGGCATAGACTTTCCCAGGTAGGCTGAGAAGTGTGATCCTATAGTTGGAACACACCCTCCGGTCCCCCTTCTTGAAAAGAGGGACCACCAACCCGGTCTGCCATTCCAAAGGCACTGTCCCCGACCGCCACGCGATGCTGCAGAGGCGTGTCAGCCAAGACAGCCCCACAACATCCAGAGACTTGAGGTACTCAGAACGGATCTCATCCACCCCCGGTGCCTTGCCACCGAGGAGTTTCTTTACTACCTCGGTGACTTCAGCTTGGGTGATGGACGAGTCCGCCTCTGAGCCCTCAGCCTCTGCTTCCTCAATGGAAGACGTGACGGCGGGATTGAGGAGATCTTTGAAGTATTCCTTCCACCGTCCAACGACATCCCCAGTTGAGGTCAACAGCTCCCCACCTCTACTCTAAACAGCATTGGTGGGGCACTGCTTTCCCCTCCTGAGGCGCCGGACGGTTTGCCAGAATCTCTTCGAGGCCAGCCGATAGTCCTTCTCCATGGCCTCACCGAACTCCTCCCAGGCCCGAGTATTAAAAATTTAAATATTCATTCAATGCAATTCATTTTTATTTGTATAGCGCTCTTAACAATGAACATTGTCTCAAAGCAGCTTTACACAGATAATGCAGTGATAAAGAATGAATAAGATGTTCTTTATAAGTGTAGGTTTGTTCCAAATTAAGAGGACCGGTGGTGACTGTGGCAAAGAAAAACTCTCCGGAGCCCAAAACCTTCTTTTTAACTATTTAAATAAAAACACAAATAAGGAGTTTCTTCAATCATTTATTACGCTAAAAATGTGAAGTTAAAGTGAAAGTTTTCCCAATTGGAAATATATTCCAGTAAAGTACAGACAAGCGGAAAAGCTATTTAAGTAAAATAAGGAATTACATTTACTACATTACTGTCCACTACTGTTGAAGATGTGATTAATGCTCAACACTCCCCTACCCGCATCTGCTGCCTGCGAGCGACTTTTTAGCACCCCTGGCCTCATTTTTAGTCCAAAAAGAGCTCAAATTAATCCCAAATACTTGTAGAAGCAGCTTTTGTTGAAGTCGAATAAAAATATTGTCCCTCTCTGAGACTTAGAGGTGCATCAAATCACAATCAGCTCTAAATATTCAGTTTTACTTCATCTTAAATTATTAACTTTAATTTTATTTGTCTATTAAATACTAATTGCTCTTTTACTTTGTGACGTAATATTAATTTTATTTCTTAATTCAAGATACCTTTTTGAAAGATTGCTTTACTACTGTCTTTTTTCTTCTTCATTCTGAAGTAACTGTTGTGTTCATTGTAAATACAGTGTTCAGGAGTACAATTTGATTTGTAGTTTAGGAAATAAAACCTCACAAATCAACTGTTTTTGTCTTTTTACTAACTAGTGCATCTTTGAGTCTACGTTCAATATGAGTCAAATACTCAAGTACTTTTAATATCAGATACTATAAAACTGTTAGTCATGTTGGAATTGGTGACTTTTAACATGGAGTAAGTTTTGCAGTAAGGTATCTAGATTTTTACTCAAGTATGATTTTCGGCTTCTCTTTACACCGATGGAACCTACATCTTGAAGTTTTGTTTCCTGGACAGTTTTTAGGTATACAGTGCAACCTCGATACTCGCAGGGTTGAGGTTCTCTGACCCCTCGCGTGTAACAAAAAATCGTGAGGTTTTGACTCTCCTTTTGATGGTTCCTTTTTCAAGGGGAAAAAATTTACTTGTTATAAATGTTTCGTTTACTACTTTAAATGAATAATACAATAATTGAATAGTTTTTCACACATTGTTGTCATTTATTAGTACAAACTCTGTTTTGAAATGTTACTCTGAACATTCGAGTCACTCGCGGCTTCTCGTGAACTATCGGATTTTTCACGAGTTACTCTTAGTCCAGGTTCCAAAGAATAAGTCCTAAACTTTAGAGGTCATGAGTGTCAAGGTCACGAGTATCGATGTTCCACTGTACATACGATAATGCAGTATATGGATTTGGTTGCATTTAATATTTATAAATCATTAACTATAAAGTGTACATACGATAATGCTGTATATAGATATGGTAAAGTTTCATGTTATTCAGTAGGCCTACATCAGTACTCTGTGTTGGAGAATTGTTTACCATTACAGTCCTGTAGTGTTAAATTCTCAATTCTGATTGGTCAGGATATTTTACTTTTACATTGACGGCATTGGGCAGACGCCCTTTTTCAGACCTACTTACAACCGAGCAGCTGTGGGGTAAGGGCCTTGCTCAAGGGCCTAATAAGGGCTACTTGGAGGTGCTGGGATTTGAATTCATGACTGAGTCATATACCTTAACCACTGAGTAACCACATGGGTTTATATGGCTTAAATCTTAGGTTTGGTTAACAATTGATGGCAATAATGGAAGGAGCCTTCAGTGTCAGTGCTTTGTAATGACACTTGTCAAGTCATAATAATAAACTGCAATTTTTAAGAGAGGGAAAAAAATGTGGCTAGCGACTGAACGACTGTTTGTAGCTGCTAGTTACTGACATTCAACAACATGTAATGCAAGCAGAAATTTATAAAAAAATATCTTGCCATTCATTTTCCGAGAAAATATAAATTTTAATTCCGTGACAGTGAATTGTTGTCTTATGAAATGAATTAAATCCTTTTTGACACTCTGTCAGGAAAATTACTGTACTAGTTTCATGTTGAACCACATCACACCACCTCATGGATGATTCTTTTCCGGTTACAGCACACCAGATATATATCAGTTTGAGCTTTATCCTGAAACCAGTGCAGCAGAAAGAATGTGGTTAAATAGTAAAATGAGCATTACAACCAACTCTATAGAGCGCTGACCTCAAGTCTATTGAACACCTTTTGATGAATTGAAACTCTGCACCACAGGCCTCCTCACCTCACCTACATCAAATCTCACCTCACCTACATCAATACCTTACTTTACAAACACCATGAATGAATCTCACACAAATCTCCAAACGCCACTCCATAATCTAGTAAAACCATATTACTGTTCCCAAAGTCAGATCCTTGAGGATATAGTTTACATCATTTGGAGTGGAAGATCTTGACTGGCCTGCTATAGAGCTCTGACCTAAACCCTATTGCACACCTCTGGGATGAATTGGAATGCTGACTTGTAATGAATGGACATTCAGTGCCACCCAGTTAAGGATCTGTTCCCGTTTGTGTCTGGTTCTTTTCAAGGTTTCTTCCCCATGCCATCTCAGGGAATTTTCCTTTTCACTGTCACCACTGGCTCACTCATTAGAGATGAAAGTATAAATATAAGGAATTAAATTATAGGTAATAAAACTTATACACTAGATACATATTAATTTAAATTTGGCTCTTGTCAAACTCAAATCCTTACACTTGCCCATTGTTTCTGCTTCTAACATGTCAACCTTGAGGACTAAATGTTCACTTGCTGCCTAATAAATACCACCAACACGTGTCATGATGATGAAATAATCCGTGTTATTCACTTCACCGCTCATAATGTTATAATGACATTTCTTTTTTTCTTTGTCTGATTGGTGTAGATATTTATACCACACTTATATATTGTCAATATCTTGAAAAATCATGTTCAATAAGCTCAGTGCAATAATAATAATAATAAAAATTATAAAATAATAATAATAATAATAATAATAATAATAATTGTTACTGTACATTTGAAATAATTTTTGTTACTATCATTGTAGTCTGACTTTTCTGCTTTTCTGTTTCACTGCTATTCATTTAATTTAATTTCAAGACATTTCATTTATTTTAATAAATAACTTAACATGTATATTAATTTATATTTTCTTTTCTATATTTTTTTTTATTTAATCGTTACTTAAATCTTTTACTGTGAGCCACAGCAACCAAAGATTTCCCTAAGGGATAAATAAAGTATTGTGGGACTGATTCTGATGATTTACATACAAATGAATTAAACTGACTGCACCCCAGGCCTCTTTACCGACATCAGTACCTGACTTTAATAACACAACACTCCAAAAACAGTCAAGTGTCCACATACTTATGTGCATATAGTGTAGATGATACCTTATTCCTATTTTTATGCTTTATGTATATAAAGCCTTTATGGTATATCGCTGATGTTGGAATAATTCTGCATTAGTCTTTGTAAAAAGAGTAGAAAATGTTACAAAAACAAAAATTCTAGATCTTTTTTTTCTATTAACACTCTGTAAAACCTACCACACCAAAAGCCTTAGCCATACAAATGCCCCTTTCCTTTTATCTTCTTCACCTTCTATCGCTCAGGGAGTGCACTGATCTATGATTGTTTTGAAAGTCTCCAAGAATGTCAGCGAAGAAAAAAATCAATGCCGATTAAGGCTAGACCCGGCATTTTTTTTCTACTGAGACATGCAGGAAAATCCTCGTAATCGTTTTCTTAGATCCGTTACATCACTCAGGATGGAGCGGGGAGGAGGTAAGAATTTCCTGAAAATACTGTCTGGAGAAATTTTATTGTTTTAACTGAATTAAGAAAAGGGGACCTTGAAAAAGGGAAAAATGCAGAATATGTGTCTAAGCGTGTAGAAAAAACAGAAATCAAAACCAGAAAAAAAAAAATCAATGCTATGAGATGAAAACACCATAGAGCTTTTTTAAATTTTTTTATTTCACACATTAACACTTAGCAAAGTGGCACTCTTTCAACAACACAATACAAAATAAATAGAATATTAAGACATTCATCGATTGCACATTTAGAGTGCCTGTGGATGTGGGGATGCCTGGGGAAACACTGTGATACACACACACACACACACACACACATACACACACACACACACATAGTGTACAAACAAACACACACACACACAGATACGTCAGTGGCATCCTTATTTAATCGGCGAGTCCAAGATCTCCTGGTAATCCTGTCGAATGGCACGTCCCACCCAGTAAAGCTTGAGGCCCGTGAGAACAAACACACTGATCATGATGACCAATGCGCCGAAGATGTCGTAAGCAGATGGCACCATACGCAGCACGACGAGCTGCAGGAACATGGCCACGACAATTTCCAGGTGTTGCACGGTGCTCACTAGGGCAGGATGAAACTTGTTCAGGGCGTAGTAAACCCCAAGGAACGCCACGGTCGAGCAGATGCAAATGCCAATCAGGTAGCCCCATGTCTCGCCATCCAAAGGGATGATTGGCTCCTGCATGGCAAACATCGTGGATGCTCCCCACACGGTTCCTGTCCAGCCGAATGTGAACAGCGCCGTCCACATGCTGACACGCTCCTTGATGGCACGGTACACGATCATCGAGAGGGCCGCCGTGAGCCCGGCCATCACCGTCATAGTGTACCCAAACGCCTCCTTCCAGAAACCCAGGGGTGATTTCTCCTCGTCAGCAATGTTAGGGATCATTACCAGGCACAGCCCAAAGAGGCTGCCCACCACTGTGATTATATCCGTGTACCCAAGGCGCTCGTCCAGAAGCAGGAAGGCCAAGATGGCGCTGAACACCGTTGTTGTGGCTCTCCACATGATGGTCCCATTGCTCGGTGGGACGATAGCAAACGACGTGTACGCGCAGGTGATTGAAATGACGTTGCAAACCCCGTAAAAGAAGAGTCGCAAACGGTATCCCTTCGGGCCGAACGGGGCTTCCTTGTTGTACAAGACCACCAGTATGGACAACACTTGAATTACTGAGCGGATGAAAATGAGCTCCAAGGAGGGCACTTTGGAGCGATCGGCTGCTAGACGTGTAATCAGAGCTACGCAGCCGTGAGCTACGGCAGCGCCAAACAGCGCCCCCCAGGTGACCCGCGAGGCTAAAACCGAGGCCTCGCCAAAACTCGCCAGCTGGCTGCCTACTCCTTTATCCTTTTGCTCTCCTGAGGGTTTAGGACGCACGTCCATAGTTCCAAAGAAAGTCCTGCCATGGCCAGAGTCTGTCACCAACTTTTTGCTGGGATTGGTTTCCAGAAAGGAGCCAAAGTCTTCAAAAGAAGGTGCATCGTCATAGCCCTCATCACCCGGCTGGGGGAAGTGCGTGGCATATTTTACCGTGACGGTATTTGGGTGTATTTTGACGCGTTTTTTGGCACCATACTGCTGACTGCTTGGCGATGAATCCATGTTTGTTGGTTCAGGTAAGTATCTGTAAAACAAGCAAAACAAATGCTTAGTCGTGCCATTGTGGAATTATTACTAGTTTTAAACATTAAAAGAACCAAATAAATATGTGATTAAATTAGTATAAAAACCAGGTCACATGAAAAGGCAGGGTAGTGTGTAAAGCAGTGATTATATCTGTCCTAGATTTGTATTGTGCTGTGGGTGTATTTTTATTTAAGTATGTTTTTTAAAATTATGGTAGTAAACCATTATGACTGGTGAAGTGAATGACACTGATTATCTCTATTATAGCACCTGTTAGCGGGTGGGATTTTGTTAGGCAGCAAGTGAATATTTTTTAAAAGTTGACGTTAAAAGCAGGAAAAATAGGCAAGCGTAAGGATTTGAGCGATTTTGACAAGGGCCAAATTATGACGTCTAGACGACTGGGTCAGAGCATCTCCAAAACTGCAGCTCTTGTTGAGTGTTCCCGGTCTGCAGTGAGTGATGGGTGAAGAACAAACAGTCTAAACTCACATAAAAGAAAGATGTAGATGGACAAGACAGATGGCAGTGATGCAGAGACAGCTGAAAGCAAAATGCAGCTGAATTGAAAGTTATTTAGTGCATGCGATTACTGTCTGAATTCTAAACCTGCATTTGCGATTTCTTTCATTTTCATAAAAGACATTATAACAGGAGTTTATTTTTTTTAATAACTTACATTATGCTCAAGGCTCAAAGTGCTCCTAATTTGAGATTTATTTATTTTTGTATTTTGGTAACATTTTTATTGAAGTTACAGTAATTTACTTAAGTAAGAATGAATGTGTTTTTTTTCTTTCTTTGCACCAAATTCATTCACAAAATTGCAAAATGTGGATTTGTTTCTTTTTTTTTTATTCAAGAAATATAAAAACAATGTTGTTTACAGCATTCTCTTTTTGGAAAATAGCTAATAAACTAGCCAAGGGAAGGTTGGAGACTTATTCCAGGTGAAAGGAACCAACACGGCAACTATTCCATACTTCAAAATACACTATGCAATTCAGTCTAAACTGTGGTTTATTGGAACAGACTTCAGCATACAACAAGTCAGTGGGCCAAAACCTTCGTCTGAGTTCTGTACGTGTTATTTAGAGAGCAAACAGAGGCAGAGAGGCAAGGTATTTGTGCTAAACGAACTGTCTGGATGCTGAAAGTGTGTAATACATGCGTCTCTTAGAAACAAAAGCAATCAGGAGACTAGCTATCATTAAAAAGCACCATCCTCAAGGGCGCTTTGCAGTTTGGTGGTGTGGGATTTCAACCTGTAAACTTCTCAAACAGAGTCCAAAAGTTTAACCACTGAGCTACCACATGGGGTTAAATGGGTTCAAAATTAGGTGTGGTTAACAATTGATGACAATTTGGAAGGAGCCTCCAGTATCAGTGCTTCGTAAAGTCACTTGTCAGTGATAAAAATGAGCTGCAATTTTCAAGATAGGAAAAGAATTGGCTAGGGACCGAACGACTGCTTGTAGCTGCTATTATATATGTGGACCACTACCATGGCCAGTTACCACCAGCAGTCTCCAAACATTTCACAAACTTTTGTGAGGCAAATAAAAGGTTTACATTTAATTTGCTCTATAGTAAAGTTTTCTGTAATATTTAACATTTAGGGAAAGAATCTCCAGTGTCAGCACTTTGTACCAGGATTCTCTGTCTGCATATGACATGAGAAAGAGAGAATGAATGCTTGTAGCTGCTGTAACGTAAGCGATACAAGGAACAGACTTGCTGTTTTGTGTAGCATGCTCCCCAGCTGTAACTATAAAAGGATGAAAAATGCATGGCGACACAATACGGTGTTCATAAAGCAAATTAAAATGCACACTTTAGGTTGTAAAATGAGGCGATCATCATTCGAACGACATTATTCCTCATTTTTTATAGCACACCGTGTTTTGTCCTGTCCTGTCCTTTCAGTGCAGCGTGATATACATTGTATTTCAACACAAATGTACTGTGACGTGAAACGTTAATGCGATTGTACTTTATTTATCATAGACACTCTCGAAGATCTGAATCTTGAGCGTCCAGAGGCATCCTTAAACCGCAGATAAATTATATATAAATATATATTTACTGCCAAGAAACATACAAAGACTTCCCCAAATATGCCCAGATGTGCTTAAATAATTCAAGTGATTGCATCATCTCTCTCTCTCTCTCTCTCTCTCTCTCTCTCTCTCTCTCTCTCTCTCTCTCTCTCTCTCTCTCTCTTTCTCTGTCCATGTGTAAAGCGCTTTCTATATTTAAATCCCGCACTGCTTGATGCTCGCTTGCAGTGATTTTGATTCAGCGTGAAGGAGCCAGGAGTTGCATAACAGCACATGTGAGTGGAAGCGACAAAAAGGATGCAAAATTTAATGCATAATAACTATAAAAAAAATATCTTGACTTTTTATCGGCATACTATAGGCGACGCATATTTTGCTAAAGCATCTATAAAGTGTTGATTGGTTAAAATTATGGGGTCGGTTTATGGGCTAAACCTCTGAATCGAACCCTGTGAGAGGTATAATCAGCATCACTCCTGAGACAGAAATGATGCAACCTGAAATGCATACTTTAGGTAGATGCATTTAATTGTCACATATACATTACAGCACTATAAAAGCTCTTCTTTGCATATGTCAGCATATTAGGAAGCACAGGGTCAACCATGACTCAATGCCCCGGGAGCAGAGAGGGTTAAGGGCCTTGCTCAGGGGCCCAACAGTGGCAACTAGGCAGTGCTTAGGTTTGAACCTCCATCTGTAGTAGCCTTAACCCTTAAGCTACTACCTTCCCATAGGGTGTGTAGGTTTGGGTTGGTGAAAGATTTTAGAAGCACTGCGCATGCGTATTGTGCCACCAGGGGGCGCCTTTGCCCTCCCATTGGCAATAATCTGGCTCTCTATCCCTCCATAAATCCTGTCTCGAAAAAAATATCACACTTTACGGCTGATGGTGCATTTTGTGCTCCTTATTAGACATTGTTCATGTGCAGAGATAAATAGATAGATACAAATTGAAAGATGGAAGGGGGGGGGGTATATCGATAAACCCCTGATAGAAACAATGCAATTCAATATAATACATTATTCATTTGGTTTTATTTGTAATAAACGACACGATTTATTTGAGAAATTAAAAGAGAAGAAAAGCACTTCTGCTGTGAAATACTGCTGGTTTTATTGTTAAAGGAAATGAGGTATTGTTCTGGTGAAGATCAAATGATGGAATAATAAGAATAATTATGATCATTAGTCGATTTCTTTAGCAGCTCATAAATGTGATGTTTCTGGAAATATTCCATGATCTGGTTTTTCTCATCTGAGCCTAAAACGAGAGCTCCAGCAAAACATCACTCACCTTTTTCCGGTTAGTGCCTCTGATCTCCCGAGCTTCCGAGCTCCTCAGGATGGATGGAGAGCAGGAGGTCTGTGGGCGGCTCGGTTTTAGGAGTCGCAGCACCGCGCTGTTCCATGTTCCCCCATGCTTCAGTCCTCCTGCGACACAATCACGGAAGGATGAAGGCTGGATGGAGAGGAGACAGTGTCTATGTGTGTGTGTGTGTGTGTGTGTGTGTGTGGAGATGCTGGAGATGGATGCGCGCTGCAGAGACGCGCTCTCATCACCGCGAGAGGAAAGAGAGAGAGAGAGAGAGAGAGAGAGAGAGAGAGAGAGAGAGAGAGAGAGAGAGAGAATGGGCAGGGCGCGCGAGCTCCGTAGACAAGCGTGAGCGAGCATGCGTGCACGTGTGAACCCGTTCTTCATCTTCTTCATCATTGTCGTCATCATCATTATCATCATCATCATCAGTAGCAGCAGCATCACTATATCATCATCATCAGCATCATCATCATCATCATCACTATATCAACATCACTATCGTCATCATCATCATCATCACTATCGTCATCATCATCATCATCATCATCACTATCATTATCATCATCAGCATCATCATCATCATTATCACTATCACTATTTCATCATCACTATCATCATCATCATCATCAGTAGCAGCAGCATCACTATATCATCATCATCATCATCATCATCATCATCATCATCACTATATCATCATCACTATCGTCATCATCATCATCATCACTATCGTCATCATCATCATCACTATCATTATCATCATCAGCATCATCATCATTATCACTATCACTATTTTATCATCACTATCATCATCAGTAGCAGCAGCATCACTATATCATCATCTCTATCGTCATCATCATCATCATCATCACTATCATCATCATCATCATCATCATCACTATATCATCATCATCATCATCATCATCACTATCATCATCATCATTACTGTCACAATCATCATCATCTTCACTCTCATCACTATCATCATCATCATCATCAATATCATCAACATCACTATTATCATCATCATCACTATCATCATCATCATCATCATCATCATTGTCTTCATCATTGTCTTCATCATTCCAGTGTAACCATTATAACAATTTCATCATATTCGTGTCATCAGTATTATCACTTTTATCGTTGTCTTCGTCATCATCATCAGTCATTTATTTTCTTCAGTATCATTCATCTTAATCATCATCATCATCATCAATTTCATCATCATCATCATTGTTTTCCTCCTAAAATTCCTTTTTGTGCAGTCATTATGAAATCTGTCATCACATCATCATAGTTGTTCATATCATCATAAATAAATTAATCAAATATCATCAGTATTATTTTTCTCTCCTTTAATTTACATTCTGTTAGTAAAACTCTCTCTCTTTCTCCCTTTCTCTCTTTCTCCCTCTCTCTCTTTCTCCCTCTCTCTTTTTCTCCCTCTCTCTAATCAGCACTGCAATCCAACACTCCTGATCCTTGTAGAGTCTGTTTACATCAAGTATCTATTCCCATCATGTTAACACCAGATTGCTCCACTCTACAGTTTTGGCAGTAGTGGTGCAGACCCTCCTTCAGAGAGGGTTAAAAGCACTGCTCGCCCTGATTCTAAATTACACGGGTGAAAGTCTACTCTACCTGGGGTTAAAGTCTCATCTACCTGGGGTTAAAGTCTCCTCTACCTGGGGTTAAAAATCTTCTCTACCTGGGGTTAAAGTCTCCTCTACCTGGGGTTAAAGTCTCCTCTACCTGGGGTTAAAGTCTCCTCTACCTGGGGTTAAAGTCTCCTCTACCTGGGGTTAAAGTCTCCTCTACCTGGGGTGAAAGTCTACTCTACCTGGGGTTAAAAATCTCCTCTACCTGGGGTTAAAGTCTCCTCTACCTGGGGTTAAAATCTCCTCTACCTGGGGTTAAAGTCTCCTCTACCTGGGGTGAAAGTCTACTCTACCTGGGGTTAAAAATCTCCTCTACCTGGGGTTAAAGTCTCCTCTACCTGGGGTTAAAATCTCCTCTACCTGGGGTTAAAGTCTCCTTTACCTGGGGTTAAAAATCTCCTCTACCTGGGGTAAAAGTCTCTTCTACCTGGGGTTAAAAGTCTGCTCTACCTGGGGTTAAAAGTCTCCTCTACCTGGGGTTAAAAGTCTCCTCTACCTGGGGTGAAAGTCTCTTCTACCTGGGGTTAAAAGTCTGCTCTACCTAGGGTTAAAAGTCTCCTCTACCTGGGGTGAAAGTCTCTTCTACCTGGGGTTAAAAGTCTCCTCTACCTGGGGTTAAAGTCTCCTCTACCTGGGGTTAAAAGTCTGCTCTACCTGTGATTAAAAGTCTCCTCTACCTGGGGTTAAAAATCTCCTCTACCTGGATTTAATGTCTCCTCTACCTGGGGTTAAAAGTCTCCTCTACCAGGGATTAAAATCTCCTCTACCTGGAGTTAAAAATTTCCTCTACTTGGGGTTAAAGTCTCCTCTACCTGGGGTTAAAAGATTTGTGTGAGACTCATTCAGGCACAAGGGTGTTAGTAAAGTCAGGTACTGATGTTGATGAGATAAAAAGGTCTGGGGCGCAGTCACATTCATCATGTTCAGTATGGTTGAGGGTAAGAGCTCTATAGCAGGAGATCTTTCACTCCAACCCATGTAAAGCATATCTTCATGGAGTTTGCTTTGTGCACCAGTTACACATTGTCATTTAACTAGGTCTCCTAGTTAAAGTTAAGGGAAGATTTAATGCTACTGCATCCAGAGACATCTGTGTGCTGCAAAATTTGTGCTAAAAGAGGAAAAGAAGACGCTTGTTTGTGTGTGTGTGTGTGTGTGTGTGTGTGTGTGTGTGTGTGTGTGTGTGTAAAGCACTGTGATATTTAGGCTAAAAGAATTTGTGCACTGTCGGAGGAAGGAAGATTGTGTTTTACAATGTGTAGGTTTGGTGTACAGTTTCACTACTAAGGGAAAAGGTCAGAAATGAGGCGTGAAGATCAGAGATCATCCTGACTGCTCTTTCTTTTCTTTTCTTCTCATAAATAAAAAATAATGTCATAAAAATCATGAGTGTGACACAAAAAGGCTTCGACAAAAATGTATATCCTTCTCTCTCGCTCGCTCGCTCTCTTTCTCTCTCTCTCTCTCTCTCTCTCTCTCTCTCTCTCTCTCTATATATATATATATATATATATATATATATATATATATATATATATATATATATATATATATATATATATATATATATATATATATATATATATATATATATATATAATCTCACTGTGGTGAGACCTGCGATGTTGTATGTAATGGTTGTGTTGTATATTTTTTTCCTCTTTATCTGTTACTAACTGCACATCCAGTTTATCTAAATTTACAAACTAAATTAGTGTGAGAATGTAATTATAATTACAGCAACCTGGAGAAACCTCTCAGCATTTGGATCTTTATTTATGGACACTTTATGACCACAATTCTATTCCTCACATAGAGAGAGCATTTATTGATCTTCAGTGTGATGGACTTTCTCAGTAAAGACCAGCAGTCAGTCTATATATATATATATATATGTGTGAGAAGCAGAAAGAAGAGGATATAGATATAAGATATATAGATATAGATATAAGAAGATAAATGTTGTAGATATGTAGTATATCTAAATTAGATAAAAAAATAAAGAACATTCATGTTAAGAAACAAAGAAATGATTCACAGGTTGAGTACCTCAACAGAAAGTGTTAAAAAGTGTTAATAAATATGTATGAATAATAAATAGAAAGTTAAATGTTAAACGATTAATCTCATTCCCTCCAGCTCATAAATCCACACACAGATGATATCTGATGTATTGTCAGTAATAGATTAATTCATTCTGGTTAAAAATATAATTAATTACTTTTTTTTTTTTTTTCACAAATATTCTATTAAATAGACATTTTACTTGGAACCCAATCCAATAAGCCAATCAGACATAAACTCAGATAGAGGTCAAGAGCTTTAATAGATGGTCACACCAATCAGCCATACTGGACTAAATGCTTACTTTTCATTAATTTATTAGTGCTAGATGTGCTGGTTTGATTATTTTAGAAACCGCTGATCCTCTGGGAGTTTTTAAGTCTATAAACTTTACACAGAATAATGCAGAAAAAAACACACCCACTGAGCAGCACTTCTGTGAGTGGAAATGCCTTCCTGATAAAGAGAGAGATCAGAGGAAACTGGTCTGGACTGGTTATGAACTAATAGGAAGTCAGAGGTTACTTCCTGATAGAGCCACTCTGTACAACTGTGGTACGCTGAAAACTATTTCAGGACATTTTGAACATCAAGAAGGATGAGGTAAAACAGCTAGGTTCAGGTGGGAAGGTTGGGGGTTCAGACCCTGGTATTGCCAAGCTGCCACCCCTGGGCCCTTGAGCAAGGCCCTTCACCCTATGTGTGCTCTAGGGGGCGCCGTATCATGGCCGACCCTGTGCTCTGAGACCAGTTTGTAATGTAATGTATATGTGACAAATAATGGCTATTTTATCTACTCGACATGGTCTTCTTCTCTGGTCTTCAACCCATCCCATCTGGAATGTGTTTTCACCCACAAAGCTGTCACACTTTCTGGTTTTTGATTTCATACATTGTCATTTTTGCCACGTGATTGGCTGATGCCATGAATCTTAAGCAGTACTTGACCAAATATTATGGTTAAAGGCTCGAGGTTTTGCCAAAATGTCGGCTAATGTGGACTGTATGTAAAAAATAGCATTAGGGACACAAATTCCATTGAGATTAATAAAAAATTAACATTCTTCCTGTAGTCCATCATCATCTTCTTGATCTTGCTCAAATTTCGAAGCAGATTGTTCTTCTTCACAAATTTGTTGAGGTACTGTATAATATCTTTTGATCTGCCAATGGCACATCTTTCATCTCCTTATCCACCTCTTTTATGATGAAGTCATTGAGATGAACAATTATACTCCACTTGATTTAATGATATGGATTTCTTTATTAGTCCATGCCATAACTATCCAGAGGACACATATTAAACATGACATTTAAATGATATATTAACATCCTGTACTCCATATGCATAATTTGTGGCTATGACTATCTCATTAATGTAACACTATAATTCATGGTCACTCAAAATATTGATCCATGGCTGTAGTTTAGAAATTCGTGGTCAAAATTCATTAAAAAAAAGTAATCTGAGGTTAAAGTTCATGTCTGTAATGCGCACAAAATCTCATTGACATTTGTACAGTGGAATAATTATTGTGAGGATACGGAGGAAAGAGAAGACAAAAAAGATTGCAAAAAAGAAGAACTAGATAACAAATATACATTTTACATTAATAAAATTTGTTGTCTAGGTTGATCCCTAAGTTTATCCCTGATGAGCGAGCCAGTGGTGACAGTAGTGACGAAAGAATTCCCTGAGATGGAAGAAACCTTGAGAGGAACCATACAGGGAACCCATCCTCATTGTTGAGGTTGTCAGCTCTTCACTAAATGAGACTGGAGTGTAAAATTATCCTCAGCTGCAGCGAGTGGTCTCCAATCGTAAAAAAAATCCATCCAGAAGGCGTCACAATGAATTAAGCAGGCCGGGAAAGAAAAAAGGAAGATCTACAAGGCTCAATGGTATGAAGATTAAAGTGTGTTGTACTGTGGTGCAGCGACTCTACAATGCTTTGATTCCAAACTTATTAATGAATAGTAAAGATTTTTTTTTAAAAAGAAGAAAAAATACAGACAAAATTAGCCTGCATGTGTCTCTCAAAAACAATAAAAGACTAGCGGTTTCCTAACATCTAAATGGCACTGCATACACTGTACAATGTATAGCTACTGTATATGGTGTATATAAATTCAAACATTCCCCCTGTGTAACATGGTGCAGCTCTACATACATCTTAGCGTAGATTTTTAGTCTTTGTGATGTGAGTTATGTACTCTTAACGGATTAGTTTTACTCTCAGTGCAGACACTGAATTATTAAAGTTTTCATCTATTCCTGGAAATGTAGACAAAAGACATGCTCTATCGAGAACTGTTTCTTTTGCAGCCAAAAAGGAACAGACATCTTTTTTCTTTTTTCCTTACCAAACTTTCCATATATATATATATTCTAAAAACTTAGCAATGGACAGTACTTCTATTCTTCCATCCATCTATGCGTCCATTCATCCATTTATCCATTCATCCACCAATACCCACCCACAAATTCACCTATCCTTTCATCCTTCATTTCATCCATCCATCCATCTATCCATCCACTAATACTCACCCACAAATTCACAGATCCATCCATCCATCCATCCATCCATCCATCCATCCATCCATCCACCAATACCCACCCACAAATTCACAGATCCATCCATTCATTTATCCAACAATACCCATCCACAAATACACCTATCCATCCATTGTTTTATCCATCCATCCATCCATCCATCCATCCATCCATCCATCCATCCATCCATCCATCCATCCATCCATCCACCAATACCCATCCACAAATACACCTATCCATCCATTGTTTTATCCATCCATCCATCCATCCATCCATCCATCCATCCATCCATCCATCCATCCATCCATTCATCCATCCATTTATCCATCCATCTACCAATACTCACCCACACATTCACCTATCCACCTATCCCTTCATCCATCCATCCATCCATTCATTCTTCTACCAATACCCACCCACACATTCACCTATCCACCTATCTTTTCATCCATCCATCCAGTCATTCGTCTACTAATACCCACCCACACATTCACCCATCCATTCATCCATCCATCCAACCATCCATCCATCCGTCAATTTTAGTCCTAAAACACTGTAGCAGATTGTAAATATTATAAACATATTTTATATATTATTACAACATTTAATTAATACTTAAATTGTACTATTGCTTCAATACTCACTTAAAAACATTCAATTAAATTTATTCTATTTTATTTCTATTTTGTTAAAGTGCTTTTAACAATAAACACTGTCCCAAATCAGCTTTACAGAATTAAATAGATTATGAATATCACTTTTACATTTATAAATCAGTCCATATAAGTTTATCCGTAATAAATGTTCCTGTGAAGAACAAAAAAAATCCCTGAGATGGCATTAGGAAGAAACCTTGAGAAGATCCAGACTCAAAAGGGAACCCATCCTCATCCTAAACATCAAATGCACATTTATTACAGTGCTCATTGTTAAGATTATTAGTTGTTCACTGAATGATGCTGCTTGTGATTTAATTGAGACCTTTACACATTACACATAACACATTTTAAGGATTCTTCTCTATTTCATCCAATGACTGAAATACAGATTGTGCTGTGCATGAATCAAATGGGATTAGTTTAGCACCTCATCAAAAATAACAAGGACCCACTATTATCTCTGATCTGCTTCCATAAACACTCACATTACAGTAATTTAAACCCCACATTGTTCATTTCAAATTAAATTAACGCAATCAACAAGGACTGTCATACTGCAACCCTGCACCTTGGACTTATTTGGGAAAGATGATTATTGCACTGCTTTACTTACATTATTTGCAGTGGCTGACTTTACTTACTCTTCACAAACGTTTTTTTTTTTATATATATATTTTTATAGCAGCAGCACATCAGGACAAATTCCTTTTACATACAACCCAGGATACCCAGGATACTTAGCAATAAAGATGATTCTGATTTAGATTCTTCTGATTCTGACTTTATTTTAGCATCCAATTGAGCTTATTATTATAGAAACAAAATCTGTGTACCATGTAAAGATGGATGATCCACTGGACAGCATTTAATTACCCTTTAGTAAAATTTCAATTTAATTTATTCAATTAAATTTTGTTTTATTTGTATAGCACTTTTAACAAGGACATTGTCCCAAAGCAGCTTTACAGAAATAAAGAGGTTATTAATTTGGAATGAATAAGTTTAGTCCTTATAAAATTAGTTCCTTATAATTTGTCTCTAGTGAGTGAGCCACTGGTGACTTTGGAAAGGAAAAACTCCCCGAGACTTTATGAGAAAGAAACCTCGAGAGGAGCCATACTCAAATGGGAACCCATTCAATCTGAATGGCATTAAACATGTCTCAGTTTGCTGGAGTAACGCTGATTTGTATTAAACAAGCTTTCTCATCTTCACAAACTCTGTTTAATTAAAAAAGCATGCTGAGCTAAGTTATGCTAATTTGTTAACATTGCCCGGCTGTATTTAACTAAGTTAGCATGTTTTCAATACTGATGTCAGGTTAGACTGATGATTGTAGGAGCTAAGATAATTTGATTCTAGAAGCTAATATTCTACGATTCTAAAAGCTAATATTCTACGATTCTTGAAGCCAATGTACTAGGATTCTAGAAGCTAATATTCTAGGATTCTTGAAGCTAATATTTTAGGATTCTAGAAGCTAATATTCTAGGATTCTAGAAGCTAATATTCTAGGATTCTAGAAGCTAATATTCTAGGATTTTTAAAGCTAATGTTCTAGGATTCTAGAAGCTAATATTCTAGGATTCTTGACACTAATATTCCAGGATTCTAGAAGCTAATATTCTAGTATTCTTCAGGCTAATATTCTAGGATTTTTTAAGCTAATATTCTAGGATTCATAAAGCTAATATTCTAGGATTATTGATGCTAATATTCTAGGATTCTTAAAGCTAATATTCTAGGATTCTAGAAGCTAATATAATTTGCTAGACAGCAAATCAAAGTCTACAGAATACTGCAACTGTACAAACACTCACCTGGTTTTAGGTTAAATGGCGTAGTTACTATAAACAACAATAACAAAAATATTACAGACATTGTGTTAGGATAATTTTCTTAAAAAAAAGACATACACTTTTTATTTTCACTCGAGTACCTGTTTTAATTGGATACTTCAACCTTTAATTGAATAGATTCCCCACAGGCCATAGTGGTATAGTCAAGTATATAGACACAAAGATTACCACAAACAAGTCCCATTGAGCCGGCAATAGCTTTTTAAGTGCTATCACACAGCATTCCTCTGAGAACTGTGGTTCTGCACATTCCTCAGTACAAGCTCTGGGGTTTTGTTTCAGCCAGTTGGAGGGATAAAGGAAGAAAAACATTAGGGTATGGCGTAAGATCAGATGTCCTCATGCATTTTTTATGACGTTGCTGTAAACAGAAGTAGAGCAATAACTAATGAAATCACTATTTAAAATCAATATGAAAGATGACAAAAAGGATGCAATTATGCTCATTTACCCCACATAGAAAAATCTAATATGAATGTAAAAATGTATAAATCAGTACATTAATAAATGTAAGAAATAATAATACTGTTAATAACTACTAATAAACTTAAAAAAAAAAAATCTGAATAGAAAAGTCTTTTAACATTAAGGTCAGTGTGATCAATAAAGCCAGAGGTTGGCTCAAGCAACCGTTTACACTTGAAAAGAGCAAGCACATTTACTTCAATAGGTGCAGTTACATAAATGTCTCAGCAGCAGTAGAAATCCAAGTCACGATCGAAAATCGAAAGGCCCATGTAGTGGTCAGTGTTGTGAAACAGCAACTCTGAAAGTCCATACTGTGGAGGAATACGAAAGGCTCATGGCACAGAACGCTATGTTTTATGCCCAGTACACTTTGTAGGATTTTGTGTGATTCCAAATGAAAGAATTGTGTTGAATTCTCTGGTCGTGGCTCGTAAATGGTGGTTCTACGTTGTACAGTGAAATAGGTACAAAGACCAAAGATGGATGTTTTTAGACAGTGTCAGAAATGTATGATAACTAGCTCACAGTGTGTTTGCTGCTATAATCTGCCTCTACTGACTACCCAATGAAAATGCAACATCGAATGACGTATTGATCAATGCCAATAAGTCAATGTCAAACTTAAATACCTTCTTCTTCTTCTTCTTTCGGCTTTTCCCATTAGGGGTCGCCACAGCGGATCATCCGTCTCCATTTCCCCCCTGTTCTCTACATCTGTCTCTTTCACACCAACTACCTGCATGTTTTCCCTCACCACATCCATGAACCTTCTCCTTGGTCTTCCTCTTATCCTCCTTCCTGGTGGCTCCATCCTCAACATTCTCCAACCGATATACCCCCCATTTTGAAAAAAATAAAGAATTGAATGCATTTTGGAATAAAACTAACATAACAAAATATGGAAAAAGTAAAGCGCTGTGAAAACTTTCCAGATGCACTGTAAACCTCTTTTCTTTATTATTTTTTTTCCATATACAGGATAATCCAGAAACCATAAACTGAACAAAAGATTAAAACCAGAAAAGAAAACTCGAGAAAAGGTTAGGAAAAAAATATTGAAGGCAGAACGCACAAGATTTGGACAGTAAATATCTGGGAGAAAGTTTTGTGGACAGATTCATGGCTTGATATGTATTTGTATTAGTGGGACTGCCTACGTTTTGACATGCGCTCCTTGTCGTCTTTTTTGGCTGGGGTTGGTACCCTGACTGGGAATCGAACCCGGGCTGCAGCGGTAAGAGCGCCGCATTATAACCACTAGACCACCAGGGAACCAAAAATAATAATAATAATAATAATAATAATAATAATAATAATAATAATAGTGTTACTACTACTACTAATAATAACAAAAATAATTAAAAAGTAATAATTAAAAAAACAAAACTGTTGTGAGAGTCAATCTGTGTGCAGATTTCTGCATGGTACAGTACAAATTGATTGATGAGATGATTAACATGATGGTGTTAGAGAAGTGAAGAAAAGAGTTCAGGCAGGGTGGAGTGTGTGAAGAAGAGTGGCAGGAGTGATTTGTGATAGAAGGGATAGAAGACAGTGGTGAGACCTGTGATGTTGTATGGTTTAGAGACAGTGTCACTGATTTAAAGACAGGAGGTGGAGCTGGAGGTAGCAGAGCTGAAGATGTTGAGATTTTCATTAGAAGGATGGACAGGATTAGAAATGAGTTTATTAGAGGGACAGCGCATGTAGGATGTTTTGGAGACAAGGTGAGGGAGGCGAGATTGAGATGGTTTGGACATGTGCAGAGGAGGGACATGGGGTATATCCGTAGAAGAATGCTGAGGATGGAGTCCCAAGGAAGGAGAAAAAGAGGAAGACCAAGTAGGAGGTTTATGGATGTGGTGAAGGAAGACATGCAGGTATTTGCCTTGAAAGAGGCAGATGTAGAGGACAGGGGGTTATGGAGACGGATGATCCACTGTGGTGACACCTAACAGGAGCAGCCGAAAGAAGAAGAAGAAGATAATTGAGATGATTGTTGAGAATTTTACAAAATAACACAATTTTTAAAAATAAGTGGTGCTGTTTTGGTGGTAATTAATGAAGTAGAGCTCATCTAATTTCATCTAACAATTAAACTCCTGATATCTCATTGTGCTCAACAACATCATGCAACCAAAATCACAGAAAAAAAACCAAGCCATTTAAATGGAATCTGTGTTTTTCCTATAGCTGCACATTAAACAGAACTGTTCTTCCAAATTAGTCTTTACAAAACAAACGTTTGACAGGCTGCACTCCAAAAAAAGACTGCTGGAAAATCAATTGCGTCTCTTACCGTTCTGCACTCACCTCGAATGCAACGACAAGGATGCGTAATATTGATGTCTTTAAAATGCCACGAGGAATAACGCCGGATCAATAAAGCGAGCAGAGGGAACAAGAAGCTCGGCTCTGAAACAGACGCTCTCCTGCTGTGTCCTTGAAGTCATGAGCAATCCTAATGGTCATAAAAACCACAAACAGCCTGCCATAGAATATTGTGTTTGCAATAATATTGCAGAAAGACATTTTAATAACATTAGGGATGTGTTATGAGCAAGACAATGTAATACTTGCAATCAAAGTCGAATTATTTCGAGTTCATTTTGGAACGCTGGCTTATTATTTCTATAATAGTTTTCACTCTTTTTTTTATTTCTCTCTCTCTCTCTCTCTCTCTCTCTCTCTTTCTCTCTCTCTCTCTCTCTCTCTCTCTCTCTCTCTCGGTTTTTACAGCTGCATAGTATTAGATTTTGATCAATTGCAGAAAGAGTGCATCCTTATAATTCAACAGTGGCTTGTCTAGTTTTTTAAACCATTCGATGCAATTAAATTGAATGTGTGTGACACTATTAACAATAGACACTGCAACAAAGCCGCTTTACTGAACTCCAAGATTCTGTCATTTTACATAATATAAATGCAATGACTAGAAAAATGAACTTCTGGTAATAATGAATAAAATAGTGTGAAAAAAGTATGAAAAAAGTAATGAAATATTAAAAGCATCCTTATGCTGAAATCAACTCACGTTCTTATCAGAAGCAGATGTTTTCACCATTAAGATAATGAGAATGAAAAATGATCAGAAATATAGAAAACACTGCTACGGAATTACCATCTGGCAGACAGTAAAACTGACTCTATTCAGAACTTCAGATATAAAAGATTATATATATATATACACATACACACACACACAGTAGGCACACAATTGTATAAGATGTCCTTGGATGTGCTAGCATCCAATTGTTCTTTCACCTGAACTAGGAGACCAAACCTGTTCCAGCATGACATTACTCAATTCTATTAAATTCTATTCATTTATATTTGTATATCGCTTTTAACAATGAACGTTGTCTCAAAGCATCTTTACACAGATTACTCCTGTGCATAAAGCAAGCTCAATGAAGATATGATTTTAATGGGTTGGAGTAGAAGATCTCCTTGTCTAGAGCTATAACCTCAACCTTATTAAACACCTTTGGGATGAATTGGAATGACCCCAGGTGTCCTCAACTCACCTACATCAGTACCTGACTTTACTTACACCCTTATATCTGAATGAGCACAATCTCTACAATCTCTACACTCTCTACAATCTCTACAAGCACAATCCAAAAATGTAGTGGAACATCTTCCCAGAAGAGTGGAGATTATAATAAGAGCAAGTAAGGAGTGGAATGGGATGTTCAAAATCACATATGAATTTTAGTTTTTGGCGTGTGTCCACAAACCTTTGGCAAGATAATATGTGTGTATCTCCATTGCTGAATCATATATCAAAAGGTGTTGGATTTTCCCCAATATTTTTTCCTTTAGTGGATGTAAAAATGAATCAGTGTTTCTGTTTCCCACAGTCAGAGACAAAGGCAGTGTTCCAGAGAATAAATTCTCCTATAAGTTTACGGAGATGAGCGGCAAATGAGTGCTGCGTGCCCCAAGAGTGAACTAATGAGCGAGCTAGCGTTGTCTCCGCTCCCCCGCTAGACATATTAGCTCGTGTTTTTCTCCCCAGATGCTCAGTAACTGCCAAGAATTGAGCTTCCTATAATTGCAAGACGTTCTGTGGCAGTGGGTAACAAATGATAAATTCGTCATCTGCTCAGTGGATATACATTTGTCATCAAAACGAACGCCACTGAAGAAGTTATCAAGAGAAGATGCATGGGGCGAGGATTTGATGGCTTACAAGCAACTTTGGGAGTTGGATTATTTGAGTTGGTCTCATATGGTATTGATTGATTTTGCAAGAACATAACATTCTGTATATGACTCAACTAATCAGTTTTGGGAGAATGCAAGTAAATAACATGAGTTCTGGATGACTTCTGATTTGTGCCAGACAGAAGACTTCTGGGAGGAAATTTTTGAAAAGATGGTTGTTGTGAATGTTTCGCTCTCCAAATATTACAAATTATATTTCGATTTAAACCCCAAATTTCAACCCAAAGGCCCGAGAAGATCTTACCTTTTGATTTATATATTATAACTGCATTTGCAGTGATACAGGCTCTTTGCATGTGACATGTGGTTTTGTGTTTGAGCCATCTTGCACTGGCTTTATGTCTTCATCCAGAGTGACTTACATTTATCTCATACCTGCTCAGTTGGGGTCAAGGCCCAACCCAGGGGCTAGCAGTTACTCTGGGGGAGCCAGTCAGGGGCTAGCAGTTACTATAGGGTGGCCAGACAGGAGCCAGCATTTACTCTAGGGTGGCCAGTCAGGGGCCAGAGTTGCTCTGGGGTTGACAGAAAGGGGCCAGCAGTTTCTCTGGAGTGGAGCTACATATTTTATAATTATGTTGTTTATAGCTCCAGACTCTCTTACGGATCTCCCTTATTTGAATGCTTATAAAAGCTCAAGATTTCAAGAATGAGATAATTTGTACCCTTAACTCAGACATTGTATCTCAGGACACCTGCTTTGCTCCGGGCAAGAGCTATTTGCACTGAAATAAAAGCATACACTAAGCTGTATCTGAACATTTGACTCAGCAAAAAACATACCAGAGCGTAAAAAACTATTTGTGTTAATCTTTGCAGCTCCAGCTGGGCTGAGTCAGGTAATTTTACTTCTGGTGAACGAGATAAAAATTATTTTTGCTCAAAGGAAGAAAAGTTAAAGGAGGGTTAAAAAAAAAAGTCATTTTGTACACACGGAGTGAGTAGAAAGTCCCTTTTATTACTTTTCTGCTACTTAAGTCCAAGCTGATGACTTGTTCGACGTGTCATTTGGGTGAAAAAGAGGTCTGATTGGGAAGCTAGTAAAGATAAATTGCAGTATTTGAGATGGCCTGGAAAATCCTTCATATGGGCAATTTTTTATATTTTCTCCTGCTGTATATACTCTATCTTCACCGTGCCTCAGGGACACATCCCACCTGGTTTTCTTAATCTGACCTGTAGTAATATCAGTCCAGAATATACTGCATCACTCTGCTAAAGCCACACGGCTGACTTTGATAATATTAATGCATAGTCATTATTGGCACACATCAACTTTACCCACTATTGCTGCTTCTTATTTTAGTGCACCCATAGCTTTACTACTGTCACAATTCTACATAAGCCATCAGTAAAATTTGCACTTGCTGACTCAGTAGTAATGCATTATTTTTTACACAGTTTATCTGGTGTAATTCTAAGCTCAGCTGTGTATAGTGATAGCGGGAAAGATGGTAGATGTCAGATCAGAAGGGCATGAGTTTAAATCCCAGAACCACAGAGCTGGCACAGCTGGACCCATACTCCCCTATAACTTCTTTGATAAAAGTGTCTGAAGAGAAGATGCTGTCCAAAGTACATTCCATCTTCAACATCTCCTCCCGTCCATAACATAAATAACTGGTCAGTCTGAAGAGTATGTTCAGTGACAGATGCAACACAGACCACCACAGGAGATCAATTCTTGTATATGAAGCTCACACCAGTGATGGATAATGTAGGCCGTACTTGTACTTGAGTAGAAATCAAATCGCCCTGTAGAAATATTACTCAGTAGTGATCTATAAAAATTACATGTAAATCATTGAAGCAATTTCAGTGTTCCATTCACCTGCACATCAGCCCTAAGGACAGAGTTTTCTATAGTTACACACACACAGTGAGAGAACCAGTAATAAACACACACACACACACACACACACACACACACACACACACACACACACACACACACACACACACACACACAGTGAGAGAACCAATACTAAACACACTTAACACACACACACACACACACACACACACACACACACACACACACACACACACACACACACACAGTGAGAAAACCAGTACTAAACACACACTCGCTCATCAATACTGTGGGTCACCCCTGTGTTCTCACTGCAGCTTCTCATTCAACCCTCTTTATGTTTTCACTTTAAAACAGCAAATATTCTGTGGAGTAAAAGGTCAAATATTACCATTCAACTGTAGTCAAGTAAAAACTTACAATTAAAATACTGTCCTTCCTTCCTTCCTTCCTTCCTTCCTTCCTTCCTTCCTTCCTTCCTTCCTTCCTTCCTTCCTTCCTTCCTCCCTTCCTTTCCTACTCCCTCCCTCTCTCCCTTCCTTCCTTCCTTCCTTCCTTCCTTCCCCACTCCCTCCCTCTCTCCCTTCCTTCCTTCCTTCCTTCCTTCCTTCCTTCCTTCCTTCCTTCCTTCCTTCCTTCCCTACTCCCTCCCTTTCTCCCTTCCTTCCTTCCTTCCTTCCTTCCTTCCTTCCTTCCTTCCTTCCTTCCTTCCTTCCTTCCCCACTCCCTCCCTCTCTCCCTTCCTTTCTTTCTTCCTTCCTTTCTTCCTTCCTTCCTGCCTGCCTTCCACCCCCCTCCCTCCCTCTCTCCCTTCCTTCCTTCTTTCTGCCCTCCCTCCCTCTCTCCATTCCTTCATTCTTTTCTGTCCTTCCTTCCTCCCTCCCTCCCTCCCTCCCTCCCTCCCGCTCTCTCTCTCTTTCTCTCTCTCTCTCTCTCTCTCTCTCTCTCTCTCTCTCTCTCTCTCTCTCTCTCTCTCTCTCTCTCTCTCTCTCTCTCACACTCTCTCTCTACCTTGCTTCCTTTCTTCCTTCCTCCCACCCTGACTTCCTTCCTCCCATCCTCCCTCCCTCCCTCCCTTCCTTCCTTCATTCCCCCCCCCCCTCTCTCTCTCTCCCTTCCTTCCAGACCACTGTACTTAAACCAGTATGTTTATAGTCATTTACACTTGAACTAATCCAGAAAAACTTACAAAAGTGTTTTGACATCTTTATAAACTAATAAATTCTCAGCAACAGGATTTCATGAACATCTCTAATCAGTTGATCTGCTGTATGCTGTAATTTCTACATTTCTGTAGCTGTTTTTGTAGTTATCAATAGCAACTTGTCAGCAATATCTTCAACTTCAACTGATAACTTGTTTCTGGCATAAAAACGTATTGTTCACCTAATGTGGTCTTTGCTCACTGACCGGGACCAATTTCCCAGACCGGTTTTAGCCACACATTTATTAACCTTAGCATCATGAGGCTCTAATATGATGCACTGATGTCATGAGTCATGTAGGATGAATCACTGTTGTCTGCACACATGTCAATCAGACCTGGGCTGATTCTGTCTCTCTCTCTCTCTCTCTCTCTCTCTCTCTCTCTCCTCTCTCTCTCTCTCTCTCTCACTCTCTCTCCCTCATGAATTATTTGAGGAGAACATGATTCTTTATTCTTTATTTCATTCCACCCTTATCCTTCCTTCCACATTTGTCTTTCTTCTTTAATTCCTTTTTTCATTCTGTTTCCTTTCTTTGTTTCTTTTTATCTTTGTTCTGTCCTCCTTTCCCTTTATACATTTTCCTTTTTTCCATCCTTCTTTTTTCCCTACTTTCCTCCTTTTCATTATTTCCTTATTTCCCTTCTTTTCTCATCCTTCCTTCATGCCTCCCTTCATTTCCACTCTCTTAATGGAAGTAAAGAAAAAAGACTGTTTATCATTAGTTTAAGAAATAAAGTTCAATCAATCTGAAAAACCTCAAGAACTTTAAACTCCAAAACCATCAAACGCTATGATGAAACAGGCATTACATCAACAAAAAATCAGTAGAAAACTGTCTTGGTCTGAAGAGTCTAAATTTGAGACCACAGTGTCATCGTTAGACGAACAGAGGGTAAACAGATGGGTGACATTGTTGGTGATTTATTAAAACTGAATAGGCACACTTAACCAGCATGGCTACAACTGCATTTTACAGTGATATACCATCCCATCTGGTTTGCACTTAGTGGGACCATCAGGACAATGACCCCAATGACCCCACCTCTACGTTATGTAGGAGTGGTGAAGTGCCTCCATAACCACCCAATCTAAATTCAGTTGAGAGTGAAGGAAAAGCAGTCAACAAGTACTCAATAACTCTGGGAACTCATCAAGATTGATGGAAAACCATGAAAGGTGACTAACTTATGAGTGTGACTGAGAGAATGCCAAGTTAAAGAAGAATATATATATGATTTAAAGAATCATTTTTTTTTTCCTGTTAAAAATAATCTGAACCTTTACCTTAACCTCATTATTTATTCAGACACAGAGCCACAGCCACTGTGTGTGTGTGTGTGTGTGTGTGTGTGTGTGTGTGTGTGTGTGTGTGTGTGTGTGTGTGTGTGTGTGTGTGTGTGCCCTCCTACCCCATGTTAATGCAATATTAGCCAGCAATCTATCTGTATTACAGACCACAGACAATGTAGCACACACACACACACACACACACACACACACACACACACACACACACACACACACACACACACACACACACACACACACACACACACAATAAATGTCATTCATGGTCTCGTCTATTTCCTCATCATGCCTGCTTGTTGCTGGGTGACGTGTTTCAGGTCTGAGTGATTGTACAACTACAAAGCAGGACCAGGGGCAGTCACAGGCACATAGAGATGTTTCTCAGACTAATGCCTCAGATTAATGACTCACAGCTCAGTGCACACGATGCAGATCAGTGAGAGATGTGACATTTAAACCAGGACCTGAGGAGCATCACAATCAGCTTATTTCTGTGTTCGTGGAAATGCTGAATGGCCAAGTGTAGACTGCAGAACCTTTCTCTGATCATCATCATCATCATCATCATAACATTATCACACAAACTTTTTTACTTTTTTCTTTCCAGTTCTTATTTTTTTTTCTTCCTCCCTTTTCTGTCTTCCTTATACGAATAACCCTTTCTTCCTTGGTTTTCTTTCTTTCTTTCTTTCTTTCTTTCTTTCTTTCTTTTCTTTCTTTCTTTCTTTCTTTCTTTCTTTTCTTTCTTTCTTTCTTTCTTTCTTTCTTTCTTTCCTTTCTTTCTTTCTTTCTTTCTTTCTTTCTTTTTTTCTTTCTTTCTTCTTTCACCCATTCTTTTCTCTCCTTCATTCCTTCCTTCCTTCTGTTTCTTTCTTTTTCTTCTGTTTTTTTTCCTTCCGTCCTTCCTTCCTTCCTTCCTTCCTTCCTTCCTTCCTTCCTTCCTTCCTTCCTTCCTTCTGTTTCTTTCTTTTTCTTCTGTTCTTTTCCTCCTTCCTTCCTTCCTTTCTTACTTCCTTCCCTCTTTTCCTTTCCTTCCTCCTTTTCCTTACTTCTGTTCCCTTCTTCTTTCCTTCTATCCTTTATACTCCATGAGTGAACACACATGCAGTGTTTTCTTCACAGGTGATCTATTTTCAGTGGGTTGTTTTTCTTCTTTGTTATTAGTATAAAAGGTATGATCTGAATGTGTGTTTTATGTTTGTATTGATAAACATATCATAACTTATGATGAGATGTTTTTGTTCTGAGTAAAATGCCGACTGTCTATAAATATTTTTATGAATATAATGAGGAAGAGACATTTTAACAGCCAAGTGAATAAAAGGTTCATTTATGAGCTCATTAATAAAAATGAAAAACACTCAGACTAGGCAGCAGGAACAAAGAGCTTTGGGTCTGATCCCATAATGCATGCTGCAGTTTGACCCAGAAACTTCACCTCTCCGAATCACATTTTCTCTCTCTCTCTCTCTCTCTCTCTCTCTCTCTCTCTCTCTCTCTCTCTCTCTCTCTCTCTCTCTCTCTCTCTCTCTCTCTCTTTCTCTCTCTTCCTCTCACTCTCTCTCTCTCTCGTTCTTTCTCTTCTCATTGCAGGTATACTGTCTGTGAGTGGAGATGTCCTTGGAGGACACTGAAGTGCACTCGTCTGTTTTTTGGAAACTTAAAATGCCAGAGCAGTTCTATCTTCACATGTGAGTCTCTGCTGACAGGATTGTTCCCTCTGAGAAGAGTAGTGAAGAGAAGAGAAGAGAGAGAAGAGAAGAGAAGAGAAGAGAAGAGAAGAGAAGAGAAGAGAAGAGAAGAGAAGAGAAGAACTGTATGTAAGTGTTTGTGAGGAATCTCAGGTGTATGTTAAAGTTTTGAGAGGAATCTATCAGGTGTATGTGAGGGTTTGTGAGGAATCTCAGGTGTATGTGAGGGTTTGTGAGGAATCTATCAGGTGTATGTGTGTGTTTGTAAGGAATCTATCAGGTGTATGGTGTGTTAGTGAGGAATCTATCAGGTGAATGTGAGGGTTTTTAAGGAATCTCAGGTGTATGTGAGGGTTTGTGAGAATCTATCCGGTGTATGTGTGTCTTTGTGAGGAATCTCAGGTGTATGTGTGTGATTGTGAGGAATCTCAGGTGTATGTGAGGGTTTGTGAGAAATCTCAGGTGTATGTGAGGGTTTGTGAGGAATCTATCAGGTGTATGTGTGTCTTTGTGAGGAATCTCAGGTGTATGTGTGTGATTGTGAGGAATCTCAGGTGTATGTGAGGGTTTGTGAGGAATCTATCAGGTGTATGTGAGGGTTTGTGAGGAATCTATCAGGTGTATGGTGTGTTTGTGAGGAATCTATCAGGTGTATGTGTGTGTTTGTGTGGAATCTATCAGGTGTATGTGTGTGTTTGTGACTAATCTCAGGTGTATGTGTGTGTTTGTGAGGAATCTCAGGTGTATGTGAGGGTTTGTGAGGAATCTCAGGTGTATGTGAGGGTTTGTGAGGAATCTCAGGTGTATGTGAGGGTTTGTGAGGAATCTATCAGGTGTATGGTGTGTTTGTGAGGAATCTATCAGGTGTATGTGTGTTTGTGTGGAATCTATCAGGTGTATGTGTGTGTTTGTGACTAATCTCAGGTGTATGTGTGTGTTTGTGAGGAATCTCAGGTGCATGTGTGTGTTTGTGAGAAATCTTAGGTGTATGTGTGTGTTTGTGAGGAATCTAAGGTGTATGTGAGGGTTTGTAAGGAATCTCAGGTGTATGTGTGTGTTTGTGAGGAATCTCAGGTGTATGTGAGGGTTTGTGAGGAATCTATCAGGTGTATGGTGTATTTGTATGGAATCTCAGGTGTATGTGTGTATTTATGAGGAATCTCAGGTGTATATGTGTGTTTGTGACTAATGTCAGGTGTATTTGTGTGTTTGTGAGGAATCTCAGGTGTATGTGTGTGATTGTGAGGAATCTATCAGGTGTATTTGTGTGTTTGTGAAGAATCTCAGGTGCATGTGAGTGTTTGTGAGGAATCTCATTTGTTTGTGTGTGTTTGTGAAGAATCTCAGGTGCATGTGAGTGTTTGTGAGGAATCTCATTTGTTTGTGTGTGTTTGTGAGGAATCTCAGGTGTATGTATTTTTGAGGAATCTCAGGTGTATGTGTGTGTTTGTGAGGAATCTCATTTGTGTGTATTTTTGAGGAATCTCATGTGTATGTAAGTGTTTGTGAGGAATCTCAGGTGTATGTGTGTGTTTGTGAGGAATCTCATTTGTGTGTATTTTTGAGGAATCTCATGTGTGTGAGTGTTTGTGAGGAATCTCAGGTGTATGTGTGTGTTTGTGAGGAATCTCATTTGTGTGTATTTTTGAGGAATCTCAGGTGTGTGTAAGTGTTTGTGGGGAATCTCTATGTATTTTTGAGGAATCTCAGGTGTATGTGTGTGTTTGTGAGGAATCTC